>NC_056727.1:1169776213-1169903713 GCF_019279795.1 Protopterus annectens
TATATTCAAAAAGATTAATAATGAACTAAAATGATGAGAGAGAAAAAACATATAACAAATCATTTGTTTTTTAGTCTCTTCTTCTCTGAAGTCTTCCAGGAAGCTTCAGTTGACAATCTCTTTAATGAAGAACTAGCCCATTCCATTTCTTCTATTTTATCCAAAATCCTTTTTTCTTTGACAAACAGTAAAGCAGAGTCTAAATCATCGAAGACCTTAGGACCATCAGGAAGGAAGATTTTAAGCTTGGCAGGAAACAGAAGGTATGTTTTAAACTGTGCTTTTTAAGCTCCTTATTAGTGGCAGAAAAACTTTTCTTTTAGCAATTACCATGGAAGAATAGTCATTGTCAAAACGCACAGTTGTCTCATTAAACTTAACAGGAGCTTTAGCCCAAGCAGATTTAAGAACCATCTCTTTATCAAAAGATGATAGAAATCTAACTATAACTGATCTAGGATAGTTTTGTTAGAGTTAGTATTAGCTATAGATCTATGTGCTCTTTCGATACCAAAAGAGAATGCTTCTGGTAAATCTAAAGTTTTAGGGAGCCATGTTGTTAAAAAAGAAGTAATATTGTTACCTTCAATATTTTCTGGCAGTCCAAAAATCCTAATGTTATTGCGCCTAGATCTATTTTCCAGGTCATCCAGCTTTGTTTGTAAATGTGTATTTTGTTTCAGCAGAAACTCAATGTTGATTTCCTCTTCTTGTATTTTATTTTCCATGTCATTCACAGCTTCTTCTATGCCTGTCATCTGGATCTTCTGTTGCAGGTCCGTATGTAACAAGTCTATTTGTTTTGTAGTTTTTTCTATGAAAGTGTCTATTTTAGTATCCATTTTATCCATCTTAGCAGTAAGTTGCTGCACTATAATTATCAGAGACTGAAGTTCTTTCTTGATGCTGGAGTCTTGAGAATTTGTCTTACTGGAACTCATTTCAGACTGATAAACTGACAGGAAAATTTCCAAAGTAATTTCTGACAGGAATATTATTAAGATTTCCTTTCTTTTTTAGATATAGTTCAAGAACTATATAAAACAAACATATTTAGAAAGAAAATTACTTCAAGAATTAATTTTTTAAGTAATTAATTCCTGTCAATGTAATGAAATTGGTGGAGCTGAAGAAATCTGCTGCTATCCTGTGTTCATCCTTGGCCACGCCCCCCCACTCAGAGCCTTTCTGAAGCCTAGGTGGACAGGGTGATGCGGATGTTTATTCAGACCCAGATGCATTTGAGAGTCTTGCCTGCTCCTTCCTCCTCCGGGGCTGGGAGCAAGCAGTCCATTTTCCTTCCCTGAACTGAACTCCGGTTTCGGAGTTATTGGGTCCAAGGCTTCCTAGTGTCAACGGGTCGGTGCCGGTGGTTCCCAGATACCTCAATGCCGACCATTGCCCTGAGAGGTTCAGCTCTGATGTTTTTGGAGCTGACTGACTCTCGGAGCAGTAGCCTCAGAGTCGGATCCAAGGGGATGGCGTTAATGTTGAGGTTTTTGGCATTGGCCCTTCCTATTGGAGTTTCGGCACCAGGAGGTTCGGCTCCAGCTCCACCCTCGGCGCAGGAGGCAGCAGATCCGGTCCTGGTCATCCCTGCATTGGGAGTTTGGTCGCCTTCTGCTTTCGAGGTGGTGGAGAAGGTCCTGTCGGCTCCTTTGAGACCCTTGACACTGTCATCCACTGAGGCTGTCCTGGCTCCCTCTTTTTCTGGACCAGAGTCTGCCATCCTGCACCCTCAAGGACCCACTGCACCCCAGGATGTCCCCCACTGAAACTCCCCAAGGTTTGAGTCCTCCCCAGAAAGCCCACCTGAGGAGCTCCCTCAGAAACGCACGTGCAAGAGGAGATACTTGGACTGCCCACCAGAGTCCCTCATGGAAGATATTGACTTGGGGAAAGGGGAGGGTTTCCCCCCGATCACCCCCAGAGGATGTCTCTTCTTTGGAGACATCATAGAAATTGTGCGCCAATGTGGAGGGTGGGCTACCCAAAAGCCCAGCCCAGATGAGGCATTTGACACAGGACCTTCCACCTCCTGGGTGTCTTCTCCTACAGATCCCCTTGTAGATTTAATTTCATCCAGGGCATGGAAGGAACCAGATAAGGTTGAGCCTATCCCCAAGCAGTAGGACAAAATACGCAGCGCTCCCTCGGATAGGCAACATTGATCAAAGGGATCCCCAGTCGATGCCATGGTGGCTGCGTTGGCTACCTAGAAAGAGCTTGCTCTGGCAAGCTCTACAGTCCATCCTCCAGACAGGGAGTCTTTGACTATGGACTGCTTCGGGAAGCAGGCTTATGCTTCAACTACATTTGCCTTACATGCACTGAGCTACATGGCACATGTTATCAGACTGCAGCGGGACATGGTCAAAGAGGTCACTGAGTTTGCCCCAGGGTCCATATCAGCAGAGGAGAAAAAGGTGATGTTCTTCATGTTTCACTGTTGCAGTCATCACATTTGAGTTATCCCTGCCAGGGTAGCCCTCGGCAGGCCCAAATACCAGAGGCTTAGTATTTCTGCGTTGGTTGCTGTCGCTTCAGGACTGACGTCAGGTTGTCAGTAGTATAAAGTAAGGCAGCCGATGCCATTACATCAGTCTTCCTTGCCATGGAGCCCGAAGCAGAAGCAATTTGCACACGTGCCTGTCGGCCTCTACCTGAGTTTTATCTACTGAATAGAAGTTGAAGTCTTCTAAAGCTAAGAATCCTGTTGGGGATCCTTTTTTCTTGCATTAACCGATGTCGGGAAAAGTTAATAATTGTCTCGCCTGTGGAAAGCAAATACCACACCAAGACTTTCATTCTTACTGCGTAACTTGTGTAGGCCCAGACCACGATGTCCCCAGTTGTCACTACTGTGCTTTGTTCAACGCCAGAACTATCCTTCGTTGGGCCTTTATTGTAGCCAGATATTTTCACTTACAGTCCTCAAATTCCAATATGACTTCGGTAAGCCATCCGACAGCAAATCTTCAGAAAAAACGTAAAGATAAAGACAGAGACAGACTGCACAGTCCCAAATCTACTGACGACGCTTCCGTTTAGCTAGTCATCAGTTCTCCGATGCTCAGTGAGATGCTTTTGCAGGCCCTGATGCCCACTTCTGTGGATTCGCAGGCCGCTACTGAGACCCTAGTTCAGTATGCCGCAAAACTCTTCTTGACTAAGTAGCCTGAGGTCTTCTCTACCTTGGATGGGTCAGGAGCCGCTGAGCAGGCACCGGCTTCTGAGGAAGTCCTTCGCACTACCGACATCTTTTGCAACTACCATTCTTTCGAAAACGACTGAGTTTCTTAGGCTCAGGGTATGAACCACACCCAAGAAAACGACGACCCAATCTCAGGCACCTGCTTCCTTGCCTCAGTCTCAAATGCTTAAAATAGCAGAAGACCTTATCATGCTGATCAGGGAAAGCCAAGCTAACCCCTCCAAAAGGAAAAGAGATCTGTCCCCTGTAGTTTTGTCTGAACAAGTCAGATGACTCTGATACATCTGAATATGAAGACATGCAACCCCTCTCTACTCATGAGGATTCTGATGCAGAGGATTCCATCCCTTCAGCATCTCCACCAGAGGATTTTTCCTTTGGGGAAACCCTTCATACCTTAAGGGAGCATTTCCAATGGGAGACACAAGACTACCCTCAGTCTAAAAAAAGACTCATGGAATTCTTAGATCTTCCACAGCACAGACCCTTGGCCATCCCCCTAGTCCTGGATGTTGTGGAGGATGTTTTCCTGGAATCCAGCTTGTCTCCTGACACCCTCCCTCCTGCACCCAGAAAACCAGACAGGTACTGTAGAGTCCCTGACTCACACACATTTCTTTTTAAAAATCCTACTGCTGACCCTGAGGTAATTTTTTAAGAGCCGAAAGGGATTAAAGCAACCTCTGCTAAGAATCCCACCCCCTCAGATAGGGACTCCCAAGCACTAGACAGATGGGGTAAAAAAAAGTATACACCTCAGCTACTCTTGCTATCAGGACACTAAATTGTCCATTCCATATGCTAAAATTTCAGCAACATACCCTGGAACTCCTCACAAAAAATGTCTTCCTTTCCTGCTTGTGCACAATCTAAAAGAGTTACAAGAGTTAATGCATTCTTCAAGTCAAGTAACTTAACCACACCTTGCACTGTGGTTTTGATGCCCTAGAATCTTCTTGCAGGCAGCAGTCACTGGCTCTGTCATTAGAAGGCATGCATGGCGTAAGGAAGAGTCCCTGCCAGACCATGTCCAAATCTAAATTGTTGGATGTCCCCTTGCACAAAGATAACTTATTTGGCACTAAGGCAGAAGAGGTCTTAAAAAAGATGGAAAAAAAGAAAAATCTATGCAGACCGTTTAGGATTTCTTACAGGTCCAGCCACCCACATTCAGCAGGCATTGTCCCACCAAGCACTGGTCATTTCCTGCTCCCACTAAGCCAGTCCAGCCCAGGCCCTGGGGAACCAACCCCCCCCCCCCAGACGGCAGCCACAGGGAATGCAGAGATCTAAGCAGTGGACTACCTCCACTTCAAAACCAAGGAGTTCTAAGCCATCCCCTTATGTTAGAAACTCACAATGACTCACCTCCCCCACACCCTCCCTCTGCCCACCTTCACTTACCCCTAGGAGGAAAACTCTCCTTTCATGCAAGCACCTGGGCCACCATTACCAACGACCACTGGGTTCTCAACATACTGTTTCAGGGATACAAATTTTCCTTCCACACTTTTCCAACCCCAAAAGGGTTCTCAGATCTACCTCCAAACCAGTGGGCAGAGGCTCAAAAGCAAATCCTTTCCATGCTTTCTATGAGGGCAGCAGATCACATTCCTGCAAAGCAGATAGGCCAAGGTTTCTGCTCCAGACTTTTTCTGGTGCCCAGAAAAGAGGGCACCTGGTGCCCCATCCTCGATCTATCCATTTTAAACACCTTCCTGGTGATCCCAAATTTCAAAATGCTCACCCTCCAGCAGCTGCTACTCATGCTCTCCAAGGACACTTGGCTAGCCACCCTAGATCTAAAAGAGGCCTACCTCCGCATTCCTGTCGGGGAATCATGCAGGAAATATCTCTTTTTCAGGGCAGGATCTCAACACATTCAGTTCTCTGCGCTTCCCTTTGGCTGCTGCTCCCAGAGTTTTCACAAAATGTCTGGCTCCGGCCATTGCCTTTTGCAGACAAAGGAATATCCAGATTTACCCATACTTAGATGACTGCCTTATTCATTCAGACAGCCAGGAAAAGCGTCTCAAACACCTGGCCTTTGTAAAGACCCTACTGACCTCCCTAGAGTACACAATCAATGAAAAGAAATCCAAACAGGTGCCCACCCAAAGGATTATCTTCCTGGGAGCAAGCCTGGACACAGCATCCCAGATGGCATTCCTTACACCAGAAAAACAAATTTTCCTGACAGCCTACTTCTCTCAACTAGCCACCAGACCCCTGTTATCTACAAGGAAGATCCTGCAAGCTCTGGGGTTCATGGCATCTTGCATACTACTTATTCCATATGCCAGACTGCATATGAGGAAACTTCAGTGGTACCTAAAAAGCCTTTGGTGTCATTGCTCTCAAGACCTGGAGACTCTTATACCTATAATTCCTTGCCTCAGAAAAGATTTTCTTTGGTGGACAACAGCATGCTTCCACAACAAGGGACTACATTTCTCACCACACCCCGCCGCCCAGACCCTCACCACAGATGCATCAGACTGTGCTTGGGGTGCACACCTGGATGGCAGGTGCGTACAGGAGCAATGGAGCCCACAGCAAATCCCTCTGCACATCAACCAAAAAGAGATGATGGCTGTCCAGCATGCCTTGATAGCTTTCAACCCCCTTCTCTCCCCAGGGGCTCTCCTGATCAAAACAGACAACATCACTGTTTTGTGGTATATCAACAGGCAGGGAGGGACTCGCACCTACCCTCTATGCAGGCTGGCCATGACCCTTTGGCACACAGCCTCTGCCATCCAACTGCACCTGTTAGCACAATTCCTACCAGGTTCTCTCAACTCACTGGCAGACCAATTAAGCAGAAATCGTCTGGACCCACACGAGTGGCAGCTCAACAGAAGAACCTTCACCCTAATAACTCAGAAATGGGGCACCCCGAAGGTCGACCTCTTTGCTTCCCACACCAACCATCAGCTCAGCAAATTCTGCACCAGGGAGCATCACTGCATGGCTTGGAAAGTGGATGCCCTGTCCTTCCCCTGGGTCAATCTATTGGTCTATGCCTTTCCTCCACTACCTCTCATCCCCAGGGTACTGCTCAAAATAAAGGAGGAAAAAACAAGGACAATTCTTACAGCTCCAGACTGGCCTCGCCAGTACTCGTACCCCTTGCTACGCAGCTTGTCCCCACTGCCACCTTCCTCAGATTCCAAACCTTCTGACCCAGAGGGAAGGGGAATTCATGCATCCCCAATTGCAGACACTCAATTTGGCAGCTTGGTTTATTCCCTAACCCTGGTTCAATCTGCCAGTCTCAGTAAACAGGTTCTAGATGTTATACGTGAGACCAGATGCCCTAGCACTAGAAAGTCTTATGCTGACAAATGGAAAAGGTTCTGCACTTGGATCCAGGCTAAGGGAGCCAATATGGCACAGCCCCCCGCCCTCTCATCCTGGATTACTTAGCTGATTTGCTACTCAGTGACCTCTCTTTCTCCTCTATAAAAATTCATGCCTCTGCTATCTCTGCTTATTTTCCCACTGAGCAGCCCCTTTTCTCACACCCTTTGACAGTTTCTAAGAGGATCTAGTAACTTGAGGCCACCCAGAAGAGCACCAACCCCAGCTTGGGACCTTAACTTTGTGTCGGAAAAGCTCACCCTGCCCCCCTTTCGAACCAGCTTCTTCTGCAGTGCTAAAATTTCTCTCCTGGAAGGCAGCCTTCCTTCTGGCCATCGCTTCAGCCAGAATAGTCTCCGAGCTGCAAGCGCTCATGGCTGTGGAACCCTTCATCATCTTCCATGCTGACAGGGTATCCCTCAGAACTAACCCATCCTTCATGCCCAAGGTGGTGTACAGTGTGGCTCTCAACCAATCCATTCATTTGCCCACCTTTTTTCCTAATCCCCAGAACAAGGGGGAAAGGATCCTGCATGCTCTAAATGTACACAGACAGCTCAGATTCTGTCTAGACAGGACTAAATCCTTCAGAAAGTCTGATCAATTGCTGGTTAGCTTTGCTACAGGGGCAGAAGTCAAAGCCATCTCCAAACAAACCATTTCCAAATGGATAGTACACTGCATCCATTTCTGCTACAAACAACATGTAAAGCCTCCCCTCAAGGGGGTCAGGACTCACTCCACCAGAGCAGCCTCCACCTCTGCAGCTTTCCTCAGAGGAGTCCCCACCAGGGAATCCTGGAGGCTGCCACCTGGACATCTGTTCACACTTTTATCAAACATTGCCACCTGCCTCTCTTCTCCAAATCCAGTGCAGGGTTTGCTTGTGCAGTCTTGCAGGGCATCCTAGCCAGCCCTAGTTTCCTTGACTACCTCCACCCATTTCCTCAGCTTTGGGAATCAACCCAAATGTGATGACTGCAACAATGAAACATGAAGAACATAGTACAGTTGTGTATACTTACCATAAATGTAGATGTTCAAGTGTATTCACTGTTGCAGTCCTGGTTTCCCTCCCTCCATCCCCCTTTCTTTTCTTTCCTTACAAGGGACATACTGGTATTTACTTTCTACTGGCGGGGTTCTTCCACCAGAGCCTGGCTCCTACTTGGGGGCTCCTGACAGGTCAGGGCAAGAAAAACTGATGTAATGGCATCGGCTGCCTTACTTTATACTACTGACGACCTGACAGCAACTGATGCAGAAATACTAAGCCTCTGGTATTCGGGCCGGCTGAGGGATACCCTGGCAGGGATAACCCAAATGTGATGACTGCAACAGTGAATACACTGAAACATCTACATTTATGGTAAGTGTACACAACTGTACTTTCTCTTCCCATATGGCCATCCTTACCTTGATATCAAATACTTCCATGAGGCTCCTATCTCACACTACGGAAGGCACTGCTAGGGCTGCAGGGACAGATATAGGCATCAGGCATCATGCCTGGCTCTAGCTTGGTGCTTTCTCGGAGCCCTTCAAGGCATCGTTTGCAAATGCCCCCATGACAGTTCTACTGTTTCTGGTTAGACTGTTTGAGACACCTTAGTCCAGAGCGAGAAGGGTGGGAAGACTTTGTCTGCCGTCGGGATCTCCTTCTCCACTGTGCAAAAGTCCTTCTCTAGGAATCAGCGTGGAGTAGAAATGTGGTTCCGGAAATCTCAAGGCTCTTCCCACGATGCTTAGGATTTGCCTTCTCCCAGAGGCAGAGGGGGATACGACAAACACCGCCCTCATGGCAGAGGGGGCCTGAGGAACCAAGGGTGTCGGGATCTCTTCCTGGACAGACCTTTGCATCAGCCTTGAAGGGTTGCCCGACTGCTCGTCGCTGGAGACAGTCTGGGGACATCTCCCTCTGCATGCAACAGCTTGGGTGTCTATCACCGATCATTGGGATTTGCAGGTAATATCCAGAGGATACTCGATCCCCTTTCTTCAACTCCCAGTCCCTCCCAAACACCTTCTGGTCATCCCACCGGTGCAACAGGAGCACACATCTGTAGAGACTTCCAGGCTGCTCGAAAAACAAGTCATCTAGCTTGTCCTCCCAGACCAATCGGGTTCAGGCATCTATTCCAGGTTCTTTTTAGTGCCAAAGAAAATGGGGGACTTAAGACACATCTTTCAACCCTGAACCTGTCAGTTCCCCGGATGAAATTCCAGATGGTCACCCTTCAGTCCATGCTACCTTTCTGCAAATAAACAACTGGATGTGCTTAGTGAACCTCCAAGACCTGTATTATCACATCAAGATGAACCAGCGCTCTTGGAGGTTCCTCTGCTACCAGCTGAGAGCCAGTCATTTTCAGTTCAGGGCATTCCCCTTTGGGCTCACCACCGCCCTGCGGGTGTTCACCAAAGTGATGGTAGTATTGGCAGCCCACCTGCAGCTGCAAGGGTTTCGGGTCTTCCTTTATCTAGATGATTGGCTCCTTTCCGCTCCCTCTAGGTATTGACTGTGTCAAGCCAAGGATCTTCTTCTCAAGTCCACTATTATCTGAGCATAACCATAAATCTCAACAAATCCCAAGTAGTACCATTCCAGATTCTCGATTTCATTTGGGCTTGTATAGACACTATCCAAGGCAAGGTGTTTCTGCCTCCGGACAGACTGCTATCCCTTCGACATCATGTCTCTCACATCTTTCAAGCCAAATGTCCCCAGCGGATTCATTTCTTTGGGCGTTGGGGTCCATGGTGGCCATGGTCACTCTCGTTCCAATGGCACACCTTCATATGAGAGTCCTTCAGTGAACTGTGGTGGTTCACTGGTCCTTGCTAGACCTTCCCTTATCACATCCAGTTTGATTGTCTTGGGTTTGCAAGGATTCTCTTCTTTGATGGCTTAAGTCCCCAGACCTCCTTCTGGGTCATCTATTTGTTCTTACCTCTCCTGCGGTCACGGTGACCACAGATGCCTCCCTGTTCTGGTGGAGGGGCATTGCATGGGAAAGACAGTCCAAGGCACATGGTCTTCCCTGGAAACCCATCTGCATACCAGTGTCCTAGAAATGAGGGCAATGTTTTTGGTGTTGTAAGCTCTACATGCCTATCTTCCTCAGGGGACTATTGCCATTCAGATGGACAATATGCCAGTTGTCTGGTACAGCAGCAAACGGGGGGCGGGGGAACCAGATCTTATCCCCTTTGTCATGAAGCCATGAGATTGTGGGAGTGGGCAATCTCCTTTGGCCGTTTTCTGGTGGCAATGCACATTCAGGGGAGGTCCAACATACTGGCAGACAGGCTCAGCAGATCTGTTCTGATGCTTTACTAGTGGTCTCTGAATCCTTCAGTAGCAGAACAGATCTTTCTGAAGTGGGGTCAGTCTTGTTGCAATCTCTTCGCATCTCCTTCCAGCACGAAGTGCAACGAGTATTTCGCTCTGAAACCCCATCCGGGGGAGCCTCCCCAGAGATGCTGTAGTTCATGCTTGGCCCTCTGGTCTACTATATGCTTATCCTTCACTGCCTGTGATATCTAAGTTCATTCAGAAAGCTCAGTGGCTGGGGATCTCTGTGATTCTCATTGCCCCTTTCTGGCCTCGCCAAGTTTGATTCTCCTCGCTGTGGTCTCGTGTAGTGTGTCCACCTTGGACGCTAGATCCAGTTCCAGATCTGATTACACATTCCTCAGGGATTCCTCACCTAGACTAGCCTGAAGTTCATGGCTTAGCTGCTCCAGTTCCCTTGATAGTTAGGACTCCCGGGCTGTCTTCTCCCGTTAACAAGAGTTTGGTAGTGGCTCACAAATCTTCTACCCGGAATGTTTACTCAAGTAAATGGAAGCATTTCTCGATCTGGGCTTCTTAGCATGACCTGGATCCTTTCACTACGCCAGGTCCGGCCATTTTGGAGTTTTTGGCAGATATTTTTAGCTATGGCACTAACTTCTCTATGGTTAGGGTAGAATTGGTGGCGATTCCTGATTTTCACTCTGGCAAGAATTTGGCTTCTTTGGCTTCGTCCAAGCTTTCTAAGGCCTTTTTGAAAAGTACCTTTCTCCTTAGGCCTCCAGTTAAGGACCCAATGCCCCTTTGGGATCTCACCTTAGTGCTGCAGGCTCTGGTTTCTTCCCCTTTCAAACCAGCGGCTACAGTTGAGTTGCAGTTTTTGTCTTGGAAGACGGCTTTTTTGGTTGCAGTTACCTCAGCCAAGAGGTTTTCTGAGATCCAAGCCTCATCTGTCAAGCCCCCTTCTATGGTATTTAATAAAGACAGGGTATCCCTGCGGACTAATCCATAATTTCTTCTGAAAGTGACATCAGAGTCTAATGTTAACTATGTCATCAATCTGCCAGTTTTCTTTCCAA
This sequence comes from Protopterus annectens, assembly GCF_019279795.1. Lineage (NCBI taxonomy): Eukaryota > Metazoa > Chordata > Ceratodontiformes > Protopteridae > Protopterus > Protopterus annectens. The sequence continues at coordinate 1,169,787,165 of NC_056727.1, forward strand.
ATTTACAGAGTAAAGGAGAGTACAAAATTGCACTTGCTTGATGTTCACAGGCAGCTGCATTTCTGTTTGCATAGAACAAAATCCTTTCATAAGTCTGATCAACTTTTTGTTTCTTTTTCTAAAGCCTTCTTGGGAAAGCCTGTCTCTAAAGTTACTATTGCTCGATGGATTTCTCAATGCATTTCATTGGCCTATCTAGCCCAAAGGGTAATCTCCACCAGTGCATGTCCGGTCACATTCCATCAGGTCTGTTGCTACTTCTGCGGCCTTTTGGTCCAGGGTTTCCTTAGATGATATTTGCTCTGTAGCTACCTAGGCTTCATCAGACACTTTTATCTCCCATTATAAATTGGACCTTCTTTCCAAGGGCAGGGCATCCTTTGGCTCAGCCATGCAGCAGATCATCCTTCCATGAGGACCTCCCAGGGTTTTAGTAGCTGGGACTCCATCCCACAGGTTGAAGACCAAATGAAAACAACTTCAGATAAAGAAGTTATTTACTTACCATAACATTCCATCTGAATTGTTGCTTTTCATTTGTCTTGAACCGTCCCTCCCTCCTTCCCCTTACCTTATGTGGACTGTGTAGAGGACCGGATGGAACAGTCATCACCCCTCTGTTCTGGCTAGTCATTTTCTTGACAGGTTTTTGTGGGTAATGCCAGTTTTATAGGCATATGGTCTAGGTTGGGGTGCTGCTGTTCTGTAACAAACTCGATCTGAGGAGAGGAGAGAAGACTGCGCATTGTGGGTAGGGGAGGAGTTTGGAGTTTGGATCCGATGCTGGAGTATGCCGCCAAGTTGGATCCATGCCGGATCTGGGACCCAAAGGTTGAAGACAAGTGAAAAGTAACCATTCAGATGGAACATTATGGCAAGTACATAACTTTTTTTTCAGTGTAGCCAACAGCTGTTTATTCAGTTACCAAGTAATAGGTGGCTTACTGCTTGTCAAGTCATCTATTTTTGTTTTGATAGCTGGAGCAATTTTGAATTTTCTTAACCTTACCTATTAATGTTCATATTTAATTTGTATTTGCTGTAGTATTTAGTGTACTAGCTTTTGATAGCATTTAGTCGAAAATTATAGCATTTATTGTGTTTTCTGCCTTTCTGTAAAAAAAACTTGAAAAAAAACAAAAAAAATATCCTTGTTTTCCATACTTTCCTAACTAGTGTTCCAGAGACCAGATTTTGCTGATCCCTGGGCTTTGTCTTGGTTCCTGTGTTTCTCCATTTTCCTTGTTTGGTCAGGGGGAAGTTTCTTTACTCACCAGTGAGAGTGGGGAGTACTGAGCTGCCTGTTTGTCCTTAGAGGAGTGGTTTAAGGCAGTAACTTGTAGTCTATTGGCCATTTTGGGTCATTTCCTGTCTTTTCCAGCCCCTGCTATAAAGCTGCTTTAGCTGAGTTGCCACTGTTGCACACTAGGGCAGCCGGTAAGCAGGTTTAAACTATTCGGGCTACCTAAAGTCCACTCTTCAAATTTTCCTTAAAACTACCTTCCTCGAACTATACTACTGATCTAATCAGCGATCCTATAACTAAAAGATCATCTCTACTTGACTCCAAGTAGACTATTCTCTATCTGTTAAACCTAGCACTTGCTCCTACAGTACTTATCACCTTGATACAGCACTCTTGTCATAGATAGTACCCCAAAAGGCAAACCCCATTTCTCGGTCACCCACATCCCCCGGAATCTCTTTTAAAGTTTTTTGTCTATTCCTTCTAGCATGTCGAGGGATCAGTTGCTAGTGTCCTCTCCTGCTCAGCTGGTGAACCTGGGAATATTGAGGCAATGTTACAATTGCCTCATGTACACAGACAACCCTCTCCTCCTCCCACAAAACACAAATACATGCGAGAGATGCAACTATACGGCCAAACTGGAGGCTGAGCTCTCTCAACATAGGACTGGCAAGACCAGACAGGAGGAGAAGGTTACCACACACACTATAGACCCAGTCTCACATAGTACCATCACAACCTCGAGTCATACACATAAACACACAAAGACATACTCGGAGGCTCTGATCAAAAATCTACCAAAACAGCAGAGGCCACCAAAGCAGACACCCAAACAACCATCACCTCAGAACACAACACCTGCAACACATAGACCTCACAGTCAGAGTGTCAAACAGTCACAGCCCTTAAGGCCAAACACAATGCCAGACACACTAGTCATTGGTGACTCCATAGTCAGACACACTGACGTCCCGCTCACCAGACTGAGTAAGGAGAGTTACAGTAAGCTGCCTGTCGGGCGCTAGAATCCGCCACATAACGCAAGCACTCAGGTCTCTCAACAGCAGGTACAAATACGACTCAGTCATTGTCCACGCTGGTGTAAACGACCTGAGACGCACTCCTTGGACTACATGAAAAGAGACATTGAGGAGCTCTCTGATTATGTAGCTCAGGCAGGTATGACCCTGACCTTGAGCAGTATCCTACCTTCACCAAGAATGATGCCACAATACAGAGATAAGATGATCAGCTTTAACAATTGATTTAAACTCTGGTGTCATTCAAAGGGGATCCAATGTCTGTCTGCCTGGGATGACATGCTGGACAAGCCACGCTGCTTCGCAAGGGACGGCTTGCACCTGTCACCCCTGGGATTCCGGATATTGGCAAAGGCTCTTGCCACCCCATAGTGCCTTTTTAGGCAAGGCCCAAATTCTAAACCTACCACCCTAGAACACAAAAAGGAAAAACTAAGGGTAATGCTGCTCAATGCCAGAAGTCTAAATCTCAAAATGCACGCACTCGAGGCCCTTCTCAGTATGGAGAACATTGATGTCTGTGCTGTGACAGAAACCTGGTTCAAGGCTCCTGAGAGTACCCCAGCACTATCAGGTTTTACCTCATATCATGCTCGGGCCCCAAAATCCGGACAATACCAAGAAAGGAGGGGGGGGTATCCATATTCATCAAGGACACCCACACCTCAAGACTGGTGGCAACGCATGATGCATCGGAGACCATCCAGGTGCAATTAACCATAGGCAAGACTGCTCTGCAAATTGTAGCATGTTACAGGCCACCCTCACAAACTCAGGAACCTCACATGGCTTTCCTGAAAACACTGGAGGGGATAAATGTATCTCCAAACACCATCATACTAATTACCCTAATATAGACTGGGAACACTACTCAAGCCCAAACACCCTAGCCCAAAAGTTCCTGGAATTCATAAACTCAAATGCCATGGAACAACTAGTCACCATCCCCACAAGAGGAGAAAACATACTTGATCTCATCATCACGAACATGGGAGCACAATGTTCAACACCGGAAGTATACCCCTCACTGGTGAGATCAGATCACAAACTAATCTCGCTGGAGGTCCTCATCCCACCCCACCTGAAATAAAAAGACCACAGTAAAAAACTTCTCGAAAGCCGACTTCACACTTCTAAAGACTAGTGTGGTCTCCTTTAAGGCCCCCGAGCCGGCGGAGAACAGTACTCAAGCCGCTGAATCACTTACAAATGCCTTCTACCAGCACCTGCAGGACTGCATGGATAAGGCAATCCCAAGCAAAACAAAGACTCTTTGTACCAAAGGCAAGCGTCCAATCTGGTGGACCCCAGCCATAAACAAACTCTACAACAAAAGGAGGAAGCTACTACAAGATAGAGCAAAATCCTTAAAAGGTAAGACACCTTTGCTCACTATAAGTAAAAAACTAAGAGCTCTCATAAAATCATCCAAAGCAAACTTTGAGAGAAAAATAGCTAAAGACTCAAAAGACAATCATAAGGCCTTCTTTAGCTATGTTAGAAACCTGGGAGGAAACTCCCAGATATGCTCAGAACTAGTTCAAAATGATGTGAAGATTACTGATCCTACAGACATTGCCAACATACTGGCTGACAGGTTCAGTGCAAACTTCTCCCCTCCCCAAAAGGAGAGATATCTATACCAAATGATTGCAGCCCCCAAACATCTCTAACGCCCAAGTGAGAACTGCTCTCTCCAAAGCAAAAACACAGCATCCATGGGACCTGATGGTGTCCCGGCTGTGTGCTCCACGAACTCAACGAGGAATTAAACCCACAGCTAGGACAGCTGTTTAATCATAGTCTCATCTCTGGATACGCACTCAGGAGTGGCACTGCGACTGTGGTCCCACTTCACAAAGGCGGTGCCTCCACCGACCCTGGAAATTACCGCCCATTAGCTTGACAAGCCTTATCTGCAAAGCCATGGAGAGGATCATAATGGACCTCATAAATAAAGACATAGGAATTTGCAGACTTTGGATCCAACCCAATTTGGCTTTGTCAAAGGCAGATCATGCCTTTTAAACTTGGTTGACTTTTTCAAACAGTCACCAAAGCCGTTGATGAGGGAAAGGCAGTCCATACAGCCTACCTCGATCTGGCGAAGGCCTTCGATACAATACCCCACTCGGGTATCATTGAAAAACTCATCAGCTTAAATGTTAACCCATACATCACAAGATGGGTTGCAAACTGGCTGAGTGACAGAACCCACAGGGTCAGAGTTGCTGGCGCCATGTCAGACTCAAAGCCTGTCACAAGTGGTGTCCCACAGGGCTCAGTCCTGGCCCGCTCTTGTTTGGCATCTACTTTTCCAAGTACAAGCAAACACAGGAGGGTTATGGCTGACAAAGTTTGCAGATGACTGCAAACTGGGCCAGAGTCGAAAACACATCTGACACAGATATCCTTCAGAAGGGTCTCACAGAAACGGATGACTGGTGCCAGAGCCATGGCCTAAAGTTAAATGCCAAAAAATGCATAGTCATACCCTTCGAAAAACAAGGTTACCCCTAGCTACCATATAGGTGGCAATCCACTGAGCACAGAAGAAGTTATCAGGGACCTGGGGACCCAGGTTGACAGTAGCCTGTCATTCGACACCCATGTAGCTAAAGTAGTTAGGAAAACCTTCTACATTGCCCACCTTATCATGAAGGGATTCACATCTAGATCAAGGGAGGTCATAGTCTCCCTATACTCATCACTCATCAGACCAATGATTGAGTACAATGCCCCATTCGGAATGTATCTGACCCGACACTTGCAGCAGCTGGAGAGGCCACAAAAGTTCCTCACCAAAAGGATAAAGGGTCTCAAAAATCTGTCCTATGCTGCCCGGCTGAAAGAACTCCAGCACTATTCAGTCGCTTACCGCTTGCTCAGAGGTGACCTTTGCCTGACATACAAGGCCATGTCAAACCCAGATTTGATGAATATGCTTCACCTCAAAAAATCTAGATCCGTCAGAGCCACAAGGGCGGGAGACTTAAACCTCGACACGGCTATAAATAGGACATGCTGGAGGGATAGATTCATCACCCAAAGACTCCCTATGCTGTGGAACAAAATCCCGGTATATGTGAGGCAGAGCACCTCGCTGGCCTTGTTCAAGAGAAATCTTGACCAATGGATGGGAGATCGCAGATATACCCCAGGGATTACCTCAGTGTCACTGCTCGACAGAGGCACAGCAAAATAATGGGTATAGTTCCCCATACTAAAGGGGTGGTGTAAGCCACAAAACTATGGGCTAGGCTTGTAAATGCCCTCGGGCAGATAGCCTAGTATGAACCCATGAACCTATGAACCTATAATTGGAGCTTTCCCCCTTAACCTTTACTGAACATGTACCAACACCTAGATGAAATAGCTGTTAGTCAAGAATATACAAGTAAGTAAGGTGGGTGGCCATGCTATAGGCCTTAATATATTTTGTTGCTGTATGTAGTAGTGAGTTTAAGGCAATGGGAAATTCAGCTCAGCTCTGCCATGCCTGTTACTGCTTTGTTGTAGTGCAGTCCACATTAAAGCAGTTTGAAATTGCAGGTCTTGATGCCTCATGTGCAGAGCCTATATATCTTTCTTTTGATTGTGGAGTTTTGCCAGTGCTACATATTCCTTCCACAGACCGCAGACATACTGTAGGTGACCTGCCACCCCTGCAAAGTGTCCATAGGTGTGTGTGCTCTGATTGTGTATGTGTACATGCATCCTGCAGTGTATTCGTACCCTGATGATGATACCAGGCCATGGAAAGGAAAAGTACAGTTGTGTACACTTACCATAAATGTAGATGTTAGAGTCTATTTACTGTTGCAGTCATCACATTTGGGTTATCTGCTTGCAGTAGCCCTCAGTTGGCCTAATTAACAAAGTTTTGGGTCCTGCGTCAGTTGCTGTCTCTTCTTCCTAGACGTCAGGTCGTCAGAGGTATAAAACATGCAGCCGACGCCATTACATCAGTTTTTCTTGCCCCAGATGCCAGGTGGCCCCTAATGGGAAGCAATTAAATCTGTAAATATATAAGGTTATACGTCCAACAAAAAAGCAAATATTAAGCATAGTAAGGAGAGTAGAGGTATAGAACATTACTGCGGTGGTGGTGCTGCGGTAGCGTTGTTGCCTCACAGTTAGACTTTGCCCGTTTGATTCTCAGTTAGAGCATCTTCTGTGTGGCGACATTCGTGAACGGGCGTTCCTTCTCTGAAGGTTGTGCATTTGGCCCGGCAAGCCAGCACATAAAACTCTACTGCCAATCATTAGCGGACCGGAGTTCCGCTGTGGCTACCCCTAACCGGGAAAAGCCGAAAGACACAAACAAGCAAGGAAAGTAGAGGTATAGCCAAAATAAGTAATGGGGCTGGAGGGTGGGTAACCAGGACTGCAACAGTGAATAACACTCTAACATCTACGTTTATGGTAAGTGTACACAACTGTACTATGTTCTTCGTGTTTCACTGTTGCAGTCATCACATTTGGGTAGATTCCCAAAGCTAAGGATGGGAGGAGGAATTTAGATAGCATTACGACCAGCAATAAGGCCCTGCAAGACTGCAGTGGCAAAACCAGCTCTGGGTTTAGAGAAAATTGGCAGATGGTAATGCTTGGTGAAAGTATGTACAGAACTCCAGGTAGCTGTTTCTAGGATGTCCCTGGTAGGGACGCCTCTGAGAAAGGCTGTAGAGGTAAATGCAGCCCTGGTAGAGTTGGGTCTGATCCCCTGTGGAATAGGTTTATAGTATAATATGTGCTTATAGTATAAATGAATGCAATGGCCTATCCATTTAGAAATAGTTTGCTTTGAAATAGCCTTCCCCTCTGCCCCTGCAGCCAATGCCACCAGCAGTTGTTCAGATTTCCTTTGAGGTTTAGTCCTGTTCAAGTAGAATCTAAGTTGTCTGTGCACATCTAAGGAGTGCAGTATCCATTCCCCTTTTTTCTGTGGATTAGGAAAGAAGGTTGGCAGATGAATGGACTAATTAAGGGCTGCACTGGATACCACCTTTGGCATGAAAGAGGGATTGGTCCTGAGGGACACCCTGTCTGCATGAAAGATGATGAAAGGCTCCACTGCCATAAGTGCCTGTAATTCAGATACCCTTCTTGCTGAAGTGATTGCTAAGAGGAAAGCTGTTTTCCAAGAAAGGAATTTTAAATCTGCAGTAGCAGCTGGCTCGAAAGGCGGGAGAGTGAGTTTCTCCAATACATAGTTAAGGTCCCAGGCTGGAGGTGGAGCTCTCCTGGGTGGCCTTAAATTTTTGGCTCCTCTGAGGAACTGCTTGAGCAGTGGATGAGAGAAGAGGGGAGGTTCTGTGTTATAATGAGCTGAAATGGCTGAAGCGTGAATTTTGATGGAGGAGAAAGACAGACCCTTGTGAAGCATCTCAGTTAAGTATTTTAAAATCTGAGGTAAATTGGGCACTGCTGTGCTCATCCCTTGAGATTACTTCCAGGCACAGAATCTTTTCCATTTTTCAGCATAAGATTTCCTAGTACTAGGCCTCCTTGCCTGTAAGATGATATCCATCACTGGTTTACTGAGGGATGGTAAAGGAGAGATTAGGTCATTAGCCAGGCTGCTAGGTTCAGTGTTTGAAGCTGAGGGTGCAGAATCTGGCTGTCCTGCTGAGACAACAGGGTAGGAATCTGAGGCAGGTGCCATAGGGCCAACAGTGACACACTGCGCAAGAGGGAGTACCAGTATTGGCGTGGCCAATCTGGTGCAATCAAAATAGTCCTTGGTTTGTCTTGTTTGATCTTTAGTAGTACTTTGGAGAGCAGAGGCAGAGGAGGAAAGGCATAAACTGATAGTTTTTTCCAGCTGAAGGACAGGGCATCCACTTTGCAAGCTTGTTTGTGGGGCATCCTTGTGCAAAATCTGTCCAATTGATAGCTCTGGGGGGAGGCAAACAGGTCTATATCTGGGCTCCTCATTTGCTTGTCAACATGTTGAAAGTCCTTGGTTCCAGTTTCCAGTCGTGTGTGTCCATGAGGTTTCTGCTTAGTCCGTCTGCCAGCGTATTTAATTTTCCTGATGGGAATTGAGCTTGTAGATGCACTTGGTAGCTCAAGGCTGTGTTCCACAATTCCATGGCTAGTTTGCAGAGGGGGTAAGAATGTGTACCCCCCTGCTTGTTTATGTACCACATAACAGTGGTATTGTCCGTCTTTACCATTAATTGACCTGGAAGAATGTGGTCCTTGAAGGTTGTCAGAACATTCTGCACAGCTAACATTTCTTTTTGATTGATATGCAGGTGCATTTGACTTTGATTCCATTTGCCCTGAATGCACTTCCCTGCCAGGTGTGCCCCCTATGCATAGTCTGATGCATCTGTTAGGGTTTCGGCAGCAGGGGGTAGTGTGAATGCTAGTCCCTTGTTTTGGTGGCAGGCCTCTGCCCACCAAAGGAACTCTAGGTGTAGGCAAAGTATGATAGGAATCATTGCTTCTAGATCCTGAGAATGTTGACACCATAGGCTTTTTAGATTCCTCATATGCAGTTTTGCATATGGAATTAAAAGAATGCAGGAGGCCATGAACCCCAAGGCTTGTAGTATTTGCCTTGCAGATAGCAGGGTTTTTGTGGCCACTTATTTGAAGTAGGTAGTCAAATGAATTTGTTTCTCTGGCGTGAGGAAAGCCATCTGGGAAGTTGTATTCAAGCTTGCTCCCAGGAATATAATTTGTTGACAGGGTACCAGTTGTGATTTCTGTTCGTTTATGGTGTACCCCAGACAAGTTAGCACCCTTTGTACAAAGGCCAGATGATTCAAAAGTATGTCCTGGCTTTCTGCTTGAATTAGACAATCGTCCAGGTATGGGTATATTTGAATGTTTCTTTGCCTTACAAAATGCAATGACTGGAGCTAGACACTTTGTGAATACCCTGGATGTAGTAGATAAGCCAAAGGGCAGTGCAGAGAACTGATGGTGCTTCTAGCCTGCTTTGAAGCGTAGGTATCTTCTGCAAGATTCCCTGATTGGGATGTGCAGGTATTCTTCCTTTAAATCTAGTGTTGCCAACCAGGCATCTTTGCCTAGCATAGGAAGCAACTGGTGACGAGTCAGCATCTTGAATTTTGGAATCACCAAAAAGGTGTTTAGAGTAGACAGGTCCAGGATAGGATGCCATGAATTATCTTTTATGGGTACCAGGAAAAGTCTGGAGTAGAAACCTTGTCCCTTTTCCTCTTCTGGTACCAATTGAATAGCCCCTATGCTTAGGAGAGAAAGTACCTGCTTTTAGGCCTCTGCCCACTGATTTGGGGGTAGATCTGTCCACACGCTTGATGTTGGTAACGTGTGGAAGTGAAATCTGTATCCTTGGGACACTATATTTAATACCCATTTGTCCTGGGTAATGAGCTCCCAGTTCTTTGCATTAAGAGCAGCCCCCCCAAGGGGCGGTCAGTTGAGAAATGCTTGGAAGTTTTAAAAATAAGTCATTGAGACAGTTTACCATAGGGGGAGTTTTATTAATCCCAGATTTGGAAGTGGAGGCCCCCCACTGCTTAGTCCTGTGGGTACCCTAAGACTGAAGCTTGGGTGCTCTGCTGGATCTGGGTTTGGACTGAGAAGGTCTGGAAGAGGCAGGAAAGGACCATTTATTGGAAGGCCAATGCATACTAAACCTTGGAGGTTGTGCTTGTATGAAATCTTTAACAGTTTGCATAGATTTAGCTTTTTCCTGCATCTTTTTAAGAACTTCTGCTGCCTTGTTGCCAAACAGGCTGTCCTGATTTAAGGGAATATCCAGTAATTTTGCTTTAACATGATCTGGCAAGGATTGCTCCTTAAGCCAAGCATGCCTTCTAAGTACAGACCCAGTTACAGCAGCCCTGCAAGATGCCTCTAGTGAATCAAAACCACATTGCAAAGTATGTTTACCAACTTGTTCAGCTGAATGCAGTAGATCCTGTAAATCCTTATTTTCAGCACAATCAGAAATCAACATCATTTTCTGTTTAAGCAATCCAATAATATGCTGCTGATACTTTAACATATGAAACTGGCAGTTTAAGGCCCTAATGGCCAAAGTTGCAGAAGTGTATACCTTTTTACCCCATCTGTCCAGCGCCCTGGAGTGTCTATCAGAGGGGGTAGGATTTTTGGCAGTAGTAGCTTTAATGCCCTTAGGTCCCTGTGAAATGGTCTCAGGATCCGCAGTAGGATTTTTGAAAAGGAACTTGTAAGAGTCAGGGACCCTGTAATATCTTTCAGGTTTTCTGGAAGCAGGGGTTAAAGAGTCAGGGCCAAGCTAGATTAGTTTTCGGCTAACTACCCTTGCGAGCCATGTAAGCCTAGCCAATTATCCCATTGTAAGATTCAAACCCTGTACCTTGTGTTTGTAAGGCAAACATGTTAACCATTAGGCCACCATCCCTCACTGAAAATGCATCATCAACCATGTCTAGTACAGGAGCTATGGCTAAAGGCTGTGCTGGGACAGGAGTAAGAAATCCCTAAGCCTCTTTTTAGAATCTGAGAAAATCCTGACTTTCCCAATGAAAATGCTCCCTGAGGGTATGCAAGGTTTCACCAAAAGAGAAATCCTCTGGGGGGGGGGGGGGGGTGCAGAGGGAATAGAGTCCTCAGCATCAGAATCCTCATAGGTAGATAAGGGTAAATACCGGTCATCAGAGGAAACAAAAATTCAGAATCCTGGTCAGAAGTATCATAAGCAAAATCAGTCCTAGGTCTCTTAGAGGGGGAAGGTTGGCTTCCCCTGATTAAAGTAATAAGGTCTTCAGCCATTCTTATCATTTGTTTTTTAGGCATAGAGGCCTGGCCATGTGGTCTGGGCATCAGTTTTCTAGGCATGGTTCGAGTTTTAGGCCTTAAAGAAGAAGATGGCGTTGGTTTAATATGCAAGTCAGTAGGCCTGAATACACCCTCAGAAGCCAATGCCTGCACAGCGGCTCCAGACCCATCCAAGGTAGAGACATCCGCAGGTTCCACAGTTGAAGCATCTTGTGGCATACTGGACTCCAAATGGGTCTCAGTAGAGGCCTGCGAATCTGAAGTAGCGGGTATCAGGGGCTGTGAAAGCACCTCACTGAGTACCAGCGAACTGGCGACTGGCTTAGGAGAAGCATCGTCGGCAGCTTTGGACCTCGGTGGCCTGTCTCTGTCTTTATCTTTGCATTTTTTAGAATGTCTTTATTCGGATGGCTTACCAAAGACATATTGGGTTAATTGAACCGAACACCAAAATATTTAGAAGCGAAAATATACCAACGATGAATAGTTTGTGATTTAAATAAGACACAAAACCGACAGCGAGGTACGTTGTGGTCAGGACCTAGGCAAGGAATACAGAACAAATGAAAATCTGAGTTATTTGCTTTCCACAAGAAATGCAATTAATTACTTTTACTGACATCGGTTTAGAGCAAGAAAAAGTTTCCCCAACGGGGTACTTCGCTTTTAGTTGAAGACTTTGGTTCTGAAACTCGAAAACGAAAATTTCAGGAGTCGGCCGACCAGCACTTGCGAACTGCTTCTGCTTCGGGCACCACACGGCAAGAAAGACTGATGTAATGGTGTCGGCTGCATGTTTTTATACCCCTGATGACCTGACGTCACGGAAGAAGAGACAGCAACCGAAGCAGGACCCAAGACATTGTTAATCAGTCCGACTGAGGGCTGCTGCAAGCAGATAACCCAAATGTGATGACTGCAACAGTGAAACACGAAGAACATCTGTTGTGATGGTAGATGAGTGAGCAAAAGAAGTGTCACAATATAGGTGGGGACATTTCATTTGTGGCTCCATTCCATCTGGATGACATCAGCTCTATACCTCATTGGGTGGTAGGGCTTAGGCAAAAATAAATAAATAAGTAAAAACAGCTTGGTCACAATGTAATGGCCCTGGCTTCTGTTGTGTCTTCTCCCTGATCAAGAGGGGAATCATTGCCCAAATGGTCATCTCTTCTGGTGGGAGAGAACCCATCTGACAGAGGGCATGCTGTGGTCCCCCCAGTGTGGTGCCCATGGTAATAAGGGATTCATGGGGAAAGCCTTGGAGCCTGGGATCTGAAGTCAGCAGTGTGTGTGTGTGTGTGTGTGTGTGTGTGTGTGTGTGTGTGTGTGTGTGTGTGTGTGTGTGTGTGTGTGTGTGTGTGAGAGAGAGACAGAATAAACAGCTGTAAGGAATCCAGGGTAGCGCTTTGGAGAAAGTTAAAGCCTTGTAAGCTGTGTGTCAATACAATCACATGAAAAAGAAAATGGATCGCTTTTGTTCAAATTTCTACAGTGTTTGGGGCTAAGGGCTGTTTTCCAAAAATTCCTCAATCTGCATATTGGTAAAACTAAAAATTAAAAAAAAATGAGAACATATTTGTGGGCAGTGCATCAATGCTGAACCAAAGTACACTACATTGCTTAGAGAATACTTAGGACAGTTTGCTGGTCAGGAGACCTCATTATTCATTGCAGAAGTGTTGACTTCATTTTACTGCAGTTTAGATGTTAGAGCAAAGTGCAACATTTTCATAGATTCACAAGTAAACACTAGGCTAGCTGCCCTTGTGGACCATTTCAAGCCTAGCCAATTTTCCAATTTGTGCTCGAATTAAACTATCCAATTTGGTTAAAGATTGGTTTTGTCAGTCACATCCCAATTTGCTATTTGTATATTATCCCTAATGAGAATAACTGGGGTCATGCCATAGATAATTTGAGGGGACTCATGCATGGGATAAAGTGTTTAGAAGCTGCCTCTGTCCATTAGTAGTATAGGTGGCAGTCCTGGGTATATTTTGTGTTTCAAATCCATAGATCCAAGTTGCTGGTGAGCATGGACAGGGATGAACTTTGTTTTGTGAGATATACCAAAGGGTTTTATTGATGTTGCAGAACAGGTTTAGATACCTAGATCTGGTATTTCTGATGCTGATGTGCAGTAAAATCATTGGTATTGGGTTGAAGAATGCCTGATATGCCAGACACAGGTCACATCTTAGCGGTTTGTAGTATACAAAGTATAGTGACAGGGCTTCAATTTATCCATGTAGAAAATGTTGTTTAGGCCTAGTATCCTTTTAGTAAGGTATCTCTGTGGACATTCCAGTTGCATGCGTCTGGCCATATTCATGTCAAAGGGGGCATTATACTCGATGACTGGCCTAATGAGGTAGGAGTAAATGGGGAGAATGACATCCCTAGATCTAGACACAGTCCTTCTGTTTATAGGCTATGCGGTATAGAAGGACTTTTTGACAACAATGCACACATGTTGATCAAAAGTTGAGTCACTGTCCACATAAGTTCCCAAATCCCGAACGTATGGGTTAATACTTACAACTGTACTGTCAGTGCTGTAGTTTCCTGGGGTAGATGACTTTGCAAGGGATGCAGTAATGCATTTTTTGCTATGTAGATTTAGTCCATGATTTTGGCACCAGTTATTTATTTAGAACAAACCTTCCTGCATGCCAAATAGGAGGGATCCCAGCACAGATCTCTGGGGAGGTCTCCACTGGTGACTGCCCTTTTTGTTGAGGTAACTTTGTCTGTTTTGATTTTCTGCATTCTACCTCTGAGCCAGTTGGCAATCCAGCAGGTGACACAGGGGGGTTTTCCCAGTTTATTTAGCTTTTCCACTGTGCCTGAGTGGGGAATTGTGTCATAATCTTTGGCCAGGTCTGGGTATGTGTGTGTGCCTTTTTGTCTTCATCCATTGCTTTGGTGACCTTTTCTGAAAAGTCTACCAGGTTGAGTAAGCTTGACCTTCCCTTAATGAATCCAAACTGAGACAGGTCCAGTGTTTTTAGGTTTCCTATGTCCTGATTGATTAGTTCCATGATAAGTGAAAGATGACTGACTTTAATAACTGGCTTAGTTTCTGGTGTCATTCTAAGGGGGTACAATATTTGTCAGCATGGGTAAAGGTTGTCAAAAGACCATGCTGCTTTGCCAGGGATGGTCTGCACCTCTCCCTTCTTGGCTTTCGAATATTAGCTAAAACATTGTTCTCCCCCACAGTGCCTTTTTTAGGCAATGCCAAACTAAAAGTACTTTTGACATAGTAAATCAAAACCAAGAAAAGCTATAGGTGTTACTGCTCAATGCTAGAAGGCTTAAACTCCACTCCCTTCAAGCTGTCCTAACCCTAGAGAATGTTGATGTCTGTGCCGTCACTAAGACATGGTGTAAAGCTTTAGAGAGCACACTGGCAGTGCAAGGCTATAATGCCTCACACATATATTCAGAACAGCTACTACACGGACAGGACTAAAGGTGGAGGTGTCGCAGTTTACATCAAAAGTAAATATACCTGAAGGCTGATCAAACAGTTCAATGCACTTTAGCTTCTCTACATTCAAATAACCAAAGGTAAAATCCCGTACCATTTCCTTGCAAGTTGTAGATGTCCTTTCATACCACTGTTGTAGTATTCTTCACTGAAGGGATCTCCTGCCAAGGATAGCCCAGTGTCCGGCCAGCCTACCAAAGCCTTTAGATTTTATAGGTGCCTGTATGTCACACCTAGGCTCCCCGCTTTGGACATAGGGCATAAAGGTGGCATATGGACACAGATACTCAGAACTTATTTGTCCCAGTCTGAATGTCATTATTTAACATTAGTCTGAACACTTGTTTGCTGTGTTGGTTGCCAAGTCATCTTCAAATAAGTGGCTGGTTGGGGTTTCTTTTTTTCTGAGTATTGTTAATTGTATTCATGTCATCCAAGAAGGGAAAATGTCAGTGTGGGAGGCAGATTCCCCATATAGACTGTCATGGCCAGTGACCTTTTTTTTTTGCTTAGGTGATTTCCACGGCCATACATAGTGCTCTGTCTGCCAAACGTTTGTCCCTAAGACCCTCAATAGCTGCTTATCTTTCTCTGTCCATATAGCTTGATAAAGAATGTCTTAAATTGTTGTTTCGAGGTGCATTAATGGAATCCTCCCATCCTGAGGGACAGACATCGTCCTAGAAGAAGACCAAAAAGTCTAGGCCTGATCTGGTTGCTGTCCATCCTGTACTAGAGATCTCTGTAGAAGCTCGTGAAAGTCCTGAAGAATGTCTGGTTCTTGCATCTGATTCCTCTGCCGCGACCCCGTCGGAGGCCAGCATGGATAAGAGTTCTCGCAAGTCCTTTGAAGATTTTCAAACATCTGCTCCAGATGTTGAGGAGGAACCACGGCTCATTATTTCTGAGGGCCCAAGGGAGATTCCTCAAGTTTTAGTTCGGGAAGAGATTCCTACTACAATCATTCAATTTTACCAAAGGACTTGGTCACCGAGAGGTGTTGGGGTGGATATTCTGCTTAAGAAAAAGCAAAAGACCAAGATACTTATTCCTATTGCTAAAGATACCCAGTGTTAATGGCAGGATTTTACTTAAGGCTTCTTTAATGCCTTTATGACCTTGAAGCCTCCTTAAGGCGTGTCAGTCCCTGGTCTTCCACTCCTGTTAAGAGGACAAGGTAACCAGAGTCCTCAGATGAGGACCTAGATTCTGGGGAAGAATACCTTGCATAATCCTCTCAAATTCCTTCTCTAGACTGTGGCTTAGAGGATTCTTTGAACCCAGATTCCCCCTTGAAAGAATTATCCCTTAGGGATACAGTTGTTCATACGATAGAGTATTTTAAGTGGGATTGCTCCCATGCCTCTGACATCCAAAAGAGGTACTATTACCTTCAACAGATGGAGTCTCCTCAGCCATCTGCAGTTCCTGCTGTGTTGGTAGCACTTTTGGACACATATTGTGCTGCTTGTGTAGCTCTTGACTTTCAGCCCCTGGCGTCTAAGAAATATGATGGGTTCTACAAGGTACCTGAAGACTGAAAATTCTTGTTTAAATGTCCTTTTGCTTACCCTTCTGTGGTTTCAGTCTCAACTGATGAGCATTTTAAACTTTTGCCTTCTTCTAAACTCTTTCCTTCTGATAAGGATAGTAGAGCTATGGAAGAGTTGGGTGAAAGAGTATACACTGTTGCCACCTAGTCATTTCAGGCTATTAATTGTAAACCCATGTGATCAGGTACGTTTTGGTTCTCCTTTCCCAGATAGCTAAGTTGTATGTGATCTGCCAGATTCAGAAGGGAAAGCTTCAGCTTTTTTCCTGCTTGGGTGCACTTCCCAGGTCACTCGCCATTTCATAAAACGCAGTTATGATGCTGCTGAGGCCTCTTCCAGGGCAGCTGCTTGTGGTTCTCTGAGGCAGTATTTTTGGCTTCGCCTCCAGGCTTTATCTGATATTAAAGCCAAACTTTTGAATGTACTCTAGGTAATAATCTTTTTAGGACAGCTATTGCTGATTTTTTCACATTCTGCCATGATAAGAGTAAGACCATGCAGGAACTCGGGCATATTTTTGTCTCCCCTATACCCAAATTTCAGAGGAATTATCCTTCTAAATCTACCTTTGTTCGTAGGCAGAATCACCAACCTCCCAAAGGTAAGAAGGGGTCCAGGCTTATATCTCCTGCCAAGTCAAATCGGACTTCTACATCTCAGAAGCAATGCCTCCCCTATACCTAAATTTCCGAGAAATTACCCTTCTAAATCCATCTTTGTTCATAGGCAGAATCGCCAACCTCCCAAAGGTAAGAAGGGGTCCAGGCGTATTCCTTCTGCTGAGTCAAATCAGGCTTCTACATCTCAGAATCTTTCCTTTCAGGGCAAGCCTGTTTCTATTTGACATTTTGCCTCTGTTCCCCTCTGCCAGGTCCCCTTGTCTCCCTGCCTTTCCCGGTCTCTCCCAGATTGGCAGCAGATCACTTCAGACACTTGGGTCTGTCTGTCATCTGTCAGGGGTATTTCATGATATGGAAATTCCACCCTCCCCCTTTCAGGCATTCCGCAACTTCCTCCAGACTGACTCTGTCTTTTCCCAGAGGTTTTGCAGTCCCTTTTTGATCAGGGCACCATTCAAGTTGTTCCACCCATCCATGTGGGAAGAGGTTTTTATGCTAGGATGTTTTTTGATTCCTTGGAAGGAGGAGACTTGGAGACCAATTCTGGATCTCTCTCTCTCTCTCCCCTCAGCACTTTTCACATGGTTCCTTCTTTCACAGTTTTGACCCCTTTAGCCTTTGTTTCATCATCTTCTCCCCAGGCCTTCTTGGTCTCTTTAGACCTCAGGGATGCCTATTGTCACATCCCTATTCACCCTCTGTTCAGGAAATGTTCACGTCTCTGTTTCTTTCTCTCATTTTCTGTTCTCTGCTTTGGCCTTTCTACTGCCCCTAGGGTATTAACCAAATGCCTCACTCCTATTATTGCCTTTTGCAGGCTTCGAGAGATACAGATATTCCCTTATCTAGATTACCTACTTATTCAGGCTCCCCCTCCCAGCAGTCTTGTAGAAGTTCCAGAAGTTCCTCACTTTACCCTTTGTTTTACAAAGCCTGGGGTTCACCATCATTCTCAAGAAATCTGTGCTTATGCCCTCCCAGAATCGTATTTTTTCTCGATTGCAGCTTTCAGGCCATTCCCATGTTGGCTGTGTTCCTCCACCCAAGGATTTGTCTCTGACAACCTTCTTCCAGTCTCTTCTTCCTCTGTCCTTTCTCACGGCCAGGGAATTTCACAGGATCTTGGGGTTTATGGTCTCTAGCATTCCCATGCTTCCTCTTGCCAGGATCTATATAAGGAAGCGTCAGTGGTACCTCAGATTGGTGTGGCTTCAACATGCCACCCTCTGAAGTTCCCTGTTCCTTTGCTTCCTTGTCTAAAACTCAAACTCCAGTGCTGAAGTCAAAAAATTTCTGTCAATCTAGGATTGCCCTTTTATGCTTCAGTTCCTTCCCAAGAACTGTTCACTGATGTCTCAGACTTGGGGTGGGAGGCTTCTTGTGGCCCTTGGAAAGTTCAGGGTTTCTAGCCTCTTCATCAGAAGTCAGACTATCAAGAAAAAAAGAGACGAGGGCTCTGCTTTTGGCTGTACAGTGCTTTCATTCCTTTTTTTCCCCAGCTCTTAATGTAAATCTACCCAAACGGAGACCTCCGAAGCTGAAACGCAAACAGTCACCACCCCCAACACAACCCAAGTGACACACAGCTCACAAAACCAGTGTGCCACTCAACCTCAGCCCCCAAGGCAAAACAACGTACCCAACACACTAGTCATAGGTGACTCTATAATCAGGCACACTGATGTCCCACTCTCCAGGCTAAACAAGGAGAAAATTACAGTCAGCTGCCTGTCGGGTGCCAGGATCCGCCACATAATGCATGCACTCAGGTCACTCCACAACAAGTACAAATACGACTCTGTCATTGTCCTTGTTGGAGAGAATGACTTAAGACGTACCTCCCTGGACTACATGAAAAGAGACATGGAGGAGCTCTCGGATCTTGTAGCCCATGCAGGTACGACCCTAGCCTTGAGTAGCATCCTGCCATCACCCAGAATTATACCACAGTACAAGGACAAAATGATTGACTTCAACAATTGGCTAAGCTTCTGGGGTCATTCTAAGGGGATCCAGTATCTGTCTGCCTGGGATGACATGATTGACAGACCACAATGCTTTGCCAGAGATGGCCTGCACCTATTGCCCCTGGGATTCCAGATACTGGCTAAGGCTCTTGCCACCCCTATAGTGCCTTTTTTAGGCAAGGTTCAAATGACAAAATTACTACTGTAACAGGTACAAGCAAGCAAAATCTGTGGGTAATGCTACTCGATCCTAGAAGTCTAAACCTCAAAATGCACTCACTTGAGGCATTCCTTAAAATGGAGAACACTGACATCTGTGCAGTGACAAGAGACCTGTTTCAAGGCTCCAGAGAGCACGTCTGCAATACCAGGCTACAATTCATACCACACCTTTTGGCCAACTAACCTGGACCGAAACACTAAAGGCGGAGGTGTGTCCATATTCACCAAGGATATCCACACCTCCAGGCTAGTTGCCCAACATAATGCATCCAAAATTCTCCAGGTGCAGCTAACACTAGGCAAGACTGCAATCCAAATTGTAGCTTGCTACAGATCCCCCACCATGCCCCAAGATTTCCACTCCACTTTTTTTAACGTGCTAGAAAATATTAAGGTACAGCCAAATACCCTAATACTGGGCGACTTCAACTACCCCACCATTAACTGGGAAAACTACTCTTGTACCAGCACATTTGCTCAATGTTTTTTGGAATTCATAAATTCCAATGCCCTGGATCAACTTATTCATAACCCAACTAGGGGCACAAATATCCTAGATTTGGTCATTACCAACATGGGTGACTGATACTCCACACCAGAGGTCAGCTCATCGTTGGTCAGATCCAACCATAAGCTAATCATCCTAGACATCCACATCCCGCCCCCACCCCCCATGGGTCGAAAGCCTTGGCAAGATCTAGATAGGCTGTGTGAACCACCTTACCCTTGTCTACAGCTTTGGTGACTGCTTCAAAGAAGTCTGTCAGGTTTAGCAGACATGATCTGCCTTTTACAAACCCAAACTGGGTGGGGTCCAGAGTTTGGAGATTACCAGCGTCTTTGTTTATAAGTTCCATGACGATACGTTCTATGGCCTTGCAGACCAGGCTCGTCAGGCTAATGGGGCGGTAGTTCCCGGGGTCTGTGGTGGCTCCCCCCTTGTGGAGTGGGATAACCGTCGCTGTGCGCCATTCAGCAGGCACAAAGTCTAAGGTGAGGCTATGATTGAACATGGTACTTAGGTGGGGTGCCAGTTCGTTCTGTAGTTCATGTAGAACGTAGCCTGGGATGTTGTCAGGTCCCATGGATGCTGTGTTCTTGGATTTGGAGAGTGTGTTTTTTACCTGTGCAGCCTGATTACAGGAAATTTGCATTCTTCTGGTATAGAGATGGGCCATTTAGGGGGTGAGAGGGGGGTAAAGTTAGCACTGAACCTATCTGCCAGGATGTTGGCAATATCAGTTGGGTCTGTATATTTAGAGCCATTGTACTGTAACTCAGAGAAGATCTGAGTGTTGCCATTGAGATTCTTGACATAGCTATAGAATGCTTTGTGGTTATCTTTAGAATCAGTGGCGATTTTTTTTTTGTTTTCATAACTAGCTTTGGAGGATTTTATCAGGGATCGCAGCTTCTTACTGGGGCTGACCAGGGAGCTCCTCCACTCATGGGATTTTACTCTCTTTTTCAACAGTTTCTTCCTTCTGTTGTACAGTTTGTTTATGGCAGGGGACCACCAGATTGGCTTCCTATTTTCTGGAGGATAGAGTCTTGGTTCTGTTTGGGATAGCACAATCCATGCACTCATGTAAGTGCTTATAAAGTGAAATTGTGTAGGATTCAGTAGTCGTAACTGTATTGTCCATCTGCATGGGTGTCATGAAGTTCACCACTTCTGTCTTAAGAAGCATGAAGTTGGCTTTGGAGAATTTTTTTACCATGGTTTCCTTAATGGGGGGAAGGGGCAGGATGTGGGTATCTAGGGTGATTAGCTTATGGTCGGATCGGACCAATGAGGTGTTGACTTCAGGTGTGGAACACCAGTCACTCATGTTGGTAATGACTAGATCTAGGATATTTTTGCCCCTGGTGGGGGTGTGGATAAGTTGATCCAGGGCATTGGAGTTTATGAATTCCAGAAACCGTTGAGCGAAGGAGTTGGTACAGGAGTTGTTTTCCCAGTTAATGGTGGGGTAGTTGAAATCTCCCATTATTAGGGTGTTTGGTTGAACCCTAATATTTTCCAGTACATCAAGGAAAGAGGAGTGGGAATCCTGGGGCATGGTTGAGGATCTGTAGCAAGCTACAATTTGGATTGCAGTTTTGCCCAGAGATAGTTGCACTTGGATAACCTCAGATGCATTATGCTGAGCGACTAGCCTGGAGGTGTGGATATCCTTAATGAATATGGACACACCTCTGCCTTTGGTGTTCCGGTCCAGGTTACATGGCCGAAAAGTCTGGTATGAGTTATAGCCTGGTAGTGCAGGGATGCTCTCTGGAGCCTTGAACCAGGTCTCCGTCACTGCACATATATCGATGTTCTCCATTTTAAGGAGTGCCTCGAGTGAGTGCATTTTGAGATTGACTTCTAGCATTGAGTAGCATCACCCTCAGTTTTTGCTTGCCTGTTCCTGTTGCGGTCGTGAATTGGTCATTTGAACCTTGCCTAAAAAAGGCACTGTAGGGGCAACAAGAACCTTAGCCAGTATTCCAGAATCCCAGGAGTGACAGGTGCAGACCCTCTCTGGCAAAGCATCATGGTCTGTCGACCATGTCATCCCAGGCAGACAGATACTGGATTCCTTTAGAATGACACCAGAAGCTTAGCCAATTGTTGAAGTCAATCATTTTGTCCTTGTACTGCGGTATCATTCTGGGTGATGGCAGAATGCTACTCAGGGCTATGGTCATACCTGCCTGGGCTACAAGATCAGAGAGCTCTTCCATGTCTCTTTTCGTGTAGTCCAGGGAGGTACTTCTCAGGTTGTATACACCAATAAGAACAATGACAGTCATATTTGTACTTGTTGTGGAGTGACCTGGCACCCGACAGGCAGCTGACAGTAACCTTCTCCTTGTTTAACCTGGTGAGTGGGACATAAGTGTACCTGACTATAGAGTCACCTATGACTAGTGTGTTGGGTACATTGTTTTGGCTTATTGGCTGTGGTTGAGTGGCACACTGAGTCTGCGAGCTATGTGTCATTTGGGTTGTGTTGGGGGCTGGAGGTTGCTTGCATTTCTGCTTTGGAGGTCTCTGTTGCTTGAGCAGATTATTATTAAGAGCCTCCGCAAATGTTTTTGTGTTTGTGGATTTTGGTAGTGTAGATTTAGTGAGACTATGTGATGAGTGTGGTGTGGTGCAAGTGTTTACCTTCTCCTCTTGACTGTCAAGTTCAGTCTTGGTTGGAGAGGGCTTTACCTCCAGTTTGGCTAGATAAGTGCATCTCTAACAGGTTGTAGTGTTGGGTGGTAGGAGGAGAGGGTTGTCTGTGTACATGAGGCAATTTCTACATTGCCCCAACATGCCCAGATTCATCAGATAGACAGGAGAGAACACTGGGAGCTGACCCTTGGACATACCTGAATTAAAAACTATCTTCCTCCTAGATAAGTGAAGAAAGTGAGTACAAGCACTGTTTTTCTCTAAGCAAGTGAGGAAATTAAGTACCAGAACTTTTTTCCTCTAGGTAATGAGAAAGGTTGAGTGCTGTAGTAATTATAGCTTATTTAGTGCTTACAAGTTCTGAACAAGTGCTGATCATGAATAAGCAAATTCAAGTGCTAAAACTAAGAATCTGTATTTGGACAAAACTAGTTACAGGAAAGGGGGAAAACAAGTGCAAATGCGGGCTTTTAAATCAGAAAGTTGAGAGAGATGGAAAAACTGCCCAAATGGCCAATAACTACAATTTCTAGGCCAGAACCACTCCTTATGTGGTACATGGATTACCTAGTGCTTACCACTCCCACTGATAAACTAGAAGGCTTCCCTCCAACACAGAAAGCTTGAGGGGCTCAGAAGCTTACATACAGTCCTGAGTACAGCAAAAGTGAATCCGGACTACACTAGTTACAGGAAAGGTAGGAAACAGGCTTAGATTTTTTTCCCATGATCTCCACAAGGGGAGAGCCACCACAGATCTTGGGAACTACTGCCCCATTAGCCTGACTAGCCTTATCTGCAAGGCCATGGAACATATCATCATGGAACTTATAAACAAAGACATGGGTAACCTTCAAACTCTGGACCCCATGCAGTTTGAGTTCACGAAAGTTATGTCATGTATCCTAAACCTAATTGACTTCTTTGAAGCAGTCACCAGAGCTGTGGATGAGGATAAGGTGGTTCACACAGCCTATCTAGACCTTGCCAAGTCCTTCAACACCATCCACCACTCTGGAATCATAGATAAACTCACTAAACTGGTCATAAATCACTACATCACGTGATGGGTTGCCAACTGGCTCACTGATAGAACCCACACCGGGACCATTGACAATTGGATTACCACAGGGTTCAGACCTGGGTACCCTCCTGTGTGGCATCTACTTCTCTGAAGTTCAGGCCAACACAGAGGGTCTATGGCTAACAAAGTTCACAGATGACTGCAACCTGGGAGCCATTATTGAATCCCCAAATGATATGGACATTCAACAGAAGGGCCTCACTGAGACAGATGCCTTGTGTCAAAGCCATGGTCTCAAGCCCAATGCCAAGAAGTGCATAGTCATTCCCTTTGGGAAAAACCCTTTGCCCATGAACTACCACATAGGCGGCAGTCCACTAAACACCGAAAGTGTGATGAGACCAAGGGACACAGGTGGACAATTGTCGTCTCTCCTTTGATACCTACATCGCCACAGTAGTCAGGAAATCCTTCTACATGACACACCTCATCGCAAAAGGTTTCTCATCCAGAAAAAAGGAGGTCATTGTTCCTCTCTACTCATCCCTCATTAGACCTATTATAGAGTACAATGCCCTGTTTGGTGCGTACCTCACAAGACACTTAACTGGAAAGGCCACAGAAATACCTCACACAGAGGATCACCGGACCCAAACAGATGCCGTATGCAAGCTGTCTCAAAAAAAACTCCAGCTCTACTCCGTCGCATATCAACTACTCAGAGGCAATCTGTGCCTAACCTACAAAGAAAGCCATGTCAAACCCAGAGCTGTTGGACATACTGCACTTAAAGAAATCTCAGTCCCTCCAAGCCACACGCTCTAGGGACCTAAACCTTGTCACCACAATAAACAAAACATGCTGGAGGGATAGGTTCCTGTCCCAGAGACTTCCCATACTCTGGAACAGACTGCCCATTCATGTCAAGCAGAACACCTCATTGGCCCTCTTTAAGAAAAATCTTGATGACTGGATGGCAAATAGGAAATTCACCCCGGGGATCACTTCTGTGGCTCTGCTTGACAGGGGCACAGGAAAATAATTTTGGATGGCAAACTCCAGGAAGTCTGTTTGGCTAGGCTTATATAGGCCCTAGGGCCGATAGCCTATTACATACCTATGCATCTATGAAAATACCACTGTAATGTGGTACATCGACAAGCAGGGGGTTATGATGTCTTCTCTCCTTTGCAGGTTAGCTCTTCGGGCCTAAGATATGGCTATCCGTTATCTGGTGACACGTCAGACAGTTTAAATTCCTACAGAGCACAGACTAGTGGCCAACTCTCTGAGCAGGTCTAGAATACAGGCTTACGAATAGATGCTTCACAGAGATGTGTTTCTGGGCATATTCCATCGGTGGTGTATTCCTCAGGTAGATGTTCTTCTATTTCTATGTTGCAGTATTCTTTACATGAGGGATTCATACAGTAAACCATTCCAGTGTCCAGCTAGTATACAAAAGCCTTTTACCACTGCTAGGTAAGTGGGACATTGCATGTAGGCCCAAAGCTGGCATTGGCCATAAAAGTGATGTCCGCACATACCATCCTCAGAACTTCTGTGCCGCCAGTCCGAATGCCATCTTCAACAGTTGGTCTGCTCGTCCAAGTTGTTAACTGCTGTACAACAGCAACTGGGTGGGAGGTTGGTATAAAGGTTAAGGGGTTTACCTTACAGACACACAAGGTGCAGTGTTTGATACTCACAAGGGGTAATTGGTTAGGCTTAAAATGGCCCACAAAGGCAGTTAGCCTAGTTCTAGTGTATGAACCTGTACAAGTCAGTTCAGATAAGTGCCCTGTTTGGTTTCTTTTCTTTTACTTTTGCTGCCGCTTCTCTGTCCAAGGTTACTTGTCATCCAGGAAAGGCAAGTACCATTGTGGAAGACAAATTCCACATTAAGATTGCCATGATCAGTGTCTGTTTTGTTTAGATCCTAACTATGGCCATAAGTCTTGCTCTATATGTCAGGCGTTTGTTCCCAAAACCTTGCATAGCCACCTTCAGTCTCTTAATATTATCCTTGAAAATCAAAGACTTTAAGAGGTTAGCGGGCAATGTTATGGAGGGTACTTTGGGCCCTTCTACTGAGCCTGCAAAGAAGACCAAGAAACTCTGGCCTGAAGCTTCACCTGCACTTCCCATTCTGGACATTTCTGTCGAGGCCAGTGAAAGCCTGGAGGTCCATTTGGATTTTGGCTCGGATTCCTCAGTGGGAGAGGAAGCCGTCAGGGAGTCAACCAGTGGCACATCCTCAGAGGCTTTGCAGACATCTGTTTCGGATGAGCAGGGGGAACCAAGGCTCATTTTTTTGGCAGGCCCTCGAGATATTCCTGAGATCTTGGTTCAGGAGGAAGTACCAATGGCTGTGTCAGAATACAGGCATACGTCGGGTCTCTCCACCTTCCACAAGGCTGATGTGCCCCTTAAAAAGAAATAGAAAAACAAATATCTTCCAGCCTCTCAGGAACCTCCACCTGACTGGCAGGCCTCTACACAAGGATTATTTAATGCCTTTATGACTTTGAAGCTTCTCTCTGGTGTTTCCCTTTCTAGCCCTCTTTTTACTTCTTCCCCTTAGAAAAGGTTTAGGGAGCAGGTATCTGAAGTTGAGGATTCCTCAGAAGATGAGTCTTTGGCATACTCTGCCCAGATTTCTTCTCCCTTGGAGTATGCTTCACCTGAGGAGGAGTCCAATGGAACAGAGTATAGTGGTGAAGAGATCACCTTTGGAACAGAGTCTAGTTGTGAAGAGATCACCTTTGAGAAGACTATTGCTCATATGAGGGAGTTTTTCAAGTGGGACTGCTAACAGGTTATTGATTTACAGAGGAGATATCATGATTTACTCCAAATGGATTCACCTTCTCCTGCTGTGCCTCCAGTTTTGCCAGCTTTTCTGGGCGCTTTTACTTCTTCTAAGAGTCCAGATGCTCAACTCCTGCCCCCAAATGGTCAGGTTTTAAAAAGTTCCAGAGGACTGTAAATTCCTTTATAAATGCCCTGCTGCAGACCCAGTGGTTGTTTCTGTAGCTACTGATAAGCCATCCAGACTTTTGCCTTCTACTTCTCTTCTTCCTTCAGATAAGGAGAGTAAAACCATGGAGTGGCTGTGGGGAAAAAAAGTGTACACCAGCTACTCTTGCCTTTAGGGCTATGAACTATCAAACCCGATTGAATAAATATGCTTTGTCCCTTCTTTCTCAGGCCACTCAGCTTCTCTCTTACCTTTCGGATTCAGATGTAAAGTCTCAGCTTTCCTCAGTTTTGGGGGCATCTTCCTAAGTGGAATGCCACTCCATTGGATGCAGTTATGATGCCGCTGAAGCATCTGCCAGGGTTGCTGCCTCTGGCTGTGTATTAAGGAGATACTCTTGGCTAAGGCTTCAACTACTTCCTGAAGACTTTTAGGCTAAGCTAATGGATTCACCATTAAATAATAATGCTTTGTTTGGTACTGCAGCTGCTACCTTTACAAGTCCCTGCAGGATAAAGTTGAAGAATTGCAGGATTTAAAACATACCTTTGTGTCTTCAGTTCCCAAATTCCAAAGGAACTACCCGGTTAAGACTGCTTTTGTCAGAAAACAATCTCAAACTCTTCCTTTTAGAGGTAAAAAAGGTACTAGAAGATCTGTTCCTTCTAAACCCTCTCAGCCTTCTTCTACTCAAAAGCAGTCCCTTCCAGACAAGCCAGGTAGGCTGTGACTACTTGGCTCCCTCTGGTCACATTCCCCCCGATCAGTGCCTTAATCTCTCATTTCCAGTATGGGATCACACCTCTCAAGATTCTCTTCCAGACAAGCCAGGTAGGCAGTGACTACTTGGCTCCCTCTGGTCACATTCCCCTCGATCAGTGCCTTACTCTCTCATTTCCAGTATGGGATCACACCACTCAAGATTCATGGGTTCTTTCCATTATCCACAAAGGATATTTAATGTTCTGGAAATCTCTTCCTCCTTTCATGGGAATTCCTCAACCACCACAAGAACAAATTATTTTCTTCCCAGATTTGATATTTCAGGAGGGGTTTACTATTAAAACATCAAACATCACAACGTAAACCATTCAAAAAAGCGGTTTACATGTTCAGTGTGCAGAATATTAATTAGGTTGGAATATCGGAAACCTAACTGAGGCGAAGTCAAATTCGACTTCTGAAGTCCATTGTCCCCTTTGCAGCAGTACGCACAGACCAGATCTGTACTGCACAGCGCTGACAGTAATGTTTTTGCAGGGGGGCAAGCCCCCCTCCACCCCCACACCCCTTGCGACATATACATTCCAATTCTGAGATAACGCTACAGTGTGCAAAAGGGTAAATCTCCTGATCTGCACTGTCCTGCACTCTCAGTACAAAACATGGCCGACATATGGGTGAATGCACAGTGGCATTCGCTGAACAGGAGACTTGCAGAATTGAAGGTTAGCAATATGGAAATTGGTCAACTGATGTTCGGCATTCCCATGTTCACCCAGCCTTCATTCTGTATTGTGATAGTAAACCATCCAAGGGAGCTGTCCAAGAAGTCCCACTATCACAAAGGCAAAGAAGGTTCTACTCAAGAATGTTCCTGTTTCCCAGGAAAGATGGCCTATGGAGACCCTTTCTGGACCTTTTTCACCTCAAAACCTTCCTAAAGGTCCCAACCTTTCACATACCTTTGCTCCAAACTCGGTTTCCTCTCATTCTTCCACAGAAATATTTGGCCTCTCAGGATATGAAGGATGCCTACCTACATATTCCCAATCATCCCTTTTGCAGAAAAATGTTTGTTTTATTGTTGCTTCCTCACATTTTCAGTTCTGTGCTTTGCCCTTTGGTCTCTCTATGGCACCAAGGGTATTTACAAAATGTTTAGCTCTTGTGATTGCTTTCTGCAGACTCCAGGGCATACAGGTCTTCCCCTGTCTGGACGACGTCTTGCTACAGGCACCCCACCCTGAGACCTTGATTCATAATCTCCTGTTCACTACTACTCTTCTGCAAAGGTTGTGATTCATGGTCAATTTCAAAAAATCCATGTTCACTCCTTCACAGGACTACATTTTCCTGGGTTGCAGGATTCAGACAGATCTCATGTTGGCCTCTCTTCCTGTTCAAAAAGTTCTGTCTCTAGCTAGTTTTTTTCAGGACCTTCTCCCTCTTCATTCTTTGACATCCAGGGAGTTTTTTGAGCTTCTAGGCATCATGGCCTCAACTGTTCCCATACTACCTCTTGCCAAACTCCACATGATAGTTTCAATGGTATTTGAAATCAGTTTGGATACACATGCACACACCCACTGGAGTTTGTTGTCCCTCTTCTTCCTTGCCTAAAGAGGGAGCTTCTTTGGTGGATTCAGCAGATTTCCCAGAATCCAGGCACGTGTTTACATTCTCCCTTACCAATTCAAGAGTTGTTCACAGATGCATCAGACATGAGTTGGGGGCAGCCATTGCATCCATGAAGGTAAGAGGCCTGTGGTCTCCTTCGCAGAGGAAAGAACATGTAAACAAAAGAGAGGAGGGCTCTTCTGCTGTCTCTTCAGGCTTTTTATACTCTTTTTCATCCAGGACCTCAAAAACTGTTTACAGACAACACCACAGTTCTATGTTATGTAAAAAAAAAAAAAAGGGGGGGGGGTGGCAAAATTGCACCTTCTGTCCTGGCTAGCTCTTTTGGCATGGGAATTGCCAATTCAGTATCAAGTCACTCAGCAGGCAGTGTACATCTCTTCCAACCAAAATGTTGTGGCAGACACTCTGAGCAGGTCCAT
This sequence comes from Protopterus annectens, assembly GCF_019279795.1. Taxonomy (NCBI): domain Eukaryota; kingdom Metazoa; phylum Chordata; order Ceratodontiformes; family Protopteridae; genus Protopterus; species Protopterus annectens. The sequence continues at coordinate 1,169,816,040 of NC_056727.1, forward strand.
GTCTCAGTCCCATGAATAGATGCTTCACAGGGATGTGTTTCTGGGCATTCTTCACCAGTGGGGGTACACCTCAGATATATCTTTTTGTCTCCCCTTTGCACAGACAACTTCCAAAGTTTTGTGCCAGAGTTCCAGGTCCTCTGTTATGGAAGGTGGATGACCTATCAATGTTTTGGAAGGGGATGTTTCTGTATGCATTCCCCCCTTTCCCTCTTATTCAGAAAGTTCTGCTGAAGATTCAGCAGGACAAATCAAAAATCTTACTGGTGACTCCTTTTTGGCCAAGACACCATTGGTTCCCTCTTCTGCATTTAGCCAAGGACAGTCATCACAAGTTACCTCACAGGGTGGATCTCTTCACACAAGACAAGGGATCACTCATTCACCCTCAGTTGTCAACTCTGCACCTAACACTGTGGGTGATAAACTTTTGATTCCTTTTAGGCATCTTTTCTCTGAGGACATATTAGGGTGCTGCAGGAGGCCAGGAAACCCAATACTAGGAAATCCTACTTATCCGTACGGTTCATAGGTAGGTACTAGGCTATCTGCCCGAGGGCATTTATAAGCCTAGCTAGAGTGTGTCTGCTTTTGCCACCCCATTGATTAATTAACTGATCCTCTGTCAAGCAGAGCCAATGAAGTGATCCCAGGGGTGTATTTTCTGTTACCCATCCACTTGTCAAGGTTTCTCTTGAAGAGTGTTAGTGAGGGGCTCTGCCTGATGTAATTTGGAATTTTGTTCCAAAGCATGGGGAAGTCTCTGTGACGGGAATCTATCCCTCCAGCATGTTCTGTTTATTGTTGTGGTGAGGTTTAGCTCACTAGAGCGTGTGGCTCGCAGTGACTTGGATTTCTTTAGGTGGAGCGTGTTCATCAGTTCTGAGTTGGACATGGCTTTGTAAGTCAGGCAGAGATCACCTCTGAGTAAGCGATATGCCACTGAGTACAGCTGGAAGTTTTTCTGTCGGGCTGCAGAGGACATATGTTTGAGATCAGTAATCCTCTTGGTGAGGTACTTTTGTGGTCTTTCCGGCTGTTGGAAGTGTCTTGTGAGGTACATCCCAAATGGGGCATTGTACTCTATGATGGGTCTAATGAGTGACGAGTAGAGGGGCACTATAACCTCTTTATTTCTAGATGCGAGCCCTTTAGTAATTAGATGGGCCACATAGAAGGATTTCCCAACTACTTTGGCAATATGATTGTCAAAGGAGAGAGTACTATCTACCTGGGTCCCTAGATATCTTATTACCTGTACTGTATTAAGGCGGCTGCCACCTATGTGGTAATTTGTGGGTGTTTTGTTTTTCCCAGACGGGATGGTTATGCATTTTTTGGCATTTAGCTTGAGGTCATGACTTTGACACCAGGTGTCTGTCTCAGTAAGGCCCTTTTGGAGGATGTCTGTGTCAGCCGGAGAGTCAATTATGGCTCCCAGTTTGCAGTCATGGGCGAACTTGGTTAGCCATAGTCCTCCTGTGTTTGCCTGTACTTCTGAGAAATATATGCCAAAAAGTAGGGGTCCCAGGGCCGAGCCTTGCGGGACACCACTTGTGACTGGTTTAGAGTCGGACCTGGAGCCCGCTATTCTTACCATGTGAGTTCTGTCTGTAAGCCAGTTGGCAACCCATCTCGTGACGTAGGGGTTTATGTTCAAGCTGGTGAGTTTTTCTGTAATACCCGAGTGGGGAATGGTGTCGAAAGCCTTGGCGAAGTCAAGGTAGGCTGTGTGAACCACCTTTCCCTCATCTATGGACTTGGTAACTGTCTCGAAGAAGTCAACCAGGTTTAGTAGGCATGATCTGCCCTTAACAAAGCCGAACTGGGTCAGGTCAAGTGTTTGGAGGTTCCCAATGTCTTTGTTAATGAGTTCCATGATGATGCGCTCCATAGCCTTGCATACCAGGCTAGTCAGTCTTATGGGATGATAGTTACCAGGGTCAGTTGTGGCCCCTCCTTTGTGGAGAGGAATAACAGTTGCTGTGCGCCAGTCTATGGGCACTGTAGCCTGTGGAGAGGCTGAGGTTGAACAGCGTGTTTAGGTGGGGGTTTAGTTCGTTCTGTAGTTCGTGCAAGACGCAGCCTGGGACACCATCTGGTCCCATTGATGCTGTGTTTTTGGCTTTTGAAAGGGCTGTTTTCACCTGTGTGTGTGTGTGATTTTTGGGACACTACACTTTTCCGGTATTGTTGTAGGCCCTTTTGGAGGTGAGAGGGGGGTGAAGTTTGCACTGAATCTGTCTGTCAGGATGTTGGCAATATCAGTAGGTTCAGTATATTTTGTGCTGTTTTGCACTAGTTCAGTGCATATCTGCGAGTTGCCACTTAGATTCTTAACATAGCTAAAGAAGGCTTTGTGGTTATCTTTTGAATCCTTGGCTATTTTTTTTTCGAAGTTAGCCTTGGATGATTTCATGAGGGACCTCAGTTTCTTACTGATACTGATCAGGGATGTCTTTCCTTTTTGGGATTTGCTTTTTTTCTGAACTAGTTTCCTCCTTCTATTGTATAGCCTGTTTATTGCAGGGGTCCACCAAACTGGCTTCCTTCTCTTAGAGGAGTGAGTCTTGGTTTTGCTAGGGATGGCACAATACATGCATCCTTGTAGGTGCTCATATAGTGCATTTGTAAAGGTTTCTGCATCTTGGGCAGCGTTATCCTTTAGCGTGGAGGCTGGGAAACTTACCACCTCTGTCTTAAGTAAGGTGAAGTTTGCTTTAGAAAAGTTTTTTACTGTGGTTTCCTTACCTGGGGGTGGTGGTGGGGTGTGGACATCCAGAGTGATTAGTTTATGGTCTGAACTAACCAGTGACGGGTTGACCTCCGGTGTGGAACACCTGTCGCCCATGTTGGTGATGACCAGGTCCAGTATGTTTTCACCTCTGGTAGGGGAGTTTACCAGCTGATCCAGGGCGTTTGAGTTGATGAATTCCAGGAAGCGCTGGGCCTGGGAATTTTGTACTCGAGTAGTTTTCCCAGTGAATGGTAGGGTAATTGAAATTGCCCAATATCAGGGTGTTTGGTAGGACCTTCATGTTTTCCAGTGTCTCCAGAAAGGTGGAGTGGTGGTCCTGGGTCATGGAGGATGATCTGTAGCAGGCCAAAATTTTCATTGCAGATTTGCCTGATGTTAGTTGCACATGGATGATCTCAGAAGTATCATGCTGTGCCACTAACCTGGAGATGTAGGTATCCTTGATGAATGTGGATACACCCCCCCCTTTTGTGTTTCGGTCCGTGTTCTGTGGCCGAAAAGTGTTGTACGAGTTGTAGCCCGGTAGTGCTGGGGTGCTGTCTGGAGCCTTGAACCAGGTTTCAGTTACTGCACAGATGTCGACGTTCTCCATACTGAGGAGTGCTTCGAGGAAAAGGTTTTCCATCTGGTGACTTTTTTCTAATCGAGACCCACTAACTCTAGATATTCCTTTGATTCTGTCTTACTTGTGTGAACTTTTCAAGGCTGGATTGGCATATTTTTCCTGATAAAACTCACCTTTCAGCTATTTCTGCATGTCTGCCATTGTCTCCCTCTTTGGCCTGTAGATTGGAGATTAAATTTTTCCTTAAAGGTGTCCTTCATATTAGACCTCCAAGGAAACCTGTTCCACCTCCATGGGGACCTTAATTTTGTTCTGGAATGCTCCTTTTGAGCCTGCAGCCCCAGCTACCCTGCGGTATTGTATTTGGAAGACTGTGCTCCTGCTTGCCATTACTTCAGCCAGAAGGGTGTCTATACTACAAATCTTGATGGCATCTCCACCTTTCCTGGTTTTCCATAAGGACAGGGTTTCTTTGCGTACCAACCCTTCCTTTATATCCAAGATTATGAACGAGTTGTCGCTTAATTAGTCCATTTTTTCCCCTCTCCCAGTCTTCCAGTGGGAGGATCCTACACACCTTGGATGTGCACAGACACTCAGATTTTATTTTAAAAGCCAAATAAAAGCTATCAGGAAATCTGATCAGCTTTTTGTGTCTTTTTATCCCAGGGCCCTGAGAAGGCCTGTTTCCAAGCAGACTGTATCTACTTGGATTTGTAAGGCAATTTCTTTGTGTTATGTTTTTCATGGTAAGAGACTTTCTTTTGTTGAGCCTCGCTCTACTAGGGCTGTAGCTTCCTCTGGTGCTTTTTTCAAGGGTTTGGATACTTCTTCCATTTCAGGTGCAGCTACTTAGACATCTGTGCATACCTTTACTAAACATTACAAGTTGGATGGCATTTCTAGATCCAGAGCAGGTTTTGCTAGAGCCATTCTACATGGCTTTGTAGAGAGTGACGCTGCTCCTTCCTCCATGAGCTGTGATACTCTCTCTCATGTCATGATTACTGCAACATAGGAATAGAAAGACCTAGAATAGTTGTGTAAAATCTTGCCATAACTATATATGTTCTTCTCTTCTGTGTTACAGTATTCTATCCCTCCCTTCTTCCCCTGGTTCATGTTCTTTCTTTGGATGTGTGTTACCTCCTTTTGTTCCTTAGGCTGATTTTCTTCCCTGGGCATTAATTTCTGAGGATGGTACATGTGGACATCACTTTCTTGTCCTATGCCAGGTTTGGGCCTACGTGCGACGTCCCACACACCTAGCAATGGTAAAAGGCTTTTCTATACTGGCTGGACATTGGGATCATTTATGGTGGGAATCCCTCATGTAAAGAATACTGCAACATAGAGAGGAACATCTATGGTTATGGTAAGATTTTACAGAACTGTTCTATCTTTTTGCCTCCCCTCTGACCAGACAACTTCATCTATTATGTTGGAGACTGCCAAGTCCTCTGTCTTGGAAAGTGGATGCCCTGTCTCTTCCTTGGAAGGGAATGCTTCTGCACATCTTTCACCTCCTTCCTCTGCTGCCAAGAGTACTGCACAAGATCAAGCAGGACTCTCCCAAAGTCTTGTTGGTGACTCCTGTTTGACCCAGACAGCACTGGTTCTCCCTTCTTTTACATATGGCCAGGAACAATAACCACAAGTTACCTCACTGGGTGGGTCTTCTCGCACAAGACAAGGGAGATCTTCTCCATCATCACCCGTCTACTCATTAAGTGACAATGTGGATGATAGGGGTTTGATCCCTTTTAGGCACCTCTTTTCTGAGGATGTGTTTTGGGTTCTGCAGGAGGTGAGAAAACCCACTACCAGAAAATTATACATGTCTAAATGGAAAAGATTTTCTGTTTGTTGCCTCTCTCACCATCAGGATCCCTTCTCAATAGGGTTTACTCTGGCTGTCTCTTATTTGTGTGATTTGCTCCATGCTGGCTTGGCATATTCTTCAGTTAAAACCCATCTGTCTGCTGTCTCTTCTTGTCTGCCCTTGAACCCTCCGTTGGCCGTCTGTGAGGTTACGCAATTTCTGAAAGGCATCCTTAATATCAGGCCACTGAGAAAACCTCTTCTCCCTTCATGGGCCATCAGTTTTGTTGTCGAAAAATTGACTTGGGCTCCCTTTGAACCTACTAGTTTAGTTTACTTGTAATTCCTTGCAACAGTGTACATGGAAGATTTTCTGCTGTTGTCTGTTACTTCAGCTGAGAGAGAGTTTGAGCTTTAGGCTTTTATGGCCTTTTCTCCTTTTTAACAAATGTTTCACAGAGTTAGGGTGTCTTCTTACTACTACTCCTTTTGTGCCCAGCTTGGTTAATGAGTTGTCCCTTAATCAGTCTACTCAACTTCTTTCCTTTTTTCCTTCTCTGCAGTCTGCCAGTGGGAAAGTTCTTCACACTCTGAACCTACATAGACAACCCAAGTATTATTTGGATAAAACAAAGGTTGTTTGCAAATCTGAGCAACTTGTTTCTTTTCATCCCAGGACTTTGGGTTTAGCTGTTTCCAACCAAATCATCTTCTGGATCTCTAAGGCTATTTCCTTTGTTATTCCTTTCTTGGCAAATGTGTTTTTTTTTCTGTAAAGGCACGTTCTGTTTGGGCGGTTGCCTCATCTGGTGCCTTTTTCAAGGGTTAGGACTCCAGTTCCATCTGTGAAGCTGCTACTTGGTCCTCTCTTCATACTTTCATACTTTTATACTAAATACTACAAATTGAATGTTGTCTCCAGGTACAGGGTTGGTTTTGCCATGGCTATTCTGCATGGGTTTGTAGAGGGGTCTCTTCTATGCCTTCCTCCTCCCAGTTTTCTTTCTAACTCTTGTGCACTCCCTTTAGTGAAGAGTACTGCAACAGTGATATGGAAGGACATAGCACAGTTGTGTAAAATCTTACCATAACAGTAGATGTCCTACTCTTCACTGTTGCAGTATTTGGTTCTTCAGTTCTTCCCCCCTCTGTTATAGGTGTTGGCCCCGTCTTTTGTTACTCTCCTGGCCAAGGGTCTGTCACTTTTTCCCTTCTGAACTTTCTTCTTCTGGATGTGTATGTTCTATGTTGTCCTTGGGGTAGCTTGCTCTTCCTGGGGCAGTTCAGTTCTGAGTATTTGCATACATACATCACCTTTATGCCCTATGCCTACACAGGGAGCATACTTGTGATGTATGGCACATATAAAATCTAAAGGCTTTAGTATACTGACTGGATGTTGGGCTGTCTTTGGCATGAGATCTCAGAGGTGATAAGCACTGCAACAGTGAAGAGAAGGATATTTACTTTGATGGAAAGATATACAACTGTACTGTCCCTCTGTATGACCCAGGAAACCCATAATATGTGTTTAAGCTTATTGGAAGCACTGACATCCAACAAAATACCATATTTATGGGTGACTTTACCCTAGTATTAACTGGGAATCCTACATACCACCAAATGTGTAGGCACAGAGGTTCCTGGATTTTATAAAAGCAAACTCCATGGACCAGATTGTCAGTGTGCTGACCAGGGGTGCAAACATACTGGATGTGGTCCTCACTAATATAGGAGTACTGCACACCCCTAGTATAATATCTTCTCTGGTAAAGTTAGACCTCAAAACGGTTTCCTTTGAAGTAAAAGTAAAACACTGACAAAATTTCAAGCCCTGTAAACCTTAAGAACACTGCTGTTTTTGTAGAATTGTTCATAGAAAACCTGTACAAGCATGTTAATAGCTGCATAGAGGCAGCTATACCCACCAAGAAGTACAGAACTAACTCAAAAAAAAAAAAAAAAAGCCACTGGTGGAACATCAATAGGCTATATAACAGAAAGAAGAAAATCATGGCAAAGGTTAGGAGGCATTGCACCCAGCAAGATAAAAGCACTCTCATCAAACTAAGCAAGCAACTTAGAGGACAAATAGTCTACCAAAGCCAAATTTGAGGTGAATTTGTCCTCCACAGCTAAAGACAACCATTAGGCATTCTTTAGCCATGTCTGCAACTTCAAAGGCTGTACACAATTGTGTACAGAGCTCATTGTTAATGAAACAACCTGTACTGAGCCAGAAGATATAGCAAACGTACTGGTAGACAAATTCTGCTCTAACTTTGTCCCTCTCTCCCCATCAACTTTGGCTCAGGAAATACCATCAAATATAACTACTCCTGCTATCACTAAGTAATAGGTCCTGTATGCTTTCTCTAAGGCCAAGAATACTGCATCATTGGGCTCAGAAAATATCCTGGGATGCCTTCTAAATAGCATGAAACATGACCTGTCAGGCGGTCTGGTATTGCTATGTAACTGTAGCCTCCAAACAGGCTTCATACCTCACAAATGGAGAACAGCAACAGTCATCCCTCTGCACAAAGATGGACCATCTACAGGCCTGTAAGTCTCACATGCAAAGCCATAGAAAGAATTATCATGGAAATGATCAGTAATGACATAGGAAACCACCAAACACTGGACTCGAAACCCAGTTTGATTTTATCAAGGCAGGTCGTGTCTACTCAACCTGGTGGACTTCTTTGAGAAGGTCACCGAAGCAATGGATGAGGGCAAAACTGTTCACACTGCTTACCTTGACCTGACAGAGGCATTTAATATACCCCACTAGGGCATTGTTGACAAACTCAAGGAGTTAGATTTAAACTCTTATGGCACCCAGTGGATAGCCGGGTGGCTCATGGACAGCACCCAGGAAATTAGTACTGGGGAGTCCACCTATACAAAGAGGCCAGTTAAAAGTGGAGTCCCACAGGGAATGGTCCTGGTACTGCCCCTTTTTGGCATTTACTTCTCTGAAGTCAAGACCAATGTCAAGGGCCTCTGACTGACTAAATTTGCAGATGATTGCAAATTATGAGCAGTCATGGAATCCCCCACAGTCAGAGCCATGGACTGAAACTAAATGCCAAGAAATGCATAATGGTATCCTTCAGGAGATCATTCACCCTGGTAACTGTCATATTCACAGCATACCCCTGAGAGTCAACTTAGTAGTTGGGGACTTGGGAACATGCATAGACAATAATCTAGCCTTTGACCATCGTTTGTCTGCAGTAGTAAGGAAATCATTCTACGTTGTACAACTTGTAAACAAAGGTGTGACATTTAGGTCCAAGGAGGCCATTGTTCTACTGTATTTGCCATTTATCAGACCTATCATTTAGTACAGTACCCAATTTGGTATGTTCCTAACCAGACCCATCCAACAACTGGAACATCCACAGATTTTCATCACTGAAAGAATACACCGTGTACATAACATGCTGTAGGCAGACAACCTCAAAGCTCTAACCCTGTATTCTGTTTCCTACAGGCTGTTGAGGAGAGATCTATGCCTGCATACAGGGCATTGTTAGACCCCACCCTGATGGACCTCCTGCATATCCACAAAACAAACGGCACCAGATTTAACTGTTCTAATGACTTAAACCTTGCCTGTGATATAAATAGGTTCTGCTTGAGAGACAGGTATGTGTACCAGAGACTATCCCTTCAGTTGAAAAGGCTCCCCATCCATACTAAGCAGAATTCCTCCTTAACCCAACTCGAGTGCAACTTGGACAATTGGATGGGGAGCAGGAAATTTGCCCCTAGTTTGGTACCTGTGTCTCTAAGGAACACAGACAGCCTATAAATTGCTCATGTCCCAGCCCCCTGCTTGTAAATGTTTCATCTCCCTAGCCCCTGCTTACACTTATCAAGGGTACCAGAACTTGTCACTGATTTGGGATGCGGCGTTGCTGTCTCACTTGTATTGGGGGGGTAGAATGGGAGTGTGTGTGTGTGTGTGTGTGTGTGTGTGTGTGTGTGTGTGTGTGTGTGTGTGTGTGTGTGTGTGTGTGTGTGTGTGTGTGTGTGTGTGTGTGTGTGGTATACGGTCCAGCGGTAGAGTCCCTGTTGGAGACCAGGGACCACACAACAGGCAAGGTAGTTTTGAGTTATGTAACTTTTGAGTGAATGACATATCCATGCAGATGCAACCGAACTCTGGAGATTGTTGTTGGGCATGTGCAGTGAGGTTAAGGCTAAAGTAAGGAAAAAACCCTGATGGCTGCTTTCTTGATGACCCTTTTCATTCGGATCTCACCCTTGGTGAAGCAGGAATGAATGATTCAGTTGGCCAAGATGTGCTCTGATTGTCAGCTGTTTGAAGTTATAGATCTTAAACAATTTAGGTAGCTCACTTTAAAAGCTGGACAGGTTAGCCTCTGGCAGCTGTTGCTAGGCAGTTTTGATAGTCGTCCCAGGATCAAAATCCCTTCCTTGTTCTTAGACTCCTAACATTCTCTCCAAATCTAATTTTCCACATATAAGCAAGCATGGAGAGGAGCTCCCTGGTTTGTTCTTCATACTTTTGGAAGTCTTTGATCTGTAGTTTTCAGTGCCTTTTATATACTGGGATATTCAGATCAGAAGTTTAATGTATATCTGAGCACTGTTTTAGTTTAAAATGAAGTTATTTGCTAGTTTTTCCTTTCTTGTCATCAGGTCACTATTTTGTTTTTATGCTTTCTAGCTGTTTCAATTTTCAAAAGTTATTTTTTGTGTGTCGGACTTGTTTTTGGATTGCTAGTTGTGTTAAAAGGTTGGACTTGTTTTGTCTTGTGTTTTTTTGACTGTGGTATGAGTTTTTCAATATGGAGAAAGAAAAGGCGTCCTGGTTCTGCAATTATGGACAAAAAAAAAATTCCGTCTAGTTACTCATGCTTTTTTTATTGTTTTGTAAATGTGGAGAAAAAAATCTACCCTCAAAACACTTCTGTTTGCATTGTGTTTTTGGGGAGGAACATTTAGATGCCAGTTTTAAGATAATTTCAAGAACTTTACAGGAGAGAAATAAGGAACCCATTTTAAAAAGGTAATTGTGCTGTGATTCTTTGCCCACAGCTAAGGGCTGAAGAAGATGATGAAGGTTGATGACAATAATTCATAGGCTTATAAAAGGCCCTGGTGGTGGTTAACCTAGTATATAACTATGAGCTTATAAATCTGGTACTTACCCTGTGCCTCCTGTACTTAAAGCCCCCCAGTGAAAACAGGGCTGGATCAGAGGTTAGTGTTATTCAGACTTCATTTGCAGGTGATTCGGTAATGGAAGTTGTGGTAGTTCAAGACACTCCTCATAGAAAGAAAGTGAGCATTTTTTCCTCTGTGGAAGATTTATCATGATATTTAGAACCTTGACCTTCCTCTACCTTTGCCTGTAAATTCTTCCTGTTCATTCTGGGTCTCCTTGCATGCAAACTGGGACAAGGTGATGATGATGACACTATTCAAGACAAATTGAGTTGGGTATCCTCCCTGATCCTCCAGTAGGATAAAAGTAAATCTTCCTTATGCTGTATCAAGAGAAGGCCTAGCTCCCTCTTCACAGTCTGTTGTTCCATCTCTGGGTCTGTTTCCAACAACAGAGGTGGCAGAGATTTCAGAGCTGATAAATCTGCTTTTGACTTTTGCTGAAACCCTGGTCCGACTCTGGCCTCAGTGCCTTCTCTTCTTTCTGCACAAGTGACTTCATTAGCTTAGTTTGTGTTGACTGTGTCAGCATTTCATTTCTTGTAACTGATGCCATTCTATTTACAGACATCAGCCTCAGCACTGAAACCTTGTGGCATTGGTTCAGTGCTGATCCTAATGGGTCTGGTGCTAGTTCAGCTGTAGTTGTCAGTGCCAAGATCCTTTACATCAATCGGAAACTGTGCACAAGCAATATCTAATGTCGGTAGATGTCCATACATAGTCAACACTGATATCTGTTCCCTTCCATGATGCCCCTCAAGTTGGTGCGTTGGTACTGCCATCACTTCTTAGAGGGGAAGAGAGATAGAAAAAAAAACTCTGCAAGGATGGGTTGAAGGTATCTGCATTTAATTACTTACTTTTCTCACTGAGTATTGCTAAGATGAGGACATATAGAGGGAGGCATCTAGAATTCCCTACAGAGGCCCCCACCCCTTTTTGTCAGTTTGAGTAAAAGGCCCCAAACTCCTAGAGTTAATGCCTCAGAAGGGGACCAGGACTGTTGGCAGTCTCCCCTGAGTCAGGTGTAGGTTCATATATGTGTACTAGGCTAATGGCCCTGGAGCCTTTACAAGCCTAGCCCATAGGATTACACTGGCATCTTGCCACCCAACCTTAGTTCCCAGTGCCTGTGTCGGGTGGAGCCACTGGAGTGATCCACAAGGTGAATTTTCTATTTCCCATCCATTCATCAAAATTTCTTTTGAAGAGGGCCAATGAGGTGCTCTGCTTGACATGTATGGGAAGTCTGTTCCAGAGCATGGGCAGTCTCTGGGTTATGAACCTGTCCCTCCAGCATGTTTTGTTGATTGTGGTAATGTGGTTGAGGTCTCTGGACCATGTGGAGTGGAGTGGAGGGATTGGGATTTCTTTAGATGTAGCATTTCTAACAGAGCTGGGTCAGACATGGCTTTGTAAGTCAAGCAGAGATCGCCTCTAAGTAGGCGATATGAGACAGAGAATAGTTGGAGTTTTTTGAGTTTGTCTATATAGGACAAGTGTTTAAGGCCTAGGATCCTCTTTGTGAGGTACTTTTGTGGCCTCTCCAGTTGTTGCAGGTGTCCTATTGAGGTACGTGCCAAATTGGGGTATTGTACTCGATGATTGGCTTAATGAGGGAAGAGTAGAGGGAGACACTGACTTCTTTCTTCCTGGATGCAAAACCCTTAGTAATGAGATGTGCCACATAAAAGGACTTTCTGACCACAGTGCCAATATAGTGGTCAAAAGAGAGGTTGCTGTCAACCTGTGTTCCCAGATCTCTTATAATGTCTTCTGTGTTCAGTGGACTACCATCGATGTGGTAATTCAAGGGAACCGGGATTTTCCCAAGTGGGATGACAACCCATTTTTTGGCATTGAGCTTAAGGCCATGGTTCTGACACCAGTAATTGATCTCAGTGAGGTCTTTCTGTAGGATGTCAACATCACTTGGGGAATTAATAATGGCTCCCAACTTGCAGTCGTCTGCGAACTTTGTCAGCCAGAGTCCCTTCATGTTGGCCTGGACTTCAGAGAAGTAGATACCAAACGGGAGAGGACCCAGGACCGAACCCTGTGGGACTCCACACGTGACTGGTCTACATTCTGAATTGGAGTCAGATACTTTCACACTATGGGTTCTATCTGTGAGCCAGTTTGCAACCCACCTAGTGATATAGCAGTTGAGGTCTAGCTTAATGAGTTTTTCTATGATTCCTGAGGGGGCAATGGTATCAAAGCCCTTGGCCACCTCAAGGTAGGCTGTATGAACCACCTTGCCTTCATCCACAGCTCTGTTGACTGACTCAAAGAAGTAAACCAAGTTGAGCAGGCATGATCTGCTCTTCACAAAACCAAACCGTGTAGGATCCAGAGTTTGGAGATTCCCTATATCCTTGTTGATTAGATCCATGATGATGCGTTCTATATCTTTGCATATCAGACTCGTCAGGCTAATGGGGCAATAGTTCCCAGGGTCTGTAGTTGCTCCTCCTTTGTGGAGAGGGATGACTGTAGCAGTGCGCCATTTGGTAGGGACAAAGTCTGAGGTGAGGCTGTTATTGAACAGGGCACACAGGTGAGGTGCCGGTTCACTCTGTAGTTCATGTAAAACATAGCCAGGAATATTGTCAGGTCACATAGAAGCTGTATTCTTGGCTTTGGACGGTGCTATTTTAACTTGTGGAGCAGTAATACTGGATGCCTGGCAATCTACTGGTATTGTGATTGGTCCTTTTGGGGGGGGGGGGGTAAAGTTGGGACTGAATCTTAAGGAGAGGTCCAGGCCTTGATGAGATTTGACCTCATGACCCTTGGTTTACTAGACCAGTGCTCTAACCCCTGGGCTTTCTACTTCATCCTGCTTACCTCTTTGGTTGGTCTCCCTGCCTGATGTCCAAGTTTTTTGCATTGTGTAGAAGGCTTGGTGAGAACCTAATGTGATGGCACTTATTCCAAAGACACTGGACAGGACTTTCTGGCCTTTGAAGGACTAAGAGTTTTGGAGTAAGGCTGTTATAGCATACTCCCTTTATGGCAGCTGTGACCATAATGAAAATCTCTTGGGTGAGATTGCTGTGGTCCATCCTCATGAAAAGGAGTCATGGTTTTTGAACCACTTGCGAAAGTGCTTTTATACATTTTTATTATGCGTCCTGAACTACTTGAGACATATGACTGTTTCAGTATGACCTTTTTGAAACACTGACTGTAGGGCCACACACACTATTCTGAGATGTAATTTAGTATCTCAAGTGAAAAACATGGGCAGTATTTCTACCCTTTCCTTTCATCTCCTTTATAATGCAGTAAGTGGAACAGCTTGAATGTCTCCGTTCAGCTTAGCCATATTGCGTCATGCTTTGCTCCATCACTGTAAGTTTGCAGAATACTTTAAAATATCATTCACCAATGCCTCTTTTGACAATGGTCTTACTTTTCAGAAATCAGATGAAAGAAAAATTGGAAAAGAGGGAGCAGAAGGGGAAGATGCCATTATTTTTGACCTTAAACTCTCCATTCTACAAAGGACTTTTCCACTGTAATCAGAAGAAAGTAGCATTTTGACAAAAAACAATGTGATAGCATGAGTTTTTCAGAACAACCTGCCCCAGACAGAGGTGGTTTGCAAATCCCAGGGTGTCAGCAGTCTTTCTTTTTTGCCAGCTGAAGAACTGAGAACTTGCCTGATTATACCACTGTGGAAGCAATCTGTGGTTGAATCTTCCACGTGATAGGTCTTCACACAAGATAGATGATGCAACATAACCTTCCAAAGTCAAAACAATGAATGGTAGGTACTCCACAACAATTGAAGCAAACCACTAAAAATGACTGAAAATTACTTCTTTATTCCACAAAAGTAAGCGCTTTTGCGTCTCCAAGGACACTTCTTCAGACTTAAAAACAGTTACAAAGCATTCAAAATCCTTTTAAATATCATTCACTTCTATCAGAAGCCAATAAAATGTCTAATAAAAGTCACATGATAAAATCTCTTAAAGAAATTAAAGTTGCAGTTCTCTTTGGCTAATGCCACGCATACATAATTCCAAATGTAGGCAAGACTAATAGGACACTTAGAGAAAGGATAAGGGAACATGCTTATGCTATCAGTAGGGAGAATGAAGGCAATGCCATAGCTAAACATGTCTTACAGAATGATACAACTCACACCTTTAAGTTTCTGGTACTAGAGCTCATATATGCCACAGAGAGGCTAGGTAATATTAGTAACTACACAGAGAAAGAGGAAGGGAAGTGGATAGTTAGGTTACAAGCTGACAGGGGGCATGGTCTGAATGACAGAGTCTCATTAAAGCCATTTTTGCTTGATCGAGCTTTGAAACATTAAGTCCTAGTGATATAATTGTCAATATATATTTTAATAGAAGTAAGTAAATGTACCTTTTTGGGAAGTGTTAATGAAACTGACCTATGAGTTATATTGTATATATCTGCTAGCTAATGATGTTTTGATGCTATATGAAAGAAGTCCTAGAATCCGCATTTTTGTAATTTTATGTGTATATACATATATATGTATGCATATATATATTTTTATGTTTTTTTAAATATATGTACATGCATTTGGAATTATGTATGCATGATATTAGCCAAAGATAACTGCAACTTTAAGTTCTTTAAGAGATTTTATCATGTGACTTTTATTAGACATTTTATTGGCTTCTGATAGAAGTGAATGATATTTAAAAGGATTTTGAATGCTTTGTAACTGTTTTTAAGTCTGAAGAAGCGTCCTTGCAGATGCGGAAGCGCTTACTTTTGTGGAATAAAGAAGTAATTTTCAGTCATTTTTAGTGGTTTGCTTTGATTGTTGTGGAGTACCTACCATTCGTTGTTTTGACTTTGTATATTATTTTGCTTGGAGGTACCTTACCCCTGCAGTGTTTTCTTTTATTTTCAACATAACCTTCCTATGATCCCCAGTACCAGTTTGTTTTGTATTGAAGTTTGAAGAAGCGCCCTTTGGGACGTGAAAGCGCTTACTTTTTACATTAAATGTTTTGTTTTGCTGTGAAACCTGCTCCAGTCGTGGTGCACTCTCTTTTTTGCTAAACAAATTTTTGTTGCAGAGCCAAAATTCCAGATAGTCACGGTACTATTATTCCTCCTCTGTGCTTGGAAAGGGGTTAGATATGATGCATGCCTACTTACAGGATGCCTGTTTTCATGTCAGGATAACCAGGGCTTCTAGGCAGTTTCTGCAAGTCTAGGTAGAGGCCAGTCATTTTCAGCTCAGAGCCCTCCTATTTGATCTTACCGTTGTCCCCAGGGTGTTCATCAAATGTATATCAGCTGTCAGCACATCAGTTTGCTGGTAATCAGAATGTGCCATTGTCTGAATAACTAGCTGCCAACTATACCCCCATAAAATAACCCTGAATTGCATGAGGAACTAATTACTGCAGCTTTTCTAATCCTTGGGAGTATCATTGAACACTGAGAAATCCCAGCTGAAGCAGTTGCAAAATCAGATTTTCATTGGCCGTCATCTGGTCACTTTGACTTGCATTATCAGTTATGGATGAAGATCAAACATTATTGCAAGAACATAACCTTAACATTTCACAATGTGCCATTGTGGCATCTTGCCTGCACCAAAGGTGTTGGAGAGAGTTGTAACACAGATTGTGGAATGCTTGGATGGTGTAGTCATTATAATTGATTATCTTTAGAGATGTTATGAGACTGAACAAGAGTGTAACTTGAAATTGGTCAAGTTCTGAGACTGGCTTAGTCAATACAGTCTGAAAATATCCAGGGTAAGTGTTAAGATTTGTTTAACCAGTGCAAACTACCTGGGATATATTCTAATGTCAGAAGGCCTGAAACCAGATGCTGAAATGTGACAGTCCATAGTATGTATGCAGGAAATGGAAGATGGACAAACCTTGATAAAGTTTCTAGAAATTGTGCAGCATTGTCTAATTTCATACTGCACATATCAGATGTTAAGCTGCATGGGAATGGTTACTGAAGATGCTGATGAAGCTTGTGTCTGAAGCACCAGTTGTGTTATGACCTAGCTATATTTCAGATAAATGCTGATTACTGTAGGTTTGGAGTTGTGTGATGTAAATACAGACCAGCAGTATATTATTTTGAGGGCACTTGCCGATGCATAGACTGAGATGCATGTCATCTGTCATATATGGTAAACTGTTGATGCTTGGGAGTGATCATAAACCTTTGCAAAGTATATTCAAAAAGTGAGTCATTACCCATAACATGGCCTAGATGCAAAGAATATTGCTTAACGTTTAGTAATATGATTTTAACAGTCCAGTGAAAGGCATACAAACAAATTCACATTGCATCTTTATGTGCTGTGCTTATCTCAAACAACAGAGAGAAGACCTCCTAAGTGAAGATTTGGAGTTTTCATGGGCTATTTTGTAGTCATACATGTCTGAAGAGAAAATAATAGAGTTTAAGAGGTCTACAAAGGGGAGAGACAAATGCAGCTGCTGAAAGAAGCAACCATGAAAGGATGGAACAGAACAGTTATCATCCTTAACAAGGGATATAAGAGTGCACTGTCCATACAGAGGATATATTTTCTGTATTCAAGGTTTCATGTTCAAGTCCGACTAAGTGATAAAATCAAGTAAGAGATTTTGTGCTGGGAAAATCCCAGAATTACTCTTGGGAACTGTGAGGTGTAAGGAGAGAGCATAGAGTATGTGATGTACTGCATTAGCCAAAAATGTTGAAGCAGATTTAGGGTGTTGTAAATATGTGACGTTTACAATACATATTGTAGTCTGAATTCTAGGGGAGAAATGCTATTACATGCAGTACTGGAACTGTCGTGGAGTAAAACTGAAAGTGATTTATTTCAATTCAGAGGTGAACATTGTCTGGTTTGTGAAGATTATTTGTCTGATTTTTTGTGTATTCTTTCTCTAAATTTTCAGAAGTATTGAAATTAATAAATGCAGAGAGCGTAGGCGTGATTAGTGTTCTGTAGACCACATTTTCAGAGTATAGATTACCACAATTTCAGGCAGTGGGTCTCATTGTTATTAGTCGAGAGTTCACAGAGGTGTGCAATAAGAGACTAAGCACAGTACTACCAGTTGGAAGTATCTCTAGGTCAGTGATCAGGTAGAGAGAGAGTTTCAGACTGCAAGGAGTCTTGTGAAGAAATAAATGTAGCATTTCTGAAAAGGAAGACTGTCATCTGTAATAGAGTACAGAAATGCACCATGCCATTGCAGGAAATAGGCCTGTCATCTTTTGAGTTGTTTATGTGTAGAAGGCTCGAGTGTAATCTGCAAAGGTTTATGATCCCTGTCAACCAACAATGGTTTACCATATATTTACACAAAGCACGAGAACATAGAAGCAGTGTCACAGAGTTATTAAAAAGGAATTAGAGAAAGCATAATTGTGTCATGATAGAAATGCTGAGCTGCTTTCTAGATTAGAGAAAGAAGGTAGCATGAAATTGCAAGTTACAAAACATGCACATGACTGTCAGTCAGAAGTGGTTGTTATAAGCTAGTCACTGAAGTCAAGTCGGTTGCATGCAAGGGTCAGATTCACATCATCTATATAAGTTTTTTGATGCAGAATCCAATATGTTAAGTCAAAGATCTGACTAGTGGAGTCTGAGCACACTGCCATCTTGGAGTATGATGAGTCTAGAGGTTGCCAGTTGTCCCAGTAATTGTGCTGTTGCAGACATGTCTAAGACTATGTCCCAAGGATAACACATCTTAGTTTTGATATACCTTGGAGCCAGTTCATTTTAGCTAGGTGTATTTGTGACTTACACTGTGTATCCTTGAATTTCCCACATTAGAGAATTAAGATTTGTGTCTCTAGGTTATCCACCAAAACACTAATACAGAATCTTAAGGGAAGAGCTATCTGGGATGTCACAATATGATTTAATATAGTACAATGAACGTACAGTGACTAACAATACTCATTGAAGACTTGTGATGACCCATAGAGCTAATACATTTAAAATTAGGGAAATTATTGAAAGAGGTTGGTTCATTTTACTAAGTGATAATTATTTAATGGACAGTTGAATGACATAGAGTTTCAGTTATAGGAGGACAAGAAATCTGAAGAAACATTTCTGTGGTTATAAATAGAAAGGTCTGATTAAACAGAGTAAATCTGGTGCAGTATGTGGATATTTTCCTTTTGGGCACTGTAAATTTTGCATGTACGTACTCAAGACCAATATCTTTTCATAGGTTTATAGGTAAGTACTAGGCCAGCTGTTCTTGTGGGTCACCCCAATCCCAGCCAACCTCCCTCTTCTGTGCTTGAAACAACCCATCCCATCTAGCAGTAGACTGGCCCCACCTATCATATGGTTGATAATTATATATTACCCTCTAATGAGAATAAATGGGATCATACAGTAAATAAATTTAGGGGACCCATGCATGGGATAAAGTATATAAGAGCTGCCTGTGTACATTAGTAGTACAGGTGGCAGTCCTGGGGTAAATTTTCTATTTCCCATCCATAGATGTAAGTTATGCTTGAATATGGACAAGGATTAACTTTGTTTTATGTGGCTGGAGTCTGTTACTCAACTTGGTAGCTTTTACAAGATATATCCGTCCCTTCTCTGTTTAGATCCCTAGACTAAATATTTCTGATGCCATTTGACTTGCTGATGTGCAGTAAATCCATCAGTAATTCATCAGAAAATGTATCTAAATATTTTTTCTGTTAAACAGTTGATCAAATGTGCCACAACTAATGTTTGTTTATCTGACACAATGAGTTTGTGGCGATTTTATGAGGGACAAATTTAAGTGCGTGTTTAAACAGAGAATTTCTGACTATTTATTTATACACAATCAGGTGCAGTTGGGAAGCAAATTATTTAAACATACTAAATGCATAAGGTATCAAAATGCATGTTTATTGGCATTGATAGGGCTGACTTGAAACATGATACAATTTTGAATGAGAAAGAGAAGGTAGATTGTTTTGTTGGTAGCTTTATTTATGCCAGGACTTGGTGAAATGTGAATAATTCATATTTGTTTGGAATCAAAGTACATAACAAGTATTGTTTACAGATATTTTTATTTACAAGTAGGTATATGCGTTTTAGTAATATAATTTTTTATGCATATATGGGTGTGTTAGTTAAACACATTTGGGTGCATTTATGAGTTACAACATAAGAAAGGTATTTTTAAAAAATTATTGAACCAAGTTGAAAAGTTAAAAAAAATTGTCTTCAACTTTTAACAGCTGGTTAAGATCATGTGACTTATTGTGTTTAATGGTTGAGTGGGTATTTGTTTGAGGTCTATTTAAGAATACTGAAAAAAACAAAAACTAAATCCCAAAAGACTGACAATTCAAAATACTGACTGATGGAATTTGCCCATTCTCCACTGTTGTGCGATCTGAAGTTGGTATATATAGTTAGTAGGGGGGTATAGGGGGGCTTGCCCCCTGCATTAAAAATATATTCAGTGTTTTGAATTTTCAGTCTTTTAAACTAGACCCATTTGTTTTGTAGTACTGAGAAGGCTCGCATAGTTGTTCTCAGGTGATGGCTAGGTTTTGTTGCTGCAGAGGAGAACTACTACTATTACCAGGACCTGATGAAAATTCTACTTAAAATGTTTTGTTAGAGTTGTAAAATACTGCATTATACCATATGGGGAGTTAAGTGCCATGATGCATTTTGCCAGTCTACCTGTATTTATTTGGGATTTTTTTTTCAATTTAAAAAAATTTAATTTAAGATTTAATCTAGAGAGAAACCGAGTAACAAAAAGGAGATGTACAGGTGTCTAGATTTTAAAGATTAATTTGCAAACCAGAATAGTAACATAAATGTACGTATTTTTCAAAGTTGGAAGCAGTAGAAGAAGCAGCAAAAAGGATATCTTATAAAGTCTAAAATGTTTGAATCTGACAGAATCATAGCATATACCTTATAGGTTCATAGGTTCATAGGTTTATACTAGGCTATCTGCCCTAGGACATTTATAAACCTAGCCAGAATGTGTTTGGCTTTCGCCACCCATTTTAAATTTATTTTGCTATGCCCTTTTTCGAGGTTAGTATACTGTGCCTCTGTCTAACAGTGACACAGAAGTGATACCTGGGGTAAACCTACAATCTCCCATCCACTCATCAAGATTCCTCTTGAAGAGAGTCAATGAGGGACTCTGCCTAACCTGGACTGGGATTTTATTCCAGAGTGAAGGGAGCCTCTGGGTTATGAATCTGTCCCTCCAGCATGTCCTATTTATTTCAGTGCTGAGGTTCAAGTCTCTCGAGCGTAGCTCGATGGGATTTGGATTTTCTGAGGTACAGCATGTCCATTAATTCCGGGTTGGACATGGCTTTATACGTCAGGCACAGATCGCCTCTGAACAGGCGGTATGCCACTGAGTAGAGCTGGAGTTTCTTTAACCGGGCAGCATATGGCATCTGTTTGAGCCCTTTGATCCTCTTGGTGAGGTACTTTTGGGGTCTTTCCAGTTGCTGCAGGTGTCTGGTAAGGTACATCACAAAAGGGGCATTGTACTCAATTATGGGCCTGATGAGGGATGAGTAAAGAGGCACGATGACCTCCCTGATCTAGATGTGAATCCCTTCATGATTAGGTGGGCTATATAAAATGTTTTTCTAACCACTTTGGCCACGTGGTTGTCAAATGAGAGATTGCTATCAACTTGGGTCCCCAGGTCCCTAATTACTTCTTCTGTACTTAATGGATTACCACCTATGTGGTAATTTGTGGGCACTTTGTTTTGCCAAAGGGATGACTATACACTTTTTGGCATTTAGCTTGAGGCCATGGCTCTGGCACCAGTTGTCTGTTTCTATGAGGCCCTTTTGGAGGATGCTTGTGTCAGCTGGAGAGTCGATTATGGCGCCCAGTTTGCAGTCATCTGCGAACTTGGTCAGCCACAGTCCTTCCGTGTTGGCCTGTACCTCCGAGAAATATATACCGAACAAGAGAGGTCCCAGGACTGAGCCTTGTGGGACACCACTTGTAACTGGACTTGTGCATGTTGTGTAAGTTACTAGTGTATTATTTTAAAATAGTATTTTAAAAGCTGCCCTATAACTTATTTTGTAGCAGTGTGGCCTAACTGAAGTCATTTGTGAAAAAGAGATGTGGAATGTAGCTTTAAAAAAAGGTGGTACTCTTAAGGGAAATGCATTCAATGTGATATACTTATCTTGGGACTAGAATTAATGGTTGTGAAGACTTTGCATCTTTCTTGCGTTAAGCTCATTACTTTGCCATTGTTACCTACTTTTTACAAATGTCTTGCAATTTTTATCCACTTTTTTATTTTAAAGCTATCTTGTAAAAGCCAGGGTTTGCAAAGGACTCCCAGCACATCCCTCTTGTGTGCAAAATGCAGGACTCAACATTATTTACTCTCATTCCCTATAGTCCGTTTGACAGCTTACGAATCGTGTGTCATACAATTTGCTGTTTTGCAGTTCTTCCTTCCTTTTCTGTCATACACTAGTAGGCTAGACTACAGTGCTATTATCTTACCCTACAATATTGAAATGAGCTCATTCTGTTTTCTGTTCCTTATTTACTTTTTTCCAGACCATAATGATAGGTTCATTTAGACATAATGAGAAGTCTTTCTAAAATAAGCCCATTACCAGTATATGAACTTTCAGTGAGTGATTCAGCTGTTATTCCAAATGATATAATTTTCCACATGTCAAGTAACCTGACTACTGTTTGGTGCAACTAAAATATCATTGCTGTATCACACAGAAAATGTTATGGCTGTAAAAATTCTGGGAAGTGGAAGCAGAAGCAAAAATCACTATGCTAGTTTTCCGGTTTATATGAAGTGCTTCTGAGATTTCATCATCAACTATTTGAAAGTTCATTTTTTTCCAAGTAAATTACTTGTTAGCAGTTTCCTTGTGTTCTGCATCCCATTCAGAATGGGAATTCTTTCATTCCAGAATGATGGATTAATTTTAAATGCATAATAATTGTATAATATCCAAATATTAGAACAACAAAGTAGATTATTCTTAAGACTGTGATTTGATGTGCTTTAGACTCTAACCACTGTGGTGGTACTTAAAATAACTGTGCAATCTAAAGCCATTTTAGCAGTGATCTTTGCCAAACCTCATGGTGATGCTAACTCATTATACTTTACGGGAGCACATCAATGTTCAGAATAATTGCCTCATTTCTGAATTAATAGGCTACAAATGAGCCCATTCTGTTTTCTGTTCCTTATTTACTTTTTTCCAGACCATAATGATAGGTTCATTCTGTATTAATAGGCTAGAATTACAATAGACAATAAACTTAATTTTGAAAATCACATTAACTCTACTATAAAAATTGTGAACAAAAAAAATTGGAACCCTATATCGAATCAAACCATTTCTTACCCCAGCTACTAGAATTACCCTAGCCAAAACTCATCTTATCTCTACTTTACTCTATGCATGCCCTATTTATACCAACCTGTCAAAAACCAACCTTAATAATCTAGTTATATCCTACAACAACATTGCTAGATTTGCTACCGGATCTCCTTTTAGGACCCATCACTGCCTTAATCTAAAACAACTTGGCTGGCTAGAACTTCACAATCAGATCGAACTACAACAACTTATAATAGCTCACAAAACCCTGTACCAACCCACTAAAACTCCAATACTCACCAGCTTCATTACCCCTTATTATAACCTGCAACATCTACGCTCCTCTAACAAACTTTTGATCAACAGGACTACAACTAATAACTCTGCAGTAGATAGCTTGTTCTCCAACTCAGTTGGAAAACTATGGAACAAATTACCCTCTGATATCTCATCTCTGACTTCTCTTCCTATTTTCAAGAAGAATCTCAAAAAATATCTCAATAAAAATGGTTATGCCCCTGTACTAACCCATACTAGCCTTGCTCTTCCTTTCTTGTCTCCTTACCTTCCCCTCTCTCCCTTCTTTACCCAATAACCCAGTTGAGGTCTCCTAGCTCCTCAAATATACATTAAGATGGTGAACTGACCCACTGACTAGTTATCCCTGAGTGTTTCTCCACTCTCTCATAGGTGTAAATTCTGCCTCTCTTTCATAAAGTAACTCTTTATTTAGCCCTAGGATGATAACTAAATCCATTAACTCATCCTTTACTAACTCTGATACCTTTCCTATCTTTCCTTCTCTTCATTTCTTACTTTATCCTCAGTCTTTTCATTATGCTTTCTAATTATGTTACATTGTAAAATGTACTATGCTTTCCCCATGACATAATATGTGGGATCCTATATCTCACTTATGTGTAAGACTATTGTGTTATTAATTTCCTAATTTCCTAAAAAAAAAAAAAAAAAATGTTTTGTTTTTACTTGACTTACTTCTTACTATTTTAGCTTAAATTACTTTATGTTCACTTTTTATTAAACTATGTATTAATACTTGGAGCTTTTCTCCTCGGGCCTCTACTGAAAATGGACATATATCCAGCTAGACTAGCCCGGTCAACAAATGTAAAATAAAATAAAATAAATACTCTGCCTGTACCTAATTGGCTCATTCTTTCCTCCTGTAGGTGAGAGCCTTCAAATCCAATTGTTCTTTATCTGGTGACCACTGTCTGCCTTATTTATCCTCATAGGAGACGGAGCCAGATATTAGGGAGTGAACCAGTCATTTTTTTCTGTTTCCCAGCAATGGCTGTTGAACTACCTTGTGTGCAGGCAAAACAGATGTATGCATGCTTCCACACATGGCCATCCTGTGCTTGAGCTACTTGTTACTAGTGCGGCAGTGACTGATTAAGATCACTGCTGTACATGTTTCACATTTCTCTTGGTAGGTGTTGCTAATGTAGTGTGCCAAGCCATTTCTCCCACCCCAGGATGGTAGAGCTGACAGAAGCTATTTACTCCAGCCCTCTTTCCAGGGCCCATGTCACTTTTTGAACATCTGTTATAGACAAGAAACGCAATGAATTTGTTCCTTCTAGCTGTTTTTACACGCTTAGACCCCCCCCCCCCCTATTTGCTTGGCATGTTCATGATGAACAACCTAAGAACAACATCAGTAGAACACTAAAATTATAAAGTTCTTAACCCCTGAAGCCAGAGATACCACTGAGAATGACATTTTACAAAGACTGTTGGAATGTGTTTCTCCACTTGGTTGCAGTACATTTTTCCAGTAGGATATGCACATGTATATAGACGGTAAATTTCTTCTCCGCAGTCTCATCTAAGCTGTTACAGTTTTCTGCCACTCTTCAGTAAAGTCTGGTTTCTCTGTGATGTATGCACATTTTGGGCCGATAAGGCCTTGCTGTTGGTGTAAATTACTTACTCCATTGTATGTCTGCTTTATAGATAGGCCATTACACAGGAGAAAGTCACTTACACTGCGGTGGTGGTGCTGCTGTGGTAGCGTTGTCGCCTCACAGTAAAGTGTTGTCAGGTTCGATTCTCAGCTAGAGCGTCTTCTGTGTGGAGACATGCGTGAATGGGCGTACCTTCGTTGAAGGTTGTGCGTCAGGGCTGGCAACTCGGCACGTAAAAATCTAATGCCAATCATTAGCAGACCGGAGTTCCACTGTGGCGACCCCTAACCGGGAAAAGCCGAAAGACGCAACAACAGCTGAGAGCAAGTCTTTTGGAATCGTGGCCTTTGTGGTGACTGTCAAGTACTTGGTTGTCATATTACTCTCATTGTAGAATTTGAAAATGTACATGCGTGAAGGTTATCAGATATGTGGTATGTTTTCATCTGGTTGCTCCTGTCAAATACTATGTGCAATTTTAGTAGCTAATTTTGTGTCTGTTCAGTTCATCATCTGTCCTAGTTGTTTGTATTTTTATTGTATTTATTTATCCTTGGACTGTTTTAGTCCCACCAGTTTAGGGACTGCTTTTCAGGGTAGACCCAAGGTGGTCTTTCTGCTACTAGGGGAAAATTTGGTTAGAGCATTGTGGCCTTCCCTACTTTTTTCAACTTGTGAGCATTTATACTCCTCTTCCTAGTGTGGGAATGGCTGGGAGAAGTGTCGCAGTGGAGAAGGAGAATGAGCATTTCAGTGGTGATGAGGTGGAAGTGTATACAGAGAGAACCTCTGATAAGGGCATTAAGAAGAGGAAGAGTGAGTTTGGTGTTTCAGAAAATATACCCATAAATGAGGAAGGATGTACAAATAGCCAGCATTTAGCTGGCTTTAATGCTGAGAGTTTGGCAGAGAACTTGGCAGAAATAATAATTAGAGAAGTTTCTACCGGGGGCCTGGAGGACATGCAGCTAATTCATCTAATCGGGAGGGAAGACCCGCTTAGGAATCATTTAGAATGTTGGATACAGCAAGAACGGAGAAACATTGGAGTCTGCTTCAAACAGACATATTGTTGACTCTAGTTGCCTCAAATATAGCTCCACATATAGAAGGGCACAAATTCCATGGCACTTGGGACAGCAAGCAATGCAACAGGAATAGCGATGTAAAAGAAATGATGTCAGTAATACAGGCCCTTAGGGCTTTCAAGCCCATGTGGAAGCCAGGAGTCCTAAACTTAATGACAGACACCACCACAGTGATGTGGTATGTAAAGAAAGAGAGATTGGGAACCATTCTTATCCCTGACTAGACTGCCTATAGCTGCTTTGGAGACTGCATTAGAGTGAGGAATGCACTTAAAAGCCTCCAGTGTTCCATCCCTATAAAACTTCCTTAAGGATCATCTGACCAGATAAGAGGTATATCCCCATGAGTGGATGCTGAATATAGATGTATTTCTTTATTTGGTCTACAGATAGGTTGTGCCAGAAGTTAACCTGCTTGCTTTTCCAAGCAACAGATAGCTGAACTTCTGCTGCAGAGCATCACAAAAAAGGCTTGGGTAGTTGTCACTTCCTTCAGTTATATGGGTCTGTTTTTGTATTCTTGGCCTCTGATCTCCCTTCTTCCCATAGAGATTCAAAAAGAAAGGGAAGGGGGGGGGGCTAAAGGTGCTGCTTTTATAGTGCCTTTTTGGGCCAAGCAGTTTTCCCCCTACTAGAGACTGCAAGGGAGAAACTATTCTTTCTGCCTTAGTGTCAGTTTGAACCCCCAAGGTGCGGATGTTATAACAGCATTAGACAATAAACAAATTAGATGACAACTTAACTACATGCCACGTATTACCCAGGAATAAATGATTACGCATCTGTTCAGCCTGTTCTCAAGTTCAGAGTAGCTAAACTACAGTAAAGATTCACCTAAGTGGTAATTTTTAAAGTTTATTTTTAAGCTCATATAAGTCTTGTATTGATTTAATTAGTTTTCGAATTTTAATGTATTTAGTCATTGTATTAAAATTGTATTTTTATGTCTTTAAATCTTACAAGTAATTACTCAATTTGTTAGACTCAAAATCATATAAATTGCAGTGTGTGGTATTATGGGACATTCTGATGAAGTCCTGCTTGTGTGAGAACAAAAGTGCTAAATAAACGTCCTTTTTTTTTATACTTTATATCTTGTTTGGGAAGTTCCTTGGACTCTAGCTTGAGCATTATTGTATTTGAAGGTTTGGTTTTACTGTAATGCTGCACTTGTGTTTTTATTCCTGTTGATCTCTTGACTTAACTCAGGGAGTCCCTGATACATTCAAGTGTATCGATTCTGACTGATAGCATGAATGATTTGACACTGTTGCCCTTTAGACACCTTTTCAGAGAGGATTGCTTAATATTATGAGGATGGTAGGACGCTTTCTACCAGGAAATAAGGAGCTGTTTTTTTTTTTTTCTGTTGTGTCAGAAGAGCACTCATGGCCCTCTTTCAGCATTTTAATTAATCCGTAAAGAATCCTTTTTCTTCCTGGGACCTTACCTTTGATGGAGAGGCTTACTTTCCTACTGTTTTATTTACAGTGGCCGTCTTGGAAAACCCAGTCAGTAGCTGAAGTAACTGCATTTCTGAAAGCTTTTTTAGCTAACGTAAACTTCAACAGAACATTTCCATACTTTTCTTTAAGGATGGGATGACGATGAGAGCAAATCCTGGAGATTTGTAGCTGCATTAGATGTTCATAGGAACCTGAAGTTCTACACAGAGAAGACTGAATAATTTAGTAAAAATAGCTTTTTGTATTCTGTGTAAAAGGCAGATGAAGGTATAAAAAAATCTCTAAACAAGATCTCACAAATTGGATTCAAGAAGTGTGACTGCATATACATTAAGTATATGATCATCCTTTTTCTAAATCTGTCATTAGGTCTTGCTCTTAGGGTGCCATTGTTATGTTGGGAGTCTTTAAAAAAAAAAAAAAAAAAATTTTTTTTAAGCTATCTATGACTTGGGTTTCTGTTCACACATTTATAGAAATTGAACCCTAATGCCATGAGGTGGGGCTTATTTTTCTAGGGTGCACTTAGGAGTAATGCCTTAGAGGATTGGATGTTATGGCCAGATTTGATTCTGAGGACTTTGCTCTTGGGATGAAATAAATGCTCATGCCATTTGGGAGTAAAATTGTTTCTTTTCCATCTCTAGAGCTGAAACAGTTTAGAAGATGTTTTACCTTTTAATGTGGTTTGCAGTCACTGAGTAGGCATTGTTTTGAAGTCCCTCATGATCACATATCTGGATTTTTTGAAAAGTAGCATTATTCAGTAAGATTTTATGACTTTTTCCCTAACCCTTAAAGCTGTTACTCCGCTGCCTCTTTGCTCCTCAGTGAGGCAAAATCTCAACTCCCATTCATTCCACTTTCGGGTGAGAGAAGTCCACTACAAGGAAAGTCAACAAAGCAGCACCCGTGAAGGGATTTTCACTATAAATCCCTAATCCCACCCCTTGGTGGTGCTGTAGGCACCTGCATCACTATGGGGTTATCAGTGGTTCCTAAGCCAAGGGCTACACACACACACACACACACACACACACACACACACACACACACACACACACACACACACACACACACACACAGTACGAGCCCTGCAGTTGCTACTGAAAGTAAGCCCACACCTCTCCCAAAGTAGTGGCCCTGGTGATAGGGACTGACTTTCTATACTCTGGAGTGACATGGCCAGCAGCCTGGGCGTCACAAAATCCCTCCTCCTCAGGCAGATGTTCTGGTAGGAAGCTGTACCCTTCTCACTTCCAGAGTGAGACTCTTCCTGCACCCAAGCCCCCAGTCAAACTCTGATCTTTTGGGTCACACTCGGGACTTTATCCCTTTGCACCACAGAATCAAGACAGTGTGAAGTTAAGAAGATATTGACAGAAAAAAAATATTTCTTGATATTTGTAACAAGGAACAAAGTTGTTTTGGTATATCATAGGAAGTCACTAGGCTAATAGCCCTAGGACCCTTACAAGTTCTACACTTGTTTCCATGATTAGCACCTAATGCCCATGTCCAAGAGGGATACAGGTGGAACAACCCAGGGTGAATTTATGGTTACCCATCCAGTCGTCCAGCTTGCTTTTGAAGAGGGCCAATGAGATGCTGTGTTTGACATGAATTGGGTGTCTGTTCCAAAGGTGTGGTAATCTCTGGGAGACCAATCTGTCCCTCCAGCACGTTCTATTAATGTCACATACCAAGTTAAGGTCTTTAGAGCAATTAACCCATGTACCATTTGACTTGCTGATATGCAGCATTTCCATTAAAGCAGGGTCAGAGATTGCCTTACATGCAAGGCAGAGATTGC
Organism: Protopterus annectens; assembly: GCF_019279795.1. Lineage (NCBI taxonomy): Eukaryota > Metazoa > Chordata > Ceratodontiformes > Protopteridae > Protopterus > Protopterus annectens. The sequence continues at coordinate 1,169,845,062 of NC_056727.1, forward strand.
CTCTGAGTAGTCTGTATGAAACAGAATAAAGTGACAGTGATTTCAGTTGATGCACATAGGACAGATGCGGAATACCTTGAATTTTCTTTGTGCGGAACCTTTGTGGTTTCTCCAATTGCTGCAGGTGCCTGGAAGGGTACATTCCAAAAGGGGCATTGTACTCCATTATTGGCCTGATGAGGGAAGAGTACAGGGAGATTATAACTTTTTTTTCTGGAGGCAGTGCCCTTACTTATGAGATGAGCAGTATAGAATGCCCTTCTTACCACTGTGGAGACATGGTGATCAAAGGTAAGTTTGCTGTCAACCTGTATGCCCAGGTCTGTCACCACTGAGTGCATACTTAGGGTGATGGAATTGATGTGGTAGTTAGCAGGAACATCACTCTTACTGAAAGGGGTGATAATACACTTTTTGTGCTTTGAGTTTAAGTCCATGACTTTGGCACCAGTCATTTGTTTGTGTAAGACCCTCTTGTAGGATGTTGACATCATTTGGAAATTCTTTGACCACTCCCAATTTGCAGTCATCAGCAAACTTTTTCAGCCATACATCTTTAGTTTTTGCTTGCACTTTGGAGAAATAAATTCCAAATAGTAGAGGTCCCAGAACTGATCCCTGTGGAACACACTGGTTGCAGGTCTGCTGTTGGAGGTGGATTCTCCTATTTTGACTGTATATGTTCTATCAGAGGCAATGAGTGACCCATTTAACAATATAAGGGTTGATGCCTAGCTGGGTGAATTTTTCAGTGATTCCTGAGTGGGGGATAGTGTCAAATGCCGTGGCTAAGTCTAAGTAGGCTGTATGCACAGATTTATCCCTGATCAGGGCTTTGGTGGCTATCTCAAAGAAGTCCACCAGGTTTAACTGACAATCTGAAGTAGGATTGCTCATTTGTCTGCAGCCTGTGGGTTACGGATCCGATATCGGATCCGAGCCAGCAACTTGGTTCATGCTAATGGATCCGAGCTCCTAGCTCCTCCCTTCACCCATAATCCCCTGCTAACCCTCCATGACCTCAGATCTAGTTTGCCGCGCTTGTGATGGCTGGATCTTTTTTGAGCTCTGTCAGATAAGTGGGAAAAAGTTAACTTTTTCTAATTATTTCTAGTCAGGAAATTCTTTTTTAGTTTAAAGTAATACTTGTAAAGTGTGTCTGAGTTAGGTTCCTTATTTTTTAATTAATACCCTCCCTTCGCTGGTCGCTAGTGTGTGAGTGTTTGTTGTGTGTCTTTTGGGGCCTGTGTGTGTGTGTGTAGTTGTTTTTCTTTCTTTTTTAGTTTAAAAAAAAAAAAAAAAAAAAAGGAATGGCTGAGGCCCCAAAAGCCATATTTTCTAAATGTACCGAGTGTGGCCATAAGCTCTCCCCGGCTGATGGCCACACTCAGTGCGTTCGGTGCCTTGGGGTTGAACACCTCACCTCGGGCTGTACTATCTGTGCAGCGTTCAACCCCAGGGCACTGAAAGAACGGAGGTCGAAGCTGGTCCTGGCGGGACTTCTACCCCCGGATTCAGCTTCGGCCTCCGCTACCTCTGCTGCTCCCGTGGCTCCATCACAGCCTGTGGTGGTTGCCACTCCTGCCCCCCTGCCTCCGACTGGAACTCAAACTCCTGCTAAAGTGTCGGAGGACAGGGAGGCCAGGAGGGAGAAACGGAGGGAGAAGCACCACAAGCGGCGGGCCAAGACCTCCGTTTCGGCCCCGCCAGCTAAGCAGGCTTCTCCCGCCACTGCTTTTAGGTCTCCTCCTCCTCGGCTCCGATCCCCTTCTTTCTCCCCGGGGCCCGAGGAGGAGGAGACCCGATCTCCGTCGAGGTCATCGAGGCGGCATTCCAGGCCTGCCTCGGTGGCCTCTTCGAGATCCACTTTCAACTTATCAGTTGCAGACTTGGACCGGATGATGCGAAGGTTCATCCAGGCCCAGCTGCAGATGGGAGTGCTCTTGCCTCCCCCCCCCCCCTCAGGGGGGGAGCTCGACACCTTTTTCCACCCAATTGCTCCTTCTCCGACCCGCTACCCGGGTTCGGAGCACTCGGAGCCGAGCAGCCTTGGAGCCGGGGGTGGGTCGGCGCCGACAGTACTTGGTACTTCGGATCCGACCCTACCCTCGAGTCTGTCGGATCCGACCTCTCTGAGCCGTGGTCCGAGCTTCGGATCCGGGGGATTCAGTGTGCCTTCGGCTCCGTCCAGGTCGGAGCACACTGGTCCCTCGGATCTGACGGTCTCGGCGCCGGCTCCGATCCCTTCATCGGATCCGAGTGGGAGCCGACTTTCGGATCCATTGGAGAGTGGCTCTCCCTCTGCATTCGATGTTGTGGAGAGGGCTGTTGAGAGCATCTGGACCCCCGGTCCTTGCATCGACTCCTCCCTGCACTCCCTCTCTGCTGGGCCAGGCTTCCATCACCCGGCCAAAGGGACAGCCTGCTTCGATGTCACAGTTCCATTGGAACAAGATGTTGCTGGCGAGGCCTCCTCGGACAGTCCCCCCGAGGAAGCTCCCCGCAAGCATAAGTGCAAAAGGAGGCACGTGGACTCCCCTGAGTCCTTAACCGAGGACACGAACTTGGAGGAAGGGGAAGGCTCCCCAAGATCACCCCCTGAGGATGTCTCCTTTGGAGACATCATGGAGATGCTTAGAATCAGAGGTGGGTGGTCTGCCCCCAATTCTTCCTCTGACGAGTCCGTGTTTCTGGAGGCATTCGAGGCAGGCCCGTCTACCTCCTGGGTGTCCCCTCCAGCCGACCCCCTGGTGGACCTCATTACCACCAGGGCATGGAAGGATCAGGACACCGTGGAGCCAATACCGAAGCGACCGGATAGGATTCTTAGCCCCCCCTCAGACCAGTCACATTGGAGTAAGGGACCCCCTGTAGATGCCATGTTGACGGCGGCAGCCACAAAGAGGGAATTGGCTCAGGAGAGTCCCTCAGTCCATCCACCAAGCAAAGAGTCCCGTTTGATGGACCGCTTAGGGAAGCAAGTCTTTAGTTCAGCGACCTTCTCAGTAAGGTCTCTGAACTATATGGCACATGTCATCAGGATGCAGCGGGATCTTATCAAAGAATACGCTGCATCCCCCCCTGAGTCCATGTCGGAGGAGGATAAACAATTGTACTCCACCCGAATGGCCACTCTGAGATCTATTTCAAACACCTCTATGCGGCTGTTGTCCCACGCCACAGAGGGAGCCGCTAGGGCTAGCGGAGCAGGCCTAGTCATGAGACGTCAGGCCTGGCTCCGTCATTGCGACTTTACAGAGCCCTTTAAAGCGTCCTTCGCGAACGCCCCCTTTGATGGTTCTGCCCTTTTTGGCAAAACAGTTCGCGAGACGCTTGTCCAGAGTGAGAAGGACGGGAAGACGTTGTCTGCCGTCGGAGTCCGCTTCTCTGCTCCCCAGCGGTCCTTTTCAAGGAACCAAAAGGGTCAGAAGAAGATGTGGTTCCGGAAATCACAACATTCCCAACCAGCGCCGGACAACCAGTCCTACCGTGCCAGAGGTGGACAGGGAGGACATCGCCCCAGGGGCAGAGGGGCTCCGAGAAATTTTGGGTCCAGAGAACCTTTCTCTGAGCGGCCTGCGCAGCAGCCCTGAGGGGTTGCCCGGCTGCTCCACTCTGGAGGCAGTCAGGGGGCGTTTTTCGAAACATCTAGCGGCATGGGAGTCCATCACAACAGACCGCTGGGTGCTTCGCATCATATCCAGAGGATACAAAATACCAATTCTTCATGTCCCCCGATCCAAGAACCTCCCCGATGTACCACCCGATCACAGGGAGGCCGCAGCTGCAGAAATACAGCAGCTGCTAAGAAAAAGAGCCATCCAGCCCGTCCCCCAAGACCAGCTCGGATTAGGGTTCTACTCCAGGTTCTTTTTGGTGCCAAAAAAGACGGGGGATCTGAGACCCATTCTAGACCTTTCCCGCTTGAACCTGTCAGTAACCAAGGAAAAATTCCGAACGGTTACTCTTCAATCTATCCTCCCCCTTTTGAGGGAGAACGATTGGATGTGCTCTATAGACCTCAAGGATGCGTATTACCACATCTTAATGGACAAACGATCCAGGAGGTTCCTTCGCTTCCGGCTGGGAGCCAGTCACTACCAGTTCAGGGTCCTTCCCTTTGGCCTCACCACAGCCCCCAGGGTGTTCACCAAAGTGTTAGCAGTGATTGCGGCCCACCTGAGACTCCAGGGAATTCAGGTCTTCCCGTACCTGGACGACTGGCTCCTGACCGCACCAACAAGGCATCTACTTTGCTCGGCCAGAGACTTCTTTCTCCATCTAGCCCCACAACTAGGCATTACTATCAATGTCGGCAAATCTCTGCTGGCTCCAACACAGATCATAGAATTCATAGGTGCCAGAAGAAGGGGATTATGGGTGAAGGGAGGAGCTAGGAGCTCGGATCCATTAGCTTGAAACAAGTTGCCGGCTCGGATCCGATATCAGATCCGTAACCCACAGGTTGCAGACAAATGAACTACCTACTCAGATGGAACGTTATGGTGAGTACATAACTTCTAATTATCTCCCTTTGACAAATCCAAACTGAGTAGTGTCAAGTGATTGGAGATTCACTCTGTGGCTCTGCAGATAAGGTTAGTTAAGCTAATAGGTCTATAGTTCCCAGGGTCAGTGGAAGCACCACCTTTGTGCAAGGGAGTAATGGTGGCCGTTTTCCATTCAGCTGGTATGAAACCGGTGCTTGGTCTGTGACTGAAAAGAGTACTCCGTGGTGTTACTAATTCTTGTTTGAGCCCATGCAGGACACAGCCTGGGATGTTATCAGGTCCCATAGATGCTGTGTTTTTGGCCTTAGAGTGGGCCTTTATAACCTGTTGTTTAGAGATACGAGGTAGGGGACAGGTGGTAGGGATGTAATGGGGTACGTGTGGCGGGAACAGGGGAGTGAAGTTTACACAGAACCTGTTGGCCAACAGGTTAGCTATGCCCACACTCTCCGTATATGTGGTATCATTAACTACCAGTTCAGCACAAATCTGGGCCTTTCCCTTTAGGTTACGGATGTAACTAAAGAATGCCTTATGGTTGTCCTTAGTTGAGGAAGCTAATTTGGATTTGTAGTTTGATTTGGAGGACTTTACAAGAAGTCTTATTTGCTTGTTTAAGTTGAGGGAGTATTCCCAGTTTAGGACTCGCTCGCTCCCTCTTACTCTTGGACAGCAACTTCTACCTCTTGTTGTAGAGCCTGTTAATGGCAGTTGTCCACCAGGCAGGTTTGCTCATCCTTGAGGAACTTGTTTTGGTTCTGTCAGGTACGGCCGAGTCAATGCAGTTATACAGGTGTTTGTAGAAAGCATTGGTGTAGAACTCTGCATAGTTACCAGTTCCATTTGAGGGGGTGCAGTGAAGCTAATTATACCATCCTGTAAGAGGTTATAATCTGCTTTGGAGAAGTTTTTTAGTTTAATTGCTGCTAGGGGAGGATAAGGTGCAATTGTTACTTCAAATGAGAATGATTTGTGGGCAGATCTCACCAGTGAAAACTTTACAGTGGAATGCTACAGTGGTCCCCCATATTGGTAAGCACCAGATCCAGGATGTTGGCACCCCTTGTGGGGGTGTCAACCAGCTAGTCCAGGGCATTGAAGTCAATGAAGTCAAGGAACCTTTGGGCAAGTGAGTTTGAGCACAAATAATTTACCCAGTCAATGGATGGGTAGTTAGTCACCCAAAACCATGGTGTTCGGATGTATCTTGATAGACTCAACCAGATCCAAATAGGCAGAGTGAGTGTTCTGATTCATGAAAGGGTCCTGTAGCTGGCAATGACTTGAATAGGTGCCCTACCAAGTATCACCTGGGAATCATACTGTTTAACCAATCTGCAGGCATATTTATCTTTAATGAATATTGATACACCGCCTCCTTTACTTTTCACACCTTCAGTTCGTGGTTTGAACGTGTGGAAGGAGGTGTAACCTGGTGTGGCTGGAGTGCACTCCACAGCCTCCTTGAACCAGGTCTCTGTGACTACGCAAATGTCTGCGTCTTCCAAGGTGAGGACTGCTTCCAGTGAATGTAGTTTCATGTTAAGAATCCTAACGTTTAGCGGTATAATTTTGAGGTTGTTTTTAGATGGAATTTTTACGTTGGGAATTTTGTCCTTAACACACTGCTGAAAAAAAGGCACTATGGGGGTGGCAAAAGCCTTAGCAAGTAGCCAAAATCCCAGGGGTGACAGATGAAGACCATCTCTGGCAAAGCATTGAGGTTTGTTGATAATGTCATCCCAGGCTGATAGATACTGGATCCCTTTGGAATGACACCAGAAACTAAGCCAGTTATTGAAGTCAGTCATTTTCTGTTTGTAGTGAGGCATCATCCTAGGTGAAGGTAAAATGCTGCTTAAGGCTAGGGACATACCTGCCTGTGACACATAATCCGAGAGCTCAGTTATGTCTCTCTTCATGTAGTCCAGAGAGGTACGTCTCAAGTTGTTCACACCAACATGGACTATGACTGAGTCATAACAGTACCTGTTGTTGAGAGACTTGAGTGCATGTGTGACATGGCGGATCTTAGCACCTGACAGACAGCTGACTGTGACCTTTTCCTTAACCAGCCTGGTGAGTGGGACATCTGTCTGTCTTACGATAGACGCACTTATGACTATTATCTTTGATTTTGTGTTTTGCCTTTAGGACTTGACAGTTGAGACACTGGTGCATGAGCTATTTTGTGTTCTTTAGAGGAAGTATTATGTGTAGTGTGCTTGTATTTGTTTTTGGTAGGTCTCTGGTGTTTAGGTGTGTTTCTGGTGAGGACCTCCGCATGAGAGGTATGTGTGATATGTGTTTGGGTGGAGTAGGAGGTGAGTTGTACATGCTGACAACCCACTCACTGTCATACGTACTGACTAGTGTCTGAAAAAGCATGGATTTAAGGTTCTTAATATAGTTGCATCTCTCACATGTTGTGTTTGTGTTGACTAGGAGTCGATGGTTGTTGGTGAACATGAGGCAGTTGCTACACTGCCTCAAGATGCCCATGTCGACCAAGCTGGCTGTAGAAATTGTGGGAAGTATATTCAGATGTATGCTGCAGACTGAGTTAGCCTAGGAGAAATGTGTTGGCTGAGTTACGTTTTAATCTGTTTGCTTTTGTACTTCTGTTTTTGCAGAAAGGTTATCGTCTCTTTATCTGAATCTGAAATGCATGCATCATGCTTTCATTCTTCCAGTAGGATGTACAGAAATAACACCTCTATTGGAAGTAGTAGTGCACAATTCCAAATGGCTGAGGGGAACATTCTGCATGCCCTTTTTATAAGGTGTTAGCTGTGAATTGTTTTGTGTCATATTTTGTGCGCTGGTTTAAATGCTACACATTATCAGGCAGCTAAAGTAAAAAGGCACATAGACTAAGCTGCCTGGAGTTAAAGTTTTACAGAAAACCACCATCACCCAGAAGATCGTAGGACTTGCAACCATATTAGTTAAGGAATTTCTTAAATGAATATTAATGTATTTCTGTACGTGACACTCTTATGCCTCTGTGCTGTTTTCCCTCCACCCTTTTATTTACTTGGTAGTTGCTTGAACTGTCACTGTTTATTTGGATTGCTCCAAGAAACAACTGAAGTAAGAGGGAGAACTTAATTTGCTCTTTGACTGTATCTCTTCTAGCGCAGGTCTTCAGTGTGTCCTACCCCCCATTGTTTGGAGAGTTTCCAATGTTTAAGCTGTTTTAAATGGTCACTTTCCCTTTAGGTCCAAGTTAAGCTCATCTCAGACAGTTACAGATGGTTTGGTAATGGCAAAACAGAACTGAAGGGCATGGGGATTGTGCCAGGACTGTGTAATTTGCATTTCAGCGTCAGGTCAGAGTGATGTTGATGGGCTGAGATGGTTAATGCTGCTAATAATCTTACGACTGTTCCATCTTGGAATACTTCATGGCATATCTTTTGTTTATTTCAGTAACTCTGTTTACATTAATTTATCTTGGGGTTTCTGTAATGTAAAAATATACTAACTGAAGCATTTTGAAATGCATGGTCATGGATGGTTGTATCCATGAAAAGTGTGAGAAATATTTTGAGTGAGATTTGTAGTTTGTGCGTTTGTGTTTCACTGATACCCTCTCTATTTTTGAGAGGCTGCATTTTGTAATGAATGTTAATGTCTATTTCATGTTTGCTAACGGGTGGGCATTGTGATACTGTTGAATTTTTTTCTTTTGTCTTGATTCCTTACTTCTGCTTTTTAGTATTTTCTTTTATTTTTTATTTCAGACTACTGTTTGTATAAGAGATGAGCTTAGTCTCTGTGTAAGAGATCCTTTCATTCTTTTGAGACATACCCAACATACAAACAGTCCTTTATTTTTGAAGTGCGTACACCTGGGTTAAGCATGAAGTTGTCTCTGGTAGGTCATTGCTCCACCAGGCAATAAATGCACATACATACATACAAGCTCCTGTTCAATGGATCATGCATTTATTTCTTACATTTGTGGGCTGTCAGAATTGATTGTATTTCTTCGCCCTCTTTAGCCTAAAAAATATTTGAGAGCTGTCATAACTGAGATTGTTTTCAGAGGCATTGTAATACTTTCATCCTGATGCCTTTACAGCTGTGCTGTTTATGGTAAGTAATTAATTGGTATGATATGTGGTCTTTGCAATTAGTGGCCGTTTCTGATATGGGGAGAATATGGTATGTTATGGGAATGTTAGCAGTCTAAATACATACCAAAGGTGTTCAGCTGTCTGCTCTCTGTGTGCTTCAGTGTAATGATTTAATGCATTGCTGTTTCAGGGTCATCAGAAGATGTCCACAATGGTTTACCCAAGAGAAGAGAAACTTGAGAAACTGACCCAGGAAGAAATCATTTCCAACACAAAGCTAGTGATTCAGGGCTTGGAGGCCCTCAAGAATGAACACAACTCCATCCTTCACAGCCTGTTGGAGACCATAAAGTGCCTGAATAAGGATGAGGAGGCCAACTTGGTTCATGAAAAGTCCAACTTACTTCGAAAATCTGTTGAAATGATTGAGCTTGGACTTGGGGAGGCTCAGGTGAGCTGCAGTATTAGATCCATTTAAGTGTACAATAGTGTCTTGTCAGAGTTGCATTTCAAAACTTGTGATTACCAATTTTTACTGGATTTTACAGTGCATGTAGGGGCATTTTATTTGTACTACAGTCTTATCTGTCAGGACTGACTGCACATATGTTTAGGAGTCAAAATATGATCCTGGTATATGATCTGTTTGAGCCAGTTGTGCATGCTTGACATTGCAGCCATGTTTGCCATAGTTTCCACATGCTAGTGTAAGGTTTTAAAAGCAGTGGATTAAAACAGTTGCTTCGAGAGAGAGAGTGCATGATATGTATGCATTGCTTTTGTTTTTATGTTACATTAAAGCATGCAAGTTAATAATATATGACATTAGATAGGGAAAGTTGAATTTTATTTTGCATTTGGAAGACAAGTGAGAAGAGATTAATTCCGCATACCAGCCAGTGGTGTGGTATAGGGTTAGACTAGGTTAATGCACTGTAGAAGTGCAATAGTACAGTATTTCAATGAAAGGGTAAGAGAACACAAGTGTGCAGAACACGCTTATTTTGCACTGAATGGAAAAAAGTCATGTTTTTAAGCACACATTTAAAATCTTTGCCTTGTGTGTTAGAGACTGGTGCTAGAAATATGTGGGCTGTCCCTCCCTGTGTCAGGATGCTGTTCATATTTATTTATTTATTTGCTTGTTTGTTTGTTTATTTTCCATTTAGAAAAGAAGTTATAATGGGCTTAAGGGTAGATTAAACATACTTGTACATTAATCTTTTACTTTGTATACTTTTGAACCCAAATATTTCTTACTCAAAAACACATTTGAGGGTCATTGTAAAATCCAGAAACATATTCAAGGCGTCTGAGAAATTTGCTTTAAGCATTTACTTTAAAATTAAACGAGATGGCAGTTGATTGTCCTATAGCTTTCTTATGGTAACCTTGCTTGTGTACTGTATTACGTATGCTTGTATTTCATTTTTATGGAACTAGTGGATTCATCGTATGTTCCTAAACTATTGTCTAAGTTAGGTTTCCTGTTAGAATTGAGTGGGAAAACTGCTTGTCCACTGGCACAGGGCAGGGCATATGAATGTGCTGTCAGCCACATATGATTTACTAGTGACTCAGGTGCTGAAGTCCTGACGGGAAAGGGGGAGTCACGACTTAGTGGATATTGCCAGTTAGAAAGAATATTTTTTTTTGTAAATGGGCATCCTGTCTTGGAGACTGGAAGAAGATTCCATGGCTATGCCCATACTGCTTTATCTTACTAGCATGTGTGTGTGACAGGAAATTGTTGCAGACATCCTTTGGTCACACACTAGGAGTGTGGCATGGCACTCATTCAGCATTAATGCATGACTGACCCCCATTTAGGGGATGATTCATAGTCTTAACTGCCTCACATAGTCTCCCTGGCAACTGTAAAGATAGCTGGAAAAAGAAACCGATGATCGCCATCAGAGTCAGGGGCAGAAAACAAAAACTGTGTTTTACAGTTTTTGCATCCAGATGCAAAAGGAAGGAAAAAAAAATGCTGCAAAGTAGGACAGAATTTCACCAAGAAAATGTTCACTGCACTGTGCAGTATCAGGTCCACACACTTGTCATCTGAAATTCAGTTCTGCCCATTTTATAATATTGCATCTTTATTTATTTATTTATTTATTTATTTATTTGCATTTGTTTATCAGGATAGTCCACTGGGCCAAGGAGAGCCTATGTTCAGTGGAGGCCCGGGGAGAAAAGCTCCATTAACATATAGTGCAAGTATTACACCGTACATATATAGTATAATATGGGGCAAACAATGTACATATATTATAAAGCAAGCATTTTTTTACAAACTCGACATGCCGTAGTTTGATACAGCCCCAGTCATTTTGGGGCTAGATCATAGCTATTAACATACAACATGAACAGTATGAATGTACATAAAATATAGTAGATCTAGTTGGAGATAGGAAGAATTTGGGTTGAAATATACACAAGATGAAATATAGTACAGTCTAGGTAGTAGGTTTTAAGAGTAGGGCCAATTGCTAGCATAGGCGGTAAGGTGTGGTTGAAGGTTAAACCATAGTAGAAGTTTAGAAATTCAGAAACACAGTCTGGTGATAAGAGCAGCTAAAGATATAACTTTAATTTAGGGTGAGTAAATGTAGAAGAATAGTCCATCAGAGTAGTTAAATACTAGTTTCAGGATGTCAGGGCAAGATAGGGAAGAGTTAGGGAAGGGAGGAGGCAGGAGGAGAGGCGTTCATGTTATAGGAACTGCAACCTTTGTACAATTGCATTTCCATAGTAAGGAACAGTGGTGTTTCAGGGATTTCTTAGAGAGGGGCACTGCTGATGGCCCTTATTGAAGGGGGAGAGAATTCCAAAGTTTGGCTACTGTGCAGGAGTAGCGTATTTCTCCTGCAGCACAGGTTGGTTTCACTACATTTAGGAGAAGCTGGTAAGTGGATCGGAGAGGTCTATTTGGTTGATATTGTGTAATTAGAGAAGACAAGGAAGGGCAGTTAGATGATTTGTAAATAAATTTGTGTGCAGTGATTAATTGGATGAGTGGCAGATAATGTGGTAGTGTCAACCAGTTTAGTATGTGAAGACATGAGCAGTGGTGAGAAGAATAATTTGTATTTGTTACAAATTTAGTGATTTTTATTGTAGCATGAGGTTAGTTTGTATTTTATGGATGCCAGGATATTGGTCAGGAGAGGTGCACCATAAAGAAGAGATGGTAGTGAGATGGAAGAGGCTAGAGATAGTTTTGCAGAATGGTTGAGGAAGTGTGTGTGTATATAGAGGGTGCCCAGTTTTTGGTGTGTTTTTTTTGATATTGGTCTGGATGTGCAGGTCAAATGTTAGGTTTTCATCTATGATGACACCTAGCAGTTTGGTATATGGTATGACCTCAATTATAGTGGTGATGTTTTTCGTGTTCCATTGTTGCAGCCATCACACTTGTGTTATCTGCCTGCAAGTAGCCCTCAGTCGGCCCGAATACCAGAGTCTTGGGATTTCTGTGTCGGATGCTGTCGCCTCTTCCATGATGTCAGGTCGTTAGGGGTATAAAACAGACAGCCAATGCCATTACATCAGTCTTTCTTGCTGAAAAGGATCCGAAAGCAGAAGCAGTTGGCAAGTGCCGGTCGGCCGCTACCTGAAATTTTCGTTTTTCGAGTTTCAAACCTGAAGTCTTCTAAAGCTAAGTACCCCGTTGGGGATTATTTTTTCTTGCTCTAACCGATGTCAGAAAAAGTTAACAATTGTCTTGCCTGTGGAATGCAAATACCGCACAGAGATTTTCATTCTTACTGCGTCACCTGTTTAGGCCCAGACCACGACGTTTTGTGCCTTGTTTAATGTCCGAACCATTCGTCTTTGGGCTATTTTTGTCACTAAATTCTTTCTCTGTCGTTCTCTGTATTCCAAAATGGCTTCGATAAGCCATCTGACTAACAGTCTTCCAAAAACGCATAAATATAAAGATAGAGACAGACCACATAGGTCCAAAACTTCAGACGACGCTTCCGTTAAGCTAGTCGCCAGTCCAACGGTACTCAGTGAGGCGCCTTTGCAGCCCCTGATGCCCGCTTCTATAGATTCGCAGGCCTCTGCTGAGACCCATTCGGAGTCCGGTATGCCGCGAGATGCTTCTTTGGCTATGGAACCTGCAGATGTATCTACCTTGGTTGAGTCCGGATCCGCTGTGCAGACACCGGCTTCTGAGGGTGTATTCTGACCTACCGATGTTCGCATTAAACTGACAACTTCGTTTTTAGCTAAAACTACCGAATTTCTCAGGCCAAGATTGCATACTACTAGAAAACCGACGACCAAAGCGCATGCTTAAGCTCCCATGCCACAAAAACAAATGCTTAGAATGGCTGAAGACCTTATCACCCTAATTAAGGGAAGCCAGCCTTCCCTTGCTAAGATACAAAGAACTGAGTTTCTTTCTGATTCTACAAACCTGGAGCCTGATGACTCTGACCCTTCTGATTACCAGGACATACCCTTATCAACCTTCGAGGATTCAGATGCAGAGGAATCTTTTCCCTCTGCCTCCCCTCCAGAGGATTTTTCTTCTGGTGAAACCTTGCATACTTTAAGAGAGCATTTCTGCTGGGAATGCCAGGACTATCCTCAGTCCAAAAAGAGACTCAGAGAATTTTTAGAGTTGCCTCAGCGCAGGCCTCTAGCTATACCCCCTGTCCTGGATGTTGTAGTCTTCATGGAATCCATTCTTACTCCAGACACTTTACCACCGGCCCCTAGAAAACCTGACTGGTACTGCAGAGTACCTGATTCTCACAAATTTCCCTTTAAGAATCCTACTGCGGATCCAGAGACCATTTCCCAGGGACCTAAAGGGATTAAGGCTACTACAGCCAAAAACCCTACTCCTTCAGACAAGGATTCCAGAGCTTTAGACAGATGAAGTAAGAAGGTATATACCTTTGCAACTCTTGCCATCAGGGCATTGAATTGCCAGTTTCACATGTTGAAGTACCAGCAACATATTATGGAACATATTAAACAAAAAATGGTGTTCTCTCCAGATTATGCAGAAAATAAAGATTTACGAGTTAATGCATTCTGCAAACCAGGCTAATAAACATACTTTGCAGTGGGGCTTTGATGCCCTAGAAGCATCTTGCAGGGCTGCAGTCACTGGGTCTGTACTGAGGAGGCATGCTTGGCTGAAGGAACAAACCTTGCCAGACCATGTCAAATCAAAATGACTAGGCTTTTTTTAAATCAGGACCGTTTGTTTGGCACCAAAGCAGAAGAGGTTCTTAAAAAGATGGAAGAAAAAGCTAAATCTATGCAAACTGTTAAAGAATTCTTACCAGTGCAGCCACCTAGATTCAGTAGGCATTGGCCTTCTAAAAACTGGTCCTTTCCAGTCCCTTCCAGGCCTTCCTAGTTCAAACTCAGGGGAACCAGACCACCAAGACTACAGTCTCAGGGTATGCAGAGATCTAAACAATGGAGTGCTCCCACCTCAAAAACAGGGAGTGGCAAGCCACCCCCTTATGGGAAAAGTTCACAATGACTTTTCAGTTATCCTTCCCAGCCCTGCCAACTACTTTCGCCCCTAGGCCTTCATGCCAAAAACTGGATGTCCATTACTCAGGACCGATGGGTTCTAAACATTGTATCCCAGGGGTACATGTTCTACTTCCATTCCCTGCCAACACCAAGCGGGTTTCCAGATCTTCCTCCAAACCAGTGGGCAGAGGCTCAAAAGCAAGTACTTTCCCTGCTCAATATCAGGGCCATTCAACCTGTTCCAGTAGAACAAAGGGGACAGGGTTTCTACTCCAGACTGTTCTTGGTGCCCAAATAAGTGGGCTCTTGGTGCCCAATCCTGGATCTATCAATTCTCAACACTTTTCTGGTGGTCGCAAAATTCAGAATGCTTACCCTGCAACAGCTTATCCCTATGCTAGCCAAGGATGCCTGGTTAGTCACCCTAGACTTAAAAGAAGCTTATCTGCACATCCATATATGGGAGTCTTGCAGGAAATATCTACGCTTCAGGGCAGGCTCTATCCACTTTCAGTTCTCTGCACTTCCCTTTGACTTATCTACTGCGCCCAGAGTATTCACCAAGTGCCTGGCTCCAGCCATTACATACTGCAGGCAAAGAAATATCCAAATTTTTGTGTGATTGCCTGATTCAGGCGGACAGTCAGGAATTGCTACTTCATCACCTGGCATTTGTAAAAAGACTCCTATCCTCATTGGGGTACACCATCAACGAAAAGAAATCACAACTGGTACCCAGTCAAAAAATTGTATTCCTGGGAGCAAGCTTGAACACAACTTCCCAGATGGCATTTCTCACTCCAGAAAAACAGGTCCATTTGAACAACTACTTCAAACAAATGGCCACCAAAACCCAGCTATCTGCAAAGAAAATACTGCAAGCCCTAGGGTTCATGGCCTCATGCATTCTGCTAATTCCATGTGCAAGACTGCATGTGAGGAAGCTTCAATGGTACTTAAAAAGTCTTTGGTGCCAGCATTCTCAGGACATGGAAACAGTCATTCCTGTCATACCTTGTCTAAGGGCAGAGTTCCTTTGGTGGGCAGAAGCATGCAGCCACAACAAGGGACTGCCTTTGACTCAACCCCTTGCTGCCCAAATCCTGACTACAGACGCCTCAGACAATGCATAGGGGGCTCACATGGCAGGCAAATGCATTCAGGGCAAGTGGAACCCAGGACAAATTCTCCTGCACATCAATCAAAAAGAGATGTTAGCTGTACAGTATGCTCTGACAGCCTTCAAATGCCTAATCCATCCAGGACAGCTGCTGATAAAAACAGACAACACCACAGGGGGGAACCCATTCTTACCCACTCTGCAGGTTAGCCATGGCCCTGTGGAACACAGCCTTGAGCAACCAAGTGCATCTAAAAGCTCAATTCCTGCCAGGCAAACTAAATTCACTGGCAGATTACTTAAACAGAAATCTCCTGGACCCACACGAGTGGAAATTGAAGCCCAACACCTTCAACCTTCTAATCCAGAAGTGGGGAACACCGGAGGTGGACCTCTTTGCCTCCCCCGAGAACCACCAGTTGAGCAAATGTTGCACCAGCCAGGAACCCTCACAGCAGGGCCTGGAAGGTGGATGCCTTATCCTTCAAATGGGAAACCTCTCAATTTACGCCTTTCCCCCTCTGCCCCTTCTCTCAAAGGTACTACTCAAGATCAGACAGGACAGCCTAAGGGCAATTCTTATTGCCCCAGACTGGCCATGCCAGCACTGGTACCCATTCTTACGCAGTCTGACAACAGTGCCACCCTGGCACCTTCATCAGACACCTTCCCTGCTCTCTCAGCAGGAGGGACAAATTTTGCATCCACAGCTGCAAACTTTAAACCTTGCAGCCTGGCTTACCTCCTTGAATACTCCACTAGCAGCCCTCAGCAAACAGGTGCTGGATGTCATTCTTGAGGCCAGAAGGCCTAGTACTAGGAAATCCTATACTGAAAAGTGGAAAAGATATTGTTCTTTGAATCAGTCTCAAGGAAAGGACACAGCTGTGTCCTCCTCACCTCAAATCCTTGATTACCTAGCAGAGCTACTCCACAAAGGCCTATCCTTCTCCTCGATTAAGATTCATGCCTCTGCCAGCTCAGCTCATTATAATACTGAGCCCACCTCTATTCTCTCACCCTCTCATCAAACCGCTCCTTAGAGGGGCTAACAACTTAAGGCCCCCTAAGAGAGCACCCACCCCTGCCTGGGACCTTAACTTTGTACTGGAAAAACTCACGCTTCCCCCTTTTGAACCTGTGGCTTTAGCAGCGTTAATATTCCTTTCTTGGAAAACAGCATTGCTTTTAGTCATAACCTCAGCTAGAAGAGTGTCCGAGTTATAGGCACTAATGGCTGTGGAACCCTTCATTATTTTACATGCTGACAGGGTTTCCCTTAGGACTAACCCGTCCTTTATGCGTGCAGTGGTCTCCAGTGTGGCTCTAAACCAAGCCATCCATTTGCCAACCTTCTTCCCTAATCCTCAAAATAAAGGGGAAAGGATCCTGCACTCCTTGGATGTGCACAGACCGCTCAGGTTCTACCTTGACAGGACTAAACCTTTCAGAAAATCTGACCAGCTGCTAGTCAACTTTGCTACAGGGGCAGAGGGCAAGGCCATTTCAAAACAAACCATTTCCAAATGGATAGCACCCTGCATCCATTTCTGCTACAAGCACCATGGAAAACCTACCCCACAGGGGATCAGAACACATTCCACTAGGGCCACTTCCACCTCTACAGCATTTCTCAGGGGAGTCCCTGCCAGGGACATTCTGGAAGCGGCAACCTGGAGTTCTGTACACACCTTCACCAAGCATTACCACTTACCTATTTTTTCTAAATCCAGAGCTGGATTTGCTACAGCAGTCTTACAAGGCCTGCTAGGCAGCCCTAACTGCAACAGCGAAACACAAAGAACATAGCATAGTTGTGTACACTTACCATAAATGTAGATGTTCAAGTGTATTCACTGTTGCATTCCTGGTTTCCCTCCCTCCAGCCCCCTGTTTTTCTCTATCCTTTCTACCTATCCTCTATATGACCATTTTTTTGGCAGTGGTGTTTACTTTTTACTGGTGGTGTTCCACACCATGTACTAGCTTCCTATCTGTGGGGGCTTCTGACATCTGGGGCAAGAAAAACTGGTGTTGGCTGCCTGTTTTATACCCCTGATGACCTGACGTCATGGAAGAAGCGACAGCATCGAATGCAGAAATCCCAAGACTCTGGTATTCGGGCCGACTGAGGGCTACCTGCAGGCAGATAACCCAATACACTCGAACATCTACATTTATGGTACGTGTACACAACTGTACTTCTTGAGCTTGGATGGTGACATTTTCTTTGATTAGTGGAGTGGAGGTTTTGGGTACAAAAAAATGCAAGTTTTGTTGTGTTGGGGTTTAGGACGAGATGGTTATTGGACATCCATATATCTATCGTAGTGAGGATGTCTTGTATGAGTTGGTGTAGTTCAGATGAGGAGTTGGCAGCACAGATGATTGTAGAATCATCCTCATATTGAATGATGGTACTTTGAGTAAGAGAGGTGTAGAAGTTATTGATAAAGATGCTGAACAAAAGGGGCCCTAGTATGGATCCTTGTGGAACACCTGTTGTGTCAAGGAAAGGAGAGAATGAATTTTGCCATTTGGTTGATTGCTGCCTGTTTGTGAGGTAGTTTGAGTTTAGGGATGAGGTTGAGATGCCTATGCCAGCCAGTTTTAATGAGTAGGAGAGAGTGGGAGCGATTGTATCAAAACCCTTGGAGAGGTCTAAAAAGAGAGAGGAGATGATGCTGCCATTATCTCGGGCTTGGTTAACTGTGTCAGAGAAGGATATGAGAGCTGTAGTAGTGCTATGGTCTGACCAAAATCGATGCTAGGTGGGAGAAAGTATTTGATTGTGAAGCATGTAGTGAAGAAGCTGGGTGTGGATGCACTTTTCCAGAATCTTAGAAATGGGTGAGAGGATGGCAGTGGGTTGGAAGTTGGAGATGTCTGTGTTTAGTGCCTCCTTTGTAGAGAGGCAGATTGTATGCCTTTTTCCAAATAGTGAGTATGTAGGATTCCAGAATACATCTGTTAATAACCATGCTGATGGGATAGACTATAGAACTAAAACAAGTAAACTCTTGAAGATGCGGACACGCTGAATGTAGAATAACTTTTATTCAACTCACAATTCAGAGAACAAACAATAAACTAAAACAAAAAACTCTTCTACGTTCATTGTGTTTGCATCTTCAGAGTTTTTTTGTTTTAGTTTATTTGTTTTCTGAAGCGGTTTACCTTAATGCTGTCAATTATTTTGTGGTTCTTAGACTATAGAACTGGCAGAGATTTGCAGGAACTTGGGAGGTAGGTTGTCTGGGGCGTTGGTGCAAGGTTTGAGTTTTTGAAGCAGATTTTTTATTGTGTTAGTGGGGATAGGTGAGAAAGAGAAACTGATGGAAGGGGGAGTAGGGGCGTGTTGGGTGGATGGGTTGGAAGGAAAGGTGGCAGTTAGATTAGCTATGGTGTTGAAGAGTGAAGCTATTTCAGTGGGTGTTTTGTCTGGGTTTGGGCAAAGATTGTTACTTGACCCTGGATTTATTAAGGAATTGAAGGAACTCGAGAACTTTTTAGGGTTTTGTTTATGTTGGTTTTGTAGGGTAAGGTATTGATCTTTTTTGTCTTTTATGATTAGACGCTTAACTTGATTGTGGAGTTGTTTTATATTTTGTCAGGTTGTAGTCATTTTTGTATTTTTTTGCCAGTTTTTCCATCCTTTGTCCCTAGCGGTCTTGAGCTGTTTAGTGGGTTTTGTGAGCCAGGTGGCATGAGTAGCTTTTACCCTCCTTAGAGTAAGTGGAGCTTGGTTGTTTAGGACCTTGAGAAATGTAGAGTTAAAGAACTGAACAGCCTCATCTAGGGGAAGGAATATCAGTGGATTCCAATTGATGCATTGAAAAGTGTTGTTAAATGTGGTAGGGGAGAAATGGGATAGGTCTCTAGTTTGTAGTGATGTCTGCTAAGTGTTGTGGTGTTTTTTCGAAGTATGAAGGCAGGAAGGGATCGCTTAAGCTATTGAGGAGTGTTCCTGTGGATGCAGTCTTATTTTGGTCAGACACTACAATCCAATCCAGGATAGAGCGACTGTTATTGTTTTTGTTTGGTCTCGTTATGTCATTGTTTAGTTGGGTGAAGGTATATAGGTTGATATTGGAGTTGGGATGTTGGTGGGAGATGTCTAGCCAATTAATATTGATGTCTCCTAAGGTGATAGTATCATTTTCTGTATTGTTTGATGCCCATGCAAGTATTTCCTCTAATACAGAATGTTATTGCCAGGAGGAGTGTATAATACAGTAATACAGATGCTTTTGCAATTGTTCAGTCTAAGGAAGTAGACTAATATTTCAGCTGAGAAGAAGAATTATGTAAGAGGGCCACTGTAATTGCAAATCATAACATTTGCGTTATGCCCACTTTTTCTGTGTTTAACCCAGTTAGAACCGTATCAGCAGTCCTGTATTTGAAGATCTTAGCTGGTCCCCTTGTCAACATTCTGTGGAATCTTCATGTGGTCATATGCACTCCTTTCTAGTTAGCATTGCTGGGACCTTTAAGTTATTCCTGTCACTTCTGATCCTTCACACCCCACAACAGTGTCAGAGAAGTCATCTGTATAGTGGCTTATAATCTTCTGTCTTCAGAGTTTTTCATTTAATCTTCAAGTAAATGATTTTTTTTATAATTGTGGTAGGCTGTCATCATTAATTAAACAATACAAATGATCATTAAACAATACAAATGATCATACATGCAGAAACTTTGGGTTCTAGCACTCACTTAAAAATAGACAACAGAGTTAGAAAACAGGAGAAGTAGGGTAGAGCTCTTAAACTCACTACTACCTCATCTGGTTAAACTGTTTAAAAAAAATTTCTCTCAAACAACTGCTTACCTATACCAATGCAATATTTTTATGTTGTTTTTTGCCCCCCTCCCCAGGACTTTGCCTGTTGGTTCTGCTGCTGGCACCCAGTTAACACATTTGTTCTAGGGATATAGGAGTTGAGCATTCCTGTGATAGATGACAGCCCTATGACCCATTTGTTTCTGCACGCATATTCCAATCCACTCCATGTTTCCTTGTAAATGTCAGAGTGTAGGGAACAGGCCAGCTTTCTGGTCCCAGGATGCACCTCCTTCAGTGGCTTCTCCCAGCCTTGGCATCACTGTCTTAACAATTAGAAACATTTGCTAAGTTCTCCTCAACTGCCAGTGTGAGATGCACTATGACAGCATGGATTCAGCAGGCTGGAATGTAACGGTCTCCTCCTAGGTGTCACTGTTCTTGTGAGCCAGTGCCACCTGTCTCCCCTAAGATGGTCAAGCCGACATTAGCCTCTCTCTGCCAACCTCTCTAACCAGCTTCTACAGCTCAATGAGCCACTGTTTGAACTCATGCCATCTACTGCATAATCGGAACCTATTCCTGTATGCTACAGAGTTGACCAAGCCAATGCAGTACATGCTGATTATCCACCAACATAGATTCCTAAATAGGAATACCCAAACTGCAGTCTTCATCTTTACAGAGACAGTATTCACTAATGTCAATAAAGGTCACTTGACATTAACTCTGTTCACTGAATTCACCTAAGTCTTTTTTTAATTCATTACCATTTTATTAATCTTTTCAGTATATGGTTGGTAGTATATTCACATTCAATTCAGTCTTACAAGCAAAGAATAAATGAACAAAATAAATATAGCAAATATGTGTCTTGTGCACCTTAATAATAACACTGCTTTGCCACACCCTTGATAAAGTCAAAATTATAAAAAGCATAATCTTTTAATGGTGTTCTGCATACAGATTCACCCTTTTATTGATTGTGCAAACACTAAACAAGCTGCAACTGATTTTACGAATGCAATCAGTATTGCAATATTTGAGTCCTGTTGCTTCTGACCTATTTGCATAACAAAACTATAGTAAATGCATTTAAAAATGTGATTGTAATTTTGATGATTAAAGATTACAATGCAAAGTACATCTCTAGAACAAATCATTTACAAAACTTAAAATATGCCAGACCAGTTATAAATTATTTTAAGAATCAAATGTGGCAGCTGTCAGTCATACCTGTCCTTCATAAAACCTTCCATAGCCAGCAAAACAGTCACTTATAGAAAACCAATTTGAATGATGCATTCAGTGGCAAATGTGCAGAAGGAAATGTGGAAAGTTTTGAAAGAGAAATTGAATAAAAACAAATGTTTAACATCAGGATCTAGGCACACAGCCTCAGGAGGATATATTTTCATAAAAGCAAGATACACAATTAAGGTGAGAGACGAAAAGTATAAATAAATGGAAAAGAGGTTGAACTTTGAAAACTGAAATAAACCAGCTGGAGAGAGAGATTAAACATAGTGTGAGACAAGATAACGAAAATTTTGAAAATGTATATAAAGATATTGAGCATAATAGGAAACCATTTTATAGATAAGCAAGATGTGGTAGGAGTAATGGCATACACATTTACAGACAATTTACTGATTCTAAAATTTATTTTCTGACTTGACAGGTAATAGATATATTTACAAAATCTTAGGGAAAGCAGCTTGGCTCCACAAAGGGGGTCATAAATTGTTCTAGAGGGATTCAGGTAACTGCAGGTAATGAAATCAAATTAGGTTATATACTTAAAAAGAACTACACAAACTAGATCCAAACAACGCACAGGGAGGAGACTGAATTAGTAATAATGACCTGTGAACACTTTAACATGAACTTACAGTACCATTATATCTGTTATTTACTAGAATGTATAAATATGGAGTGATTCCTCATGATTGGAGGCATGCACTTCTTAAACCTGTCTTTAAAGGAACTTGCCTTTAAAGGAAGGAGTAGTTGGACAAACCTAGAGTGCTACCTACCCATACATTTACTTTAATGTTGTGGAAAAATAATTGAGAGGGTTACATTGGATCAGCATATGTATGTTAAAAATAGATCTATTACCACCCGTTACATGATGTTGTATAACAATATAATAGCAGATATGAATGAAAAGTTGTGCTATGATGTAATTTATAAAACATTTGACTTTGCATTTGATAAGATCATACAGAAAACACTAATCAATAAATTAGAACTAGATATTGATATACTCTTGCTGTGATGGGTAGCTGTGATGGGTAGCTGCATGGCTTACAAATAGGCCATGGCAAGGATCATAAAGCAATTAGACAGGTGAAATTCGAGGTTACAGACAGTATCCCACAGAGCTCTATCCTAGGCCCATGCTTTTTTGAATTTATCTTTCAAATCTATCAATTTCATCTTAGGGCTTCCACAGTCTGTTTGCAAAATTAAAATGAGTGAACTGATTCCATGTTTTACAGACAGGGCATGTCTACAAAAGAAGTGAATAAATTGACCATTTGGACACAGGAGAAAAAATATGCTGATAAATGCATCAAACATTAAGCATATGAAATTTGGGAGACCTAAATTGAAAGAGGAATCCATAATGCAGCTGACAGTGATTGAAACTGTAGATTCATTTAAGGGTCTGGGTAGATCCAGCTTTGAGTTTTTTCGTAAGCATGTCAACGAATTAGCTATTGATAGTTTTAGAACTGTAGATTGTATAAAAAAATGTACAAAGTTAGGAAATCAGAAATGATTAAGTCATTAGATATATTAGACCCAAACTTGAGTATGGAATAACAGTATGGAAACCTTATAAGATATCAAGCATGAGGAAACTGGAAAGAGTACATTGAAAATATACCAAGGGCATCCATGGATGTGAAAATTTAAGTTATTATGAAATACTAAAATTTCTGAACTTTTGCAGTGTCTCATATAGATATTTAAGAGAAGATCTTATTCAGTTATGAAAAGCATCTAGAGACAACAACCTCTGGGAATTTTGGGGGTAATTAAAAAGTAGTAAAGAATCATTAGACAACCTATGTAGAACATTCTAAAGGAATTTAAAAGTGAACTAATTGGCTCTCTGAGAGAGTAGATGATGCATGGAATAGACCATCACATTGTATTAAAACAAGCACTAGTTTAGATATTTAGATACTTATTATGGGAACAACTGTTATGGTGTATTGGCAGGCTAGAAGAGCATTATTGCCCGTGCTTGAAATATTTGAAAGTAAGTGTGTATGTATTTACAGACATAACCTTGTACTATTGGGGTAAGATAACACTGATAACAGGCATATATCTAATTTATCCAACTGCCCCAAACATTCAAAGTTACTGTCCTACAATTAGATTTCAGAATCAAATAACAAGGATAAGTTCAGTATAACAATAAAATTGTCATTCATTTAAACTAAACTTGTCAGTAACATAGTATATTTCCAGTCACTATACAAAAGGCCTATAAGATAATACTATGCAGAACTAATATATTGTTCCAACAGCACATCCACTTTGAGTCCCATAGATTTATGCAGTAGGAATTTTTATGCCAGTTATCACAAATACCAAGCAGCTTTAAAAACACCCTTAGAGTAAATTTAATATTACCACAAAAGCATGGTTCCCTGCATCATTAAATATGTCAGATTACAATATTGATTGTTCATTTAGAGTTAACATACCATTATAGTTTTTTTCTTTCAAAAAAAAAAAAAAATACATTTGAAGAAAAAAAAAGTCAGATTACCACTGCATTTAGCTGTTAGTACACAAAACATTATCTGACAAAGTACGGATTACTGTTTGCAGATGGGCAGCAGAAGATTCAAGCAAGTATTACTGCAGTCAGATCCAGCTACACTTTCACATTTGCCTCTTCAGAGTTCTAATCTGTGATGCAAACTAACTCAAACAATAAATGAAGCCTTGGATTATCTCAACTGATGTGAGGTATTGCCAGCTAAGCCAGGAGAAGTAGGGTAGCACATGCGCCAGTTTAGCGAACTGGAATTTAGTAAAATAATTATATGTTGCTTGATTATAAAACTGATTTGAAAATGTGTTTATAAAGTTGTTTGTGTACAAAAAAATGTACCAGGAGTGAGTCCTGACTGTAACTGATTAAATGTATGTGGTTTAACAGAGGATACTGGAAGAGAAGAGGTTAAGCTCAGTCCCAGCTAATTTTGAAAAATAGCAAATTAAATTACTTAAATTAGATCATAAAGATTTTGTCTTACAGTTCTGATTGCAGCCAGAGAGGAAATGTCTGGGAAAACAAGCACTAGAAAACCTTTGCCTACTTCCAGAAACTGCAACAGATTTGAGCAAAACTGTGTGTGTGTGTGTGTGTGTGTGTGTGTGTGTGTGTGTGTGTGTGTGTGTGTGTGTGTGTGTGTGTGTGTGTGTGTGTGTGTGTGTGTGTGTGTGTGTGTGTGTGTTGACAGATATGTGCTAAATCTTGGCAGTTTCTAGCAATGGAGGAGGGTTACATGGGAA
This sequence comes from Protopterus annectens, assembly GCF_019279795.1. Lineage (NCBI taxonomy): Eukaryota > Metazoa > Chordata > Ceratodontiformes > Protopteridae > Protopterus > Protopterus annectens. The sequence continues at coordinate 1,169,869,620 of NC_056727.1, forward strand.
CCAGAAGTCAGATGACCAGATGTATGTGATGTCATTCTGTAATCTAGGACAGAAATGATGTTTAATACTAGATGAGACTGAAGTCTCTTTGCAGTCTATTTTTTGGAACCTGACAGAGAAGGACCCCTCACCTACTTCATCTTGCCTTGCTCAAGTAAGTGAACCAGGGAATAGTAAATCTGATATTGTTAATCCTCGTTCATTCGTTACGCATGGGTATCTGTTCCGACCTCGGAACCGAGCCAGCCATTTTCCAAGCTTGCGTCAGCTTCAAACTCTCGAGCTAAACTCTTACCCACAATCTCCCTCTCCCTGATGTTCATCGTGCATACAGCTGCAGTCATAACAGATGGGTTCTTCTGCCGTCAGGCGGGTCCTCGGTCGGCCGAATTCCAAAGTCTAGGTCCGGCGTCGGTTGTCGTCGCTTCTTCCCTGTCGTCAGTGCGACAGGGGTATAAAGGAACCAGCCGACGCCATTTTCTTCAGTCTTTCTTGCTGCGCGGTGCCGAAGCAGAAGCAGTTCACAAGTGCCGGTCGGCCAGCTCCTGAAATTACGAAAATTTTGCAACTGAAGTCTTCTTGAAAGCTAAGTACCCCGTTGGGGAAACTTTTCCTGCCTCAGACCGATGTCAGACAAAGTTAATAATTATATTTCATGTGGGAAGCAAATACCGCATAAGGATTTTCATTCCCTCTGCATTCCTTGCTTAGGCCCAGACCACGACGTCTCGGTCTGTCGTTTTTGTGCTACATTCAACAAACGCACCATTAAGCGTCGGGCGGAGTTCGCCCAGCACTATTTTGGCAAAAAATTTAACTACATTATGTCGTCGGATACTCCGACTCCAGTTTTGTCTAAAAGATGCAAAGATAAGGACTGACACACGAGGTCCGCGGCCTCTACCGACTCCACGCCAAAGCTGACTACAGGTGGTCCGGTTCTCAGCGAGGCACCTACGCAGCCCCTGCCTACCGACGACACTTCATTGGCGGTGTCTACTGTGCCCGAGGTCGCAGGCTCCTCGGCCCACACCCCGACTACAGATACCGAAGCCACTCTAGGTGGTGAAACTCAAAATGTAGACAGGTCTGCCTCCTCTCAAGGTGTCTTCAGGCCTTCCTCCTCTTTTTCCTTCAAGGCTTTCACTAAGTCTAAAGCAGCCATGCATTCTAAGAGACAAGCTCCACAGGGCCCTTCTCCAGGCCCCATGCCTAAAAAACAGATGCTTAAAATGGCTGAGGATTTAATTACTCTTATCAGGGGTTCCCAACCCCCCCCCCCCCCGGACAAAAGGCCCAGAGTGGAGGAAGAATCCCCCTCCTCTGACCAGGCCTCCATTATTTCAGAGCACTCTTGATGAACAGGAACATTCATACTCCCCTTTTGAAGATTCTGATGCAGAGGAGTCCATTCTCCCTGTCTCCCCCCCCAGAGGATTACTCATTTGGGGAAACCATGCATACCTTGAGGGAACACTGGGAAGGCCAAGAGTACTCAGACTCCAAGAAAAGGCTTAGGGATTTTCTCTTGCTCCCTCAGCACAGGCCTCTGGCTATACCTCCTGTCTTAGACATACTAGATGATGTGTATTCGGAGGCCTGCCTTAACCCAGACTCTTTACCTCCAGCCCCAGTCAAGCCTGACAGGTACTACAGGGTTCCTGACTCACACCAATTTTTATACAAAAGCCAAGCGGCTGACCCAGAAACTATCTCACAGGGTCCCAAGGGAATTAAGGCCTCCACTGCTAAAAATCCATTACCTTCCGAGAGAGATTCCAGATCTTTAGAAAGGTGGGGAAAAAAGGTCTACACCTCGGCCACCTTAACCATGAGGGCATTAAATTGCCAGTTCCATATGTTAAAGTACCAACAGTTTCTGTTATCACAGTTGAGAAGCAAAATTTCACAACCTGAACAACCAGACTTGGAGTTGCAGGATTTGATGCATAGTGCAGAACAAGTGGGTAAACATACCTTGCAATGTGGTTTTGATGCTCTAGAGGCCTCATGTAGAGCTGCTGTTACAGGATCAGTCATACGTAGACATGCCTGGCTCAAGGAGCAAACCTTACCAGATCATGTCAAAGCTAAATTACTAGATGCCCCTCTACAAAAAGATGTATTATTTGGTGTTAAAGCTGAGGAGGTATTAAAGAAATTGGAGGAAAAGGCTAAATCAATGCAAACAGTGAAAGATTTTCTACAGGTACAACCTCCACGTTTCAGTAGAAATTGGCCTTCCAAAAATTGGTCCTTTCCAGCCACGGACAGACCCCAAAGAGGTAGATACAGGCGCCCGAGGGGCAGAGGGCAATCTCAAGGATCGTTTAAAGGCAGACAATGGCAAGCTCCTACACAAAGAGGTGGTGAGGCTAGTTCACAGCCATTCAGAAAGCAAACCCAATGACTTTCCCCTTTGCATGCCAAGCAAGGCTCAAATGGCAGCACCCTTAGGCGGAAAACTGGCATTATTTTCGAAAAATTGGCATATTGTCACAAAAGACAAATGGATCCTGGACATTATAAACAGAGGCTACAGATTCCATTTTCACACCCTTCCACAAAAGAGAGGCATGCCAAACCTGCCACACAATCAAAGAGCAGAGGCACAAAGACAAATTTCAGATCTCATGGACATGAAAGCTATTCAAGAGGTACCTACTCAAGAACAAGGTCAAGGTTTTTATTCCAGACTATTCCTGGTACCAAGGAAGGGAAAAGATTGGAGACCTATTTTGGACTTATCCATCCTAAACACATTTTTACTCGTGCCAAAATTCAAGATGCTCACATTACAGCAGCTTCTTCCCATGCTGGGCAAGGAGTCTTGGCTGGTAACATTGGACCTCAAGGAGGCATACCTGCATGTCCCAATCAGACAAAATTGCAGAAGATACCTCAGATTTCTTGCAGGTTCAACCCATTATCAATTCTCTGCATTGCCCTTTGGCTTATCTACTGCGCCCAGAGTATTCACGAAATGCCTGGCATCAGTAATTGCCTACTGCAGACTTCAAGGGATACAAATATACCCATATTTGGACAACTGCCTGATCCAAGCGGACAGCAAGCACATACTTCTGAAACATCTGGCTTTTGTAATAATGTTGTTGAATTCTCTGGGGTACACAGTCAACAAAAAGAAATCAAGGCTAATACCCTCACAAAAAATAATTTTCCTGGGTGCCAACTTGGACACAACACCCAGATGGCCTACCTCACGCCAGAGAAACAGGGGCAACTAACTTAATACTTCAGAAAACTAGCAAATTTCACCAGGCTGACTGCAAGGAAAATCCTGCAGGCTCTGGGATTCATGGCATCTTGCATCCTACTAATCCCATGTGCAAAGCTGCATATGAGGAAACTTCAATGGTACCTGAAAAACCTATGGTCTCAACACAGCCACAGTTTGGAAACAATAATACCACTGATTCCATGTCTTCAAAAGGAATTTCTGTGGTGGGCTCAAGCATGCCAAAGAAACACAGGTCTCCCATTCTGCAAGCCTCAAGCAAATCAAGTCATCACAACAGACGCCTCGGACTACGCCTGGGGGGGGCGCACATGACAGATCGGTGCATTCAGGGCAAATGGTCCCAAAAAGAAAAGCACCTACACATCAATCAAATGGAAATGCTAGCAGTAATAAATGCTATTATAGCTTTCAAAGACCTTCTGCATCCAGGCCAACTATTGATAAGGACAGACAACACCACAGTAATGTGGTACATAAACAAACAGGGAGGAACCCATTCATACCCCCTATGCAGGCTGGCCATGTCACTTTGGAACATGGCTCTGGAATTACAAATCGAACTTCAAGCACAGTACTTGCCAGGCAAGGAAAACATGCTGGCAGACAACCTAAGCAGAAATATGTCAGACCCACACGAATGGAAGTTGCATCCTCAAGTTTTTACAGAAATAATTCAAGCATGGGGAAGGCCAGACATAGATCTCTTTGCTTCCCACAAAAATCACCAATTGACAAAATTCTGCTCAAGGACTTTTCATCCACAGGCCTGGAGAGTGGACGCTCTCTCTTTCAGTTGGACAACAATGACAGTTTATGCCTTTCCACCTCTTCCACTGCTGCCCAGAGTTCTATTAAAAGCCAAAGCAGACAGACCAAAGATGATTCTCATTGCTCCAGACTGGCCAAGACAGCACTGGTACCCACTCCTGAGGAGCCTGACACATTCCCCACCATGGACCCTACCTCTAATGCCTCTTCTTCTGACTCAGCACAGCTTCAAAACTCTTCACAGTCAGCTGAAAACACTCAATCTGGCCGCATGGAAGATTCCTTAACTTCACAACAGACCCTACTTTCCAAGGAGGTGCAGGATGTCATTTTGGAGGCCAGAAGGCCTTCTACTAGGAAAGCTTACTCCGGAAAATGGAAGCGATTTTGTGCCTGGAATGAGAAAAAGGGCCAGAATCCTGGAATACTGAATTTACCTCAAATATTACAGTATCTAGCTGAGCTGCTAAGCAGTGGACTTTCATTCTCCTCCATCAAAATCCATGCCTCAGCCATTTCTGCAGAATACAACACTGATCCTCCTTTATTCTCTTATCCCCTCTTAAGACAGTTCCTCAGAGGGGCTAAGAATATAAAACCCCCAAGGAAACAGCCAATACCTGCTTGGGACCTCAATTTTATTCTAGAAAAGCTGACCTTGCCTCCTTTTGAGCCAGCTGCCTCAACAGATTTGCAATATTTGTCCTGGAAAACAGCCTTCCTCCTGGCTATCACCTCAGCTCGCAGGGTATCGGAACTACAAGCCCTCATGCCTGTGCAGCCTTTCATCATTTTCCATCAGGACAGAGTTTCCTTACGAACCAATCCGTCCTTTATGCCAAAAGTGGTATCCAGGGTAGCTATGAATCAGGCTATTCACTTAACCTACCTTTTACCCTAATCCTCAAAACAAAGGGGAGAGACTACTACATTCCTTGGACACCCACAGACAGCTACGTTATTATTTGGACAGAACAAAGCCTTTCAGAAAATCATTACAACTCTTTGTGTCCTATGCCTTAGGAGCTCAAGGGAAGCCAATTTCCAAACAGACAATCTCAAAATGGATAGCCCACTGCTTACGCTTTTGTTACTCTTTTCATGGTAAAACTGTGCCTGCAGGCATCAGATCTCACTCCACAAGGGCCACAGCTACCTCTGCAGCTTTCCTCAGAGGAGTTCCTACCAAAGATATTTTGGAAGCAGCCACTTGGAGTTCGGTGCATACCTTCTCCAAGCACGACCACCTACCATTATACTCCAAAACTAGAGCAGGCTTTGCCACTGCAGTCTTGCAGGGCATCCTGGCTCCTCCTAGTTCCACTTAGTGCCTACCACCCCTTTTTTAGCTTTGGGATTCTACCCATCTGTTATGACTGCAGCTGTATGCACGATGAACATAGTACAGTTTTGTACCTACCATAAATGTAGATGTTCGAGTGCTAATACAGCTGCAGTCCAGGTTTCCCTCCCTCCTTCCCCTCTTGGAACAGGCCTTTTGGCTAACACCTCCTCATACAACTTGATTGGGGTATTCACTTATTTTGTATTTGCTTGCAACTACTGTTTTTTGATTATATTGCACTGCACTATTACATAAATTTATGTATTGCCTTCCTTCTGGGGGCACCTGACATCTGGGGCAAGAAAAACTGAAGAAAATAGCATCGGCTGGTTCCTTTATACCCCTGTCGCACTGACATCAGGGAAGAAGCGACGACAACTGACGCCGGACCTAGACTTTGGAATTCGGCCGACCGAGGACCCGCCTGATGGCAGGAGAACCCATCTGTTATGACTGCAGCTGTATTAGCACTCGAACATCTACATTTATGGTAGGTACAAAACTGTACTTTACCTCAGATTTCATTTGCCGCATTGCCATTTGGTCGTGTCAAGTTACTTCTCTTGAGCTAAGTACAGTCAATTGTTGTTTAATAGTTTTACAGATTACTTTTCTGTCAGAAAAGTTCATATTTTAATGTCTCTTAACCTATCGCATCTATCGTACATAATTTCTTCAGGTTTTTCTGCTTCTTTCTTTACCACTTTCACAGCGAGGTATTTTCTCTTTACCATCGTTGGCAATTCCTTTCCTTTTTCTCTCATACCTTCGGGTACACTCTTGTACCATTGCTGGTACCTTTTCTTTTAATTCATTTGCTGTCATGGCAGATAAGAAAGGTAGTCTGGGGTTTAAGCGGTGTTCTGATTGCGGACACAAACTGCCTACTTCTGATTGTTTGGGAGCTTCCCATTTATCTGTTGACCTACCCTGTACTGTTTGTGAGAACTTTTCTAATAGAACCTTGTTGGAAAAAAAAAAACAGCTGTTACTGAAGGGACTTCTAAAATCTCCCTTTTCAGAGACTATCTCTGGGTTGGAGGCCTCAACCCATCCTAGAGCCCATAAGAAAACCTTGGATGTTCCTACTAAGGATAAATCTTTGCCTTCGTCCCTGGCTGGGGACTCCCGCCAACCAAAACCTAAAAAGGCTTAAGTTTCGTCTCTGGAGCTCACTCAGTCAGCCCCAGTGCTTTTGGTGCTTAGACCTTCGGCTCCATTAGTGATTTTGGCTCCGTCTTCTCCTGCAGCCTTCTATATATCGGCACTGAGGGGCTCCTCTGTTCAGACCATTACCACTGTATCGGCACCGAACGTTCAGTTGGCACAGACCTTGACAGTGTCGGCTCCAAGATCTTCCTCGGAACCAAAGCCTTTATTGTTGACTCCAGTTTTGTTGGTTCCAGCTTTGGCACCGATCCATTTGTCGGTGCAGACCATGACCTCGGCACCGATGACTTCTTCGGTGCAGATGACAGTAGTCCAGTCTCTCTCGGCAGCGTTGTCCTCGGTGCGGTCAGATGAGATGGGCACTGAGCCTGCCTCTTCTGTAGACAGGCCTGTTTCTCCCTCAGTCTCTGTGAGGTCCACTAGAAGCCTTTCCGAACATGATGTGTTGCGTCTTGTGGACCAGTACTCTTGGCCAGAGGTATCCCACCCATCAGGAACTATCCTTCCTTGGGAGGTGATCATCCATCTCCAAAGACCCCTTCTTATTCTCCTCCTTCATTGCCTTTGAAGTCCGTGGAGATAGCACAGTCTTCCCCTTCTACTGTTCCCTTTATGGATCTCACTAAGGAACCGCAGTTGCCTTCATAGCAGGAAAGTTTTGCTATGACCCAGGATGTCAGTTGTGACATGCATAGTTTGCTGCTTCACAGCCATCCAGGGACTCCAGGTCGACAGGCTGAGCCACTTAGGGGGGGGTGACCCCTGTCCTAGACATGCACTCCTCTTCGGGTGAACCAGCCTTCCAGCTGATGGAGAAGGCTTTTGCTGCTGCTGGCGATACCGGACTGTCTATACCTCCGTCCTCCTCTGGTACAGTGGTTTCACAAGTCGCACCTAGTGGACACCGGGTGCAAGGGCCGCAGGACATATTCCCTCAGGAATCCCCTTTTCCACTGTCTTCTCCAGCTTCTCCCACTGAGGAGGTCCACCGGAAAAATTCGTGTAAGAGGAAGCACATGGGACTCCACAGAGGAGTCCTTCACCGAAGACACAGATTTCGATGAGTGGGAAGGATCCCCTCGGTCACCCTCTGAGGTATCCTTTGGTGATATCCTCGAAATCCTGAAACGGAGAGGTGACTAGCAGTCCTCTAATCCGACCTCTGAGGAATTTGTGTTCCTGCAGGCCTTTCGCACCCGGCCCCCTACTTCCTGGGTTACTCCACCTGCCGATGAACTTGTCCAGCTCATCATGCAGCATGCTTGGAAGGCTCCTGATACTGTTGAAGCTATTCCCCGGAGGCCAGATAAGATCTTGTCCCCTCCTGCTTCAAATTCCCATTTTTCCAAAGGTCTTCCTATGGATGCTTTGGTGGTGGCGGCCACAACAAAAAAGGATCTGGCAGGAGAAGAAAGCCAGACTGTCCATCTGCCTAACAGAGTTCCGGGCCCTGGACAGGATAGGGAAGCGCACCTTTGCTTCAGTGACCTTTGCTATCAGGTCCTTGAATTATGTGACACATTTTACCAGGCTTCAAAGGCATCTGGTTTCTGAGCTCTGTGAAACCTTGGCTGGTGCCGTGTCTGATGAGGTCCATGACAAAGTGGCCTCTCAGATGGCCACCATTGAATCTATATCTAACTCCTCTATGCAACTGATATCTCACACATCAGAAGGAGCAGCGGGTTCAACTGTGGTCTTAAGACGACACGCCTGGATGCGCTTGTGCAACTTTGCGGAACCCTTTGTCTTCCTTTCTTAATGCCCCCCTTGAGGCCTCATCATTGTTTGGGCCCAAAGTTAAAAGCACACTGGACAGATGTGAACAGGACGGTAAGACCCTTTCTGCTGTAGGTGTCCGTTATTCTTCCCCTCAACATGCTTTCTCCCGAAACCAAAAGAGTGGGAAGATATGGTTCAAGAAATCTCAGGGTCCTTTCTCTGACACACAGGCCGGGTTCTCCCCCAGAGGCAGAGGGGGAAACTCACAGGTAAAATGCCCCTTTCGAGGCAGAGGGGGTCCACGTAGCCAGGGTTCCAGGGATTCTTTCCGTGGTCAAGCCTACCAGCGCTCCTGAAGAGCGGCCAAACTCCTTTCCTCTGGAGGTGGTTGGGGGACGTTTCTCCTTGCACCCTTCTGCTTGGATAACCATCACCACCGATTCTTGGGTACAAAGGATTATAACCAGAGGTTATCATATCCCCTTCAATCTTTGTCCCGTCCCTTCAAAAAATCTTCCCGACGTTCTACCCAGTCAAAGGGAAGAAGCAGCTCTAGAGGTAGAAAAGCTGCTAAGAAAGAGAGTCATCCAGATAGTCCCTCCAGACCAGATAGGATCCGGATTCTACTCAAGACTATTTTTTGGTGCCAAAACCAGGGACTGGAGACCAATTTTGGATCTCGGTGTATTGAACAAGTTTGTGAGAGTACAAAAATTCCGGATGGTCACAATACAGTCTATCCTCCCGCTTTTGGAAAAAAGACGATTGGATGTGCTCCATAGATCTTCAAGATGCATACTACTACATAAAGGTGGACAGGCCATCAAGACGATTTCTGCGCTTCCGTGCGGGAGCCAGTCACTACCAGTTCAGAGTACTGCCCTTCGGACTCTCTACAGCCCCCAGAGTGTTCACAAAGTGCATGGCAGTTGTCGTAGCTCACTTGCGACTTCAAGGATTCCAGGTGTTTCCATACCTAGACGACTGGCTCATTTCCACCCCCACCAGACATCTACTGGAAAAAGCCAAGGCATACTCTCTCCTCGCTGCTCAAAGGCTAAGCATAACCATAAACTGGCAAAAATCTAATCTCACCCCATCTCAGTCGACAGAATTCATAGGGGTTATCTTGGGCACAAAAAAACTGCAGAGCTGCTATTCCAGAGCACGGAATTCTAAGGATAAAGCAACAACTAATTCCAATCCTTTCAAAGGAAAAATCCACGGCTCACTTGGTTCTACAGCTGTTGGGTTCCATGGCAGCCTCCATCACCATTATTCCCCTGGCCAGGCTACTGCTCACCCAATGGTATCCTTTTCATCATCCTCTTTCAGCCATGATTCAAGTAACTCACAGGTGCAAACAGGATTTAAATTGGTGGATGACACACAATTTCTCACAATGGTCTCGCCCCTTCTCCCCCCAGCAACTCAAGGCCACAGTGACCAAGGACGCCTCCCTGATGGGGTGGGGGGAGCTATGTCAGGGACAGATGGTCCAAGGCACTTGGTCCAAACTGGAGGCCCATCTGCATATAAATGTTCTAGAGCTGAGGGCAGTGCTTCTGACATTGCAAGCATTCCATCCCCTGCTGCTGTCTGGGACAATTGCGATTCAGTCAGACAACGTGGCAGTAGTCTGGTACATCAACAAGCAAGGTGGAACCATATCTTACCCCCTTTGTCGAGAGGCCATGAGGATATGGCAATGGGCAATGGGTACCAACCGTTTTCTTCTAGCAACGCACATTCCCGGGAGTTCCAACGTGATAGCAGACAGACTTAGCAGGTGCATTCTTCAACCTGGCGAGTGGTCCCTGAATCCCTTGATAGCGGCGGAGATCTTCCGCCGCTGGGGCCGTCCTTGCTGCGACCTCTCTGCATCCCTGACCAACTACAAATGCAGCAACTACTTCGCCCTGATTCCCCCTCCGGGACAGTCATCCAGGGGCGCTGTAGTCCACGATTGGCCCTCGGGTCTTCTTTACGCATTTCCACCCTTTCCCCTCATTCCCCAGTTTCTGAAGAAAGCCCGTCGGTTGAAGAGCAAGGTAATCCTCATAGCACCATATTGGCCTTGACAGATTTGGTTCCCCTTCCTTTGGCCTCACCTACTAGATCGACCATGGAGTCTCCATCCAACCTCGGAGTTGATCTCGCATCCACAGAACCTGATTCATCCCAACTTGAACAGCCTGAAGCTCACTGCTTGGCTACTCCAGTTCCTCTGATTGCCAGGCAGAATGATCTTTCTTTACCAGTATGTGATATTCTCATTGCTTCTCGTAAGTCTTCCACTAGAATTACTTATCTGAGCAAGTGGAAAAGATTTACATGTTGGCTGAAAGATAAACAAGTAGACCCCTTTTCAGCACCAGTGTCGATAATACTAGACTATCTGGCCGACCTTTTTCAATCGGGTCTGTCAGCCTCTACCATTAGAGTTCATTTGGCTGCAATTTCCAATTTTCATGAGGGTGTCCAAGATTACTCTCTTATGTCCCATAAATTGTGCAAGACCTTCATAAAAGGTGTGAATCATCTGAAGCCACCTTTTAGAGAACCTTTTCAACCATGGGATTTATCATTAGTTCTACAAGCTCTGACAATGTCACCTTTCGAACCAGCCTCTTCTTGCGACCTCAAGTATTTGTCATGGAAAACCTTGTTTTTGGTTGCTATTACTTCTGCCGGATGTATTTCTGAGCTTCAAGCTTTATGTATCAAGAGTCAATACTTGATTTTTCATAGAGTGTCCCTGAGAACTAATCAGTCATTTCTGCCTAAAGTGATCTCTGAAATGTCCATTAATCAAGCCATTGAATTGCCAGTTTTCTTTCCCAATCATTCAAACAGAGGAGAGTATTGCCTACATACCCAAGATATCCACAGGCAAATCCGTTTTTACTTAAACAGGACTAAACCCTTTCGTAAATCTGACCAGTTATTTTTGGCCTTTTCTGAACCTAGATTAGGATCTGCTGTTGCTAAGGTCACATTAGCTAGATGGTTGAAGGACTTTGTGACCTTCATTTATACACAGTGTAATATCTTGTTGCCTACTACCATGAAAGCTCATTCAACAAGGTCGATGGCAACTTCTGCTGCCTTCCATGCCAGAGCTTCTTTACATGACATCTGTGCAGCAACTTGGGCTATGCCTCATACCTTCATCAGTCATTACAAATTGGATTTGGCCTCCAGGGGAAGAGCATCTTTTGGTTCTGTGGTGCTCAGGAATGTCCTTCCATGAGAGCCTCCCAGGAATAGAGGTAGCTGGGGACTCTGTCCCATGCGCAAGGAATGAACGAGGATTAACAATATCAGATAAAAAAGTTATGTCTTACCATAACATTCCATCTGTATTGTTGATCCTCATTCAGTCATTACGACCCTCCCTCATTCTCCCTCCTGTGGTTTCTAGTGGATCTCACCATCCGGTTCTCTTAGGTTATTTGACCAGAGGTAGCCTCTACCTTCTTTGACTTGCAAACTCAATCTGAGGTAACAGGGAGAGGGGGATTGTGGGTAAGAGTTTAGCTCAAGAGTTTGAAGGTGACGCGAGCTTGGAAAATGGCCAGCTTGGTTCCGAGGTCGGAACTGATACCCATGCATAATGACTGAACGAGTGTCAACAATACAGATGGAACATTATGGTAAGACATAACTTCTTTTTCTTTAGATCCATCAGGAAAATATAGTGAGATTATTTAAGTACTTTCTGTATGTGTGTGTGTGTTATTTTAATATTTCCTGTAATTGAAACTCCGGTGTTTACTGTTAATAGATATTTAGTATTTTCTTATTTTCTTATTTATTATTAAATATATTTAAACTTTTTATTGTGGCTGGTCTTTCAGAGAATATTTTAATTTCTGAGAGTACTACTATATATTTGGTGACAGCTGTGGCCGCTCTTGGCCACTCCTGAAAGCCTTGCTGTTGGTCAGACTAACATTTGTATTAATACTAATTTCACTCAGTATAATTGGGTACCCTTGCATGAGCCTTAGAATGCCTGGCTTTGGAGTGTCTGGTGGTGGTGTAACTACCTTATAGGTAGAAGGGGGGCATAGCTAGTAAATCTGTGCCAGGCATTCCCAGGTGTGTGCGTGTGTGTTGTGTGTGTGTGTGAGATGTTTAGAGCAGGGACACAAAGCACTAGTTTCACAGAGAGGGTGCTGGAGAACTTGGCTTGGACACTCGGCTGAGGTGTCAACTCTGTAGGTGTGCCAGTGGGAAGTCTTATTGGGGATGTCACAACCCCTATAACAGTTGTGGTCCAAAATAATAAAGGTACCAGCAGTCCATTCCCTGTATGGACTACAGCTAGCCTATTTGTTTTCCATTTAAGGCAAGGTTGCACAATTCCCCATTTGGAGCGAGAGACCCCTGATAATCCCCCATTAAGTTTGTTACAGTCTGTGGGAAACCTAGTCGGTTACAGTATCAGTCCAGCAAGTTTCATAAAGCAGTGGTCTTTCAGTCAAGAGAGATGTGAATACATAATACTCCAACATGCTACATTCATAGCATGTGTAGCCCTATAGAATAAACTCTAAACCTCTCATGTATGTAAAACACAAACATGAAAAGAGCACGCATAGTCTTCTAATCTGTTGGCACCATTTCCAGCACCAGGCATCATTGTGTCACACTGCATAACATTCTTCAGCTTCACTTGTCAGTCTAGTGAGGCATACACCAGTAGGACGGTAAATTCTAATCCAGTCTTTCACTTTTCACATTTACCTAGGCATATCTCACATCTTTGAACTCAAATTAACACATTTCTCCACAGTCTTTATAACATTAACTCAATTTATTTTTAACAACCAACTCACAACTTCAGTATAATAATTTAAATAACAGGGAATCCACCATATTTTGTCGGTTGATTTTTCCACCTGCTAAGTTTCTTTATAAATCATTTGCCACATCACAACTTCTGCATGCCAAAAAATTTAACATCCTACAACATCCAAAAACATCAGATAATTCAAATCATGTTCTAATAGGCAAGCCCAAGACTCTTCTCACCCCATAACATTCTACAACATCCAAAAAGATCAGATAATTCAAATAAAGCTCTTTAACAAGCAAGTCCTTGAGACTTAATTCTCACTCCATGACCCTCAAGCCTGCATGTAAATACAGACATTTCAGACGAGACATCAAGTCTTTTTAAGTTCATAGGTTCATAGGTGTGTACTAGGCTAATGGCCCTGGAGCCTTTACAAGCCTAGCCAATAGAAGTGACCTGGCATCGTGCCACCCAATGTTAGTTCCCAGTGCCTCTATCAAGTAGAGCCACCGGAGTGATCCCCGGGGTGAACTTTCTATTTCCCATCCACTCATCAAGGTTTCTCTTGAACAGGGCCAGTGAGGTGCTCTGCTTGACATGTATGGGAAGTCTGATCCAGAGCATGGGCAGTCTCTGGGTTATGAACCTGTCCCTCCAGCATGTTCTGTTGATTGTCATAATGAGTTTGAGGTCTCTGGAGCATGTGGTGCAGAGGGATTGGGATTTCTTTAGATGTAGCATTTCTAACAAAGCTTCGTCAGACATGGCTTTGTAAGTCATGCAGAGATCGCCTCTTAGTAGACAATATGAGACAGACAATAGCTGGAGTTTTTTGAGTCTGTCCATGTAAGACATGTGTTTAAGGCCTAGGATCCTCTTTGTGAGGTATGTTTCTGGCCTTTCCAGCTGTTGCATGTGTCTTGTGAGGTACATGCCAAATTGGGGCATTCTACTCGATGATTGGCCCAATGAGGGAAGAGTAGAGAGAGATGATGACCTCTTTCTTCCTGGATGCAAAACCCTTGGTAATGAGATGTGCCACATAGGACTTTCTGACCACAGTAGCAATGTGGTGGTTGAAGGAGTTCAGTGGGCTCCCATTGATGTGGTAGTTAGTAGGAATTGAGTTTTTCCCAAAGGGGATGGCGATGCATTTTTTAGCATTAAGCTTAAGGCCATGGTTTCGACACCAGTTATTGGTCTCAGTGAGGCCTTTCTGTAGGATGTCTACCTCACTTCTTTGTATCAGATGAACTCTTAACAAATTTCAGAGTTTTATTAAAAATTGGTCTTTAAATCTTCTGCATTATGCAAAAATGGTTTAGTTAACAATAAGTAGTTCTTAGAAGAACTTTGCCATCCTTCATCCAGCACAACAAATTTTTAACCCCTTCTCCTAGCTCAGTCCATTTGGAAACTTTAAGAAATTTCATAAACAAGAATCTCCTAAAGTTTGTATATCAAAAACTTGAGGCCAGGGAGAGGAAACCTACCCTTCTCATAAAAACTGACAAGGTGAACCGTAGTTAATTTTTATTCGCTGCATAGCTAAGCAGATTCATACTTGCGGGGGAAGTCAGATTTCTGAAGTCTTACAGTTCATTGAATCTGATTTTGAAAAGAACTTCTCAATCTTTAGAAAAGGTCCATGTGAGAACTGTGAAGCAAGTCAGTAGGTAACAACGTAAGTGACTCTGACAGCATATAGCTGCCCTTTTTCCTTCAGGATGACACTGCTCCCCCCATATGACTTGAACCAAACAAGCAGTAGATAAGTGCCACCATACTGGAAGGAGCTGTCAAACTTCTAGAATGCTAATTGTAACAAAATAGAATGTAACCATTCTCAGAGAAATACATTTCACTAAGCAAAAAGGGGAAAAAACTCACTTCAATTTGCTCAAAACTCTAGAACTGTGTTTTGTAAAAAGCTTAAAGTACAAAAGTAAGCCACAGTTTAACAATAAAAAATAAATAGTAAAGTAAAAGTCCCATTATATCATAAAGTTACTTTCATCAGACATAACATTTTAAAAAAATGTTAATTTTTATTTTATGGCGAAAGCTCATGATTATCCAAACAGCAATGAAAAATATTCCAGCCATAATTCCTCTGTCACAGAATCTCGAAAATCTGGCATTTTAGTTTATTTATCTTGTTCCCCAAGTCTGTAAAATATCACTTTTTGGAGCTACATAACGAGATGCTTTATCCACTGCCAGTCCTTCATCTGCAACCAGATTTGCCCCGTTAGAAAAGTACAACTTTAAAGATGCTGTGGGTGCATCAAGTTAAACTTCAGTATTTTATAGTCTGTACACATGCTTAACCTCAAGAAATTGTGAACATTGTAAAGCCATTGTACAGACCACCGTACCAGCCTGTCTTTCTTGTAAGCTGCACAGTCCAATTCTCCTTTCTGCTGTGGAGCACTACACTTACATTTTCTATTACATTATCTTCCTGTTTATTACTTTAGAAGTAAAATTGCTAACTGTACCTAAGAATTGTTAACCTGCTGTTCCAGTGCCTTGTTTTTTTTTGTTGCAAAGACCAAATAGTGTCTACCAGATCAGGAAGTAATGTATGTTGTATTTGTATCACTTGTATCCATTTTAGTCACAAACATCAGCAGCGGGTTATTAATCTTTCATGATTTAGCTAACTCAGTTTCCTAACAACTCCATTACCACAAAAGACATGGCGTCCAATTCCTATCTGCAGTGTTAACAATCTCAATCTTCAGGATTCTCTGGAAAAAAAATCACACCCGAATGTCAAGAAAATGCAAACATTCTTCAGAATAATAAACCAAACTTTAGGTTATAGAACCTGTATCACTCATTTACAATGTTTTTTTTTTTTTGGTCTACAAAGTAGGATTAGGATGTAATAAAGTTTGTGTATTTACAGTTGCGAAAGATGAAGCAGTTGGATAATACTACAGAGCAGTGTGTGATTTCCATGACCTAACCAAAGCTTTTTATTGTCTACCACAACCCCTTGCTAACCTGTTAGGCAGCTTCCTGCTTTGGTTACTGTGGTATTAAGTGGTTTGCAAGCTACCTCTATGACAGAATCTTTACTGTTGGATATAAGAATACAGCATTATCCCATAAGCATTTCCCAACAGGTGTCTCTCATTGATTAGTCCTAGCCCTATTCCTTTAAATTAACAAACTTCTCACTCCACTTAGATTATCTAATCTGGTTCTTTGTCAACAGCCCAGTATTCTTTGATTCAGCCTGCCACCACAAGACAATATTAGAATCCCTTCAGGCAATTCTTAAATAACTTCTCTAAGTAGCTACGCAGTAAGTAAATATTAAAAGAATCTAAAGTGATGTCTTTCAACATACTAGCAAAAGATTTACTTAACCATGCGCTTCTGTTACCTACAGCCAACAGGAAACTTAATGCATGATGCTTAACATGTAGGCCACTGTTGCAGTAGCCTAAGCTATGTGGGTCCTACCCTGTTATGACCATCAAACGTTTCAAAGCTTTAGGGTGGCTTCCACATGTCCTAACTGTCAGGAGCTCGAATGGAGCTCCATAAAAAGACTGTGCAAAGAGCTTCAAACCTTTTTTGCAAACAATGGTGTACACCTTCAGTGGGACCCTTGGAACTGTCATTTGGCTAGTGGTCCTTCAGGATGGACATATATGTCCTCAGCTGGAGAAAACCTTCCTCAAAGTTATTTTTTTCTGAGAAAGTTTGTGTTTTTCTGTCTAAAATATTGTGTTTAGCTAGGCAACTTAATGTTTTAGGACTGCCATTGTATTTCTTGGAGAGTTTATGTATAAATGCTTATGTTAACTTTTTGTGTGAAAGTTTGTCTTTTGACTAAGATTTTGGTTCGAGTTTGTTCATTTTTTTTCTGAGTTAGGATATTGTGCTTGTGCAGACTGTCAGTGTCTTGCTTATCTCAGAACCACTTATTTTCTACCTCACCTGTTACTGACTCGTCCAAGGTCTGTTATCTGACTTATCAGCTTACCAATGGAACATCCATCAGGTTCCACAATGTTACCGTCTTTTGTTTGAAAGAAAAAGAAACTCTTCAATGGGTGTCAGGCTGGCTCCTGTTTTGACTCGGCCATCGGTGGCTGACTCAGATCACTTTTCTTTGCCTCCCAGTCCCTTTGGTGTAGCATATGTAGCAATTAAAGACCTTTGGGATAGCTGTAAGCTCTGCGACTTCAGAGATGTTGTCAGGCAGGGGAGAACCATTCTTGTTTGTCTCAGGTGAAGGGGTAGGTTAAGTTTCTTCACTTAGTCAAGATGGGAAATTTGTACAGGGGACTAATATGCTTGCTAAGAGTTTATTTTCCCGGTAGATTCTCAGAATAAGGGGATGCAGTGAGGAAACCTTCCCTATCCACAGAAATAGAAAGAAAATAATGGAAGATTTACTTAAATATGCTAAGGAGCTCATTTGTACTTTTTCCTTTCTGTCTTGCTGTTTCGGCAATAAAGTGTTCCACCTCTTTCTGACTTGGATTTTCAGTCACAACAGGCTTTGCAGAGGGATGGCTATACTTTTGTTTTTTTTTCTTTCAATTTGAACATTTTAATTCTGGGAAAAAATTATGCTTTCAGATTTCCCCGTTGAAGATTTATCTTGTTCTGACTTTTATCTCTGAAAGTGTTTTTTTTTTCAGTTAGAGAAGAGTAAAATTCATATGACACTTAAAATTTATTGTTTTGTATGCCTGAAAATGTATTTTGTATAACAGTTGGATATACGTGATATTGCAGCTATTCCTTCTGTGTTGTCGGCTTTAAAGAACATTTTTCTCACTGTGCTAGTTGACCTTGTAGTTAATCTCTTGCCCCTAGTAAGTCTTATAGGGTTATACAGGGTGTCTCAGACTTGTATGCATCAGTTTTTCTTATTCAAAAGAAAACTCAGCAGAGATGTCTTTATTTAAAATGGCTTCTGCTCAGCAGATTACTTCTGATAACTCCACTCTGTCTGTTTTGGATGGGAAAGCATTGGTAAGTTGGGGGAAGAAAATGTGTTGTTCTCGTATGTTAACATTTAGGATTTTAGACTGCCTAGTTCTATGTTAAACTTTTTACCTTTATGTTTTGAGAATATGCAGAAGTTAATGATCAACATTTCATCTTCTGAGATCAAAAATTATTTCAGTACCTCTGTAATGTCTGCTTCTCAGGTTAGTAAACATATTTTAAAGCATGCTCTTAATACATGGTTTCTTCCTCAAGAACTTGTGCTTCTGGGCTAGTATTGAGAAGACTGGTCCAGGCTTCATTCTCAATACCTTCCTGAAAATGTTTAGACTGATATTTTAAATTCTTCTTTAGATAAGGTAGTTCTATTTAGTCCGTCATAAGTGAAGTGATGACTAAGTTTGATGAAAGGGGAAATCATTTTTCAACCCTCCGTTTTTAGAGCTATTGGAAATTTCCCCTTCTTTTCCATCTCCTTTTTTTAATAAGCAATTTTAACAAAAAGGAGCTGACAGGTTTTTAAAAAGCTTCAAAAAGTCAAGGACATTCTTCTCGGTCAGTATGACTGTTTGCCTTTTTCAGGCTCTCCCCCCACCCTAGCAAACCTCTTCATTAGTCTGACATGCCTTCTTCCTTGTAAAAGCAGATTTACAGACTGATGGCTTTAATTGTAATTCAGCTGGAGTACATTTGGTAATGGGAGTTTCTCTCTGCTTTCCAGGGTATTCCTTCCTGCCTAGTGAGTCACCAAGTCTGTAGCTCCAGTCTCTCTTTCCTCCTATTCTGCACCTGATGTTGGCACAGGGAGTTTTAGAATCAGTACCTCTCTGCCAGTTGACCAAAGGCCTTTATTCAAGGTTTTTCCTGGTACCAAAAAGGGAAGGATTCTGAAGGGCCTGTATTGGACCTTTCCTTTCTAACTCCCTTCAGTCGTTTGTACTTCTGCTTCCTTGTAGCTTTCATTTTAAAGCTAGATTTAAAGGATAACTGTCCTCACATTCCCAGTGGCAAGCAGTTCAGGCATTTTTTTTCCCAGTAAACATTTTTATTAAATCACGTATGACGTAGGCAATCGTATATAAATGAAAAATAAATAATCACGTATGATATAGACAATCTTATATAAATGAAAAGTAAACAACGTTGACACCACTTTAGTTGCAAACATTATACATCACAGACACCATTGAAAGAACTGTAATTGCAAACATTATACGGCACTTATCTGTCCAGTCATTGTCAGTTAAGCATTATATGGCTCTTTCAAATCCTGCCTCTTAAACCTCGTTCCTTCTCTGCATATATTGTTCCCACAATTCCCATTTTTTCCTCTATAGTTTGCTCCGTCCCTTTTCTACAATTCCAGTTGTTTTATCTGTTATTGTATTCACTACTTCTAGTAAAGTTGGTCTAGACTTTGATTTCCATTTTCTAGTAATTGCTTTTTCGGCAGCCACCATAATTAGACTCAGCAAGGCTTTACTTTACTATGTCTATTCAATTCAAGTTCTTTGTCTTAGCTAAAAAAAAAAAAAAAAAAAAAAATCTCCCCAGTCAATCCAATCTGCTCAACCAGCATGTCTGACAGAGGGGTCTGCAGGGAATCCCTAAAGTCTGCCAGGTTATTACACTCCCAAAAAATATGTTGCCAGCCACCTCTTTCTTGTCCGTCACACCAGAACGTTTGCTGTCTACCTGATGACAAATCCTTTGGAGGCTACTTGGGGTCTAAAAATACCCATGTAAACACTTCCGGGCAAAGATCCTAAATCTTCTAGACTCTGTTGCATATTTGGGAGATATACATATATCCCCCCATTGTCTCTCTGTGAATTGCTTATCCAGTGTCTCTTCCCAATCCTTTCTAAGTTCTTCTGATTGATTTGTATAATTATCATACATTATTTTATATGTGCTACTAATTGTTCCTTTTTTAATGGCAGTTTCTGTTCTAGATTCTATTAAAAACTCTACCAGTACTGGTCTTTCATTTGGGACGCCATGTTTCTTTCTCTTTGCCTATACTCTAATGTCAATCCTTGATAGTGAAGGCAATCTCTAACCGGCAGTCCAAATAAATTCTTGGCATCTTCACATTCTATTACCTTTCCCTTTCTAGTTATTTGCTTCCAATACCTTGGTTCCTTTACCAGTTTTCTCCAATAAGGTTTGTCCCTCTCTTGCCTATTGTCTGTATCCCTAACCACCGTCATCCCTATCAGCAGGATCTCTTTTCTAATGCTGGTTTAGTTCTTAAAATACTCCCTGCTATTTTATGAATATAATACTCTGTTTAACTTTTGTTGTTCTTAAGAATCTGCTTCCAAAATCCCAGTTTCTCCTTATTTCTTGAGCCCCCCCCTCCCCCGTATCATCATCATTCCTTTCCACTTTGAATTATAGTTTTCGGCTTATGCTATGTATAAGAGCCTTAACAGTATTGCTGTAATATACCCCCTCAAATTGTGTAATCCTAGTCCGCTTGTTCTATTGGAAGAATCATTTTATCTCACTTGACCCTTGCTGTCTTCCCTTCCCAGATGAAATCCTACAACTCTTCTTTAATTGCTGTCCGTGTCTTCTCATCTGCTTGATAAAAATATGCCTGACCTGTGTAAGACTAAAGTCTCTTCCCACGTATCCTTAGCTGCCACAACAGAGTAAATTTCTAATCCATACTCGTAAGTACTTCATTTTATCATGTCCCCGTTGGACCAATTCGTGTGTGGGTGCATAATTTACCGCTATAACCTTTGATGTTCTTCGTGTTTCACTGTTGCACTCATCACCTGTGGGAGGGTTATCCCTGCTGTGGTAGCCCTCGGATGGCCCAAATACCAGAGTCACTGTTTTTCTGCGCCAGAATGTGTTGGCTTCCGCCGCTCCCTTAGATTAGTTCCCTGTGCCTCTGTCCAGCAGAGCCACTGAAGTGATCCCCAGGGTAAACTTTCCGTTTCCCATCCACTCGTCAAGGTTTCTCTTGAAGAGTGTTTGCGAGGAGCTCTGCCTAATGTAGACTGGAATCTTGTTCCAAAGCATGGGAAGTCTCTGTGACAGGAATCTATCCCTCCAGCACATCCTGTTTATTGTTATGGTGAGGTTTAGATCCCTAGAGCATGTGGCTCGAGGGGAATAAGGTTTTCTTTAGGTGGAGCATGTCCATCAATTCTGTGTTGGACATGGCTGTGTATGTCAGGCAGAGATCACCTCTGAGTAGGCGGTATGCAACCAAGTACAGCTAGAGTTTCTTCACTCGAGCTGCATAGGGCATCTGTTTGAGGCAAGTGATCCTCTTGGTGAGGTACTTCTGTGGTCTTTCCAGTGTTGCAGGTGCCTTGTAAGGTACATCCCAAATGGGGCGTTGTACTCTGTGATGGGTCTGATGAGTAGAGGGGCTCAACGACCTCTTTTGATCTGGATGCAAACCTTTTTGTGATTACATTTTCCATATTTAGGGGACTGCCCCCTATGTGATAGTTTATGGGTACTTTGGTTTTTCCAAAGGGGATGACTATGCACTTTTTGGCATTTAGCTTGAGGCCATGATTTTGACACAAGGTATCTGTCTCAGTGAGACACTTTTGGAGGATGTTTGTGTCAGCCGGAGAGTCAATTATAGCCCCTACTTTGCAGTCGTCTGTGAACTTGGTCCGCCATAGTCCTCCTGTGCTTGCCTGTACTTCTGAGAAGTATATGCCAAACAGGAGGGGTCCTAGGACTGAGCCCTGGGGGAACGCCACTTGTAACCGGTTTAGAGTTGGACCTAGCTCCCGCAGCTCTCACCATGTGGGTTCTGTCCATGAGCCAGTTGGCAACCCATCTTGTGACGTAGGGGTTTATGTTCAGGCTGGTGAGCTTGTCTATAATACCAGAATGGGGAATGGTGTCAAAGGCCTTTGCAAGGTCTAGGTAGGCTGTGTGTACCACCTTTCCCTCGTCTATAGCCTTGGTAACTGTCTCAAAGAAGTTCACCAGGTTTAGGAGGCATGATCTGCCCTTAACAAAGCCGAACTGGGTAGGGTCCAGTGATTGGAGGGTCCCAATGTCCCTGTTAATGAGTTCCATGATGATGCCCTCCATAGCCTTGCAGACCAAGCTAGTCAGGATTATAGGGCGATAGTTCCCGGGGTCTGATGTGGCTCCACCTTTGTGGAGCATAATAACTGTTGCTGTGCGCCACTCAATGGGTACGTAGCCTGTGGAGAGGTTGACCTAGAACAGTGTGTTTAGGTGAGGGATTAGTTTGTCTTTGAGCCCGTGTAGGAAGCAGCCTGGGATACCGTCCAATCCCATTGATGCTGTGTTTTTGGCTTTGGAGAGGGCTGTTTTAACCTGAGTGTCTGTGATTTCAGGGGCTCTACATTCTTCTGGTATGGTTATGGGTCCTTTTGGGGGTGAGAGGGGGGTGAAGTTTGCACTGAACCTGTCTGCCAGGATGTTGGTGATATCGGTCGGTTCAATGTATTTTGTGCCATTGTGCACTAACTCCAAGCAGATCTGAGCATTGCCACTTAGATTCTTGACATAGCTAAAGAATGCCTTGTGGTTATCTTTGGAGTCCTTGGCAATTTTTCTTTCGAAGCTCATCTTAGATGATTTTATGAGGGATCGTAGTTTCTTGCTGATAATGATCAGGGATGTCTTCCCTTCTTGGGATTTTACTCTTTTCTGTACTAGTTTCCTCCTCCTATTTTATATCTTGATTATGACAAGGGGTCCACCAGACTGGTTTCCTTTTCTTGGAGGAATGAGTCTTGGTTTTGCTTGGGATAGCATGATCCATGCATTCTTGTAGGTGCCCATAAAATGCATTAGTAAAGGATTTTGCAGCTTGGACAGCGTTATCCTTTTGCATGGGGGCTTTGAAACTTTCTACCTCGGTCTTAAATAACATGAAGTTTGCTTTTGAAAAGTTTTTCACAGTGGTTTCCTTGTCCGGGGGCGAGGGCGGAATGTGGATATCCAAAGTGATTTATTTATGGTCATATTTAACCAGCGAGGGGTTGACCTCCGGTGTGGAACACCAGTTGCCCATGTTGGTGATGACGAGGTCCAATATGTTGTCACCTCTGGTGGGAGTGTTGACCAGTTGATCCAGGGCGTTTGAGTTTATAAATTCTAGGAAATGTTGGGCAAGGGAGTTAGTACTTGAGTAGTTCTCCCAGTTAATGTTTGGGTAATTGAAATCACCCAATATTAGGGTGTTTGGTATGACCTTTATATTTCCCAGTGTTTCCAGAAACACGGAATGGGGGTCCTGGGACATGGTGGGTGTTCTGTAGCAAGCTACAATTTGAATTGCAGTTTTGCCCAATGTTAGTTGCACATGGATGATCTCTGAAGATTCGTACTGTGCCACTAACCTGGAGGTGTGGATATCCTTGATGAATATGTATACTCCCCCGCCTTTTGTATTTCGGTCCGGGTTCTGTGGCCAAAATGTATGGTATGAGTTGTAGCCTGGTATTGCTGGGGTGCTCTCTGGAGTCTTAAACCAGGTTACTGTTACCGCACATTTTTCTCCATACTGAGGAGTGCCTCGAGTGCGTGCATTTTGAGGTTTAGACTTCTGACATTGAGTAGCATTACCCTCAGTTTTTTGTTACTTGTGCTATTTACAGAGTTGAGTTTGTCTTTTGAGCCTTGCCTAGAAAAGGCACTATGGGGATGGCAAGAGCCTTGGCCAGTATTCAACAGCCTAAGGTTGACAGGTGCAAGCCGTCTGTAGTGAAGCAGCGTGGCTTGTTGAGCATGTCATCCCAGATTGCATGGGAAAACCACCCCTAAGTCTATTCGAACCAATTCCATTAGGGCAGCCTCCACTTCCACAGCATTCCTCAGAGGAGTTCCCACCAAGGACATCCTGGAAGCTGCCACCTGGACATCTGTCCATATTTTTACCAAACATTACCACCTACGTCTCTTTTCTAAGGCTAGGGCAGGATTTGCCTCTGCAATTCTGCAAGGCATGCTGACCCATTCCTAGGTCTCCTACTTAAGCCTACCCCCCTTCTCCTCAGGTTTGGGAATCTTCCCACAGGTGATGACTGCAACAGTGAAACACGAAGAACATAATACAGTTGTGTACACTTGCCATAAATGTAGATGTTCGAGTGTATTCACTGTTGCAGTCCTGGTTTTCCACCCTCCTTCCCCCTTATATCTTCTTTTTTTAGGGAGACATAAGTTTCAAAAGGTGGCTTTTAGCCACCAGGACCACCTTACCTTATTTACTCGTGCCTCTGATGGGTTAGGGCAAGAAAAACTGATGCAATGGTGTCGGCTGCTCTCCTTTATAGCACTGACGACCTGACGCCAGGCAGCATGGGACAGCAGCTGATGCAGAAAAACATTGACTCTGGTATTCGGACCGGCCAAGGGCTACCACAGCAGAGATAACCCTCCCACAGGTGATGACTGCAACAGTGAATACACTCAAACATCTACATTTATGATGTGTACACAACTGCACTTTTTAACTTCATTAATTTCATAATTGCGAAGATATGAAAATGTCCTAGAATGTTTCACAACACTGTAATGACCTTTTCTGGTTTTGTCATGTATAAAATGATATCATTTGCAAATAGAGCCAGCGTTTCCTGACTACCATACTAATTATGCCCTTGAATTTCTGAGTCCCTTATTTTCTTTGGAATGGTTCTAAATATAATGCAAACAAAGGGAAAAACGGACAACCCTGCCTGGTTCCTCGACTCAAGCAGAAGTTATCAGACAGCACCCCACCCACTTAAATTTTCACCTCCAATCCCTCATATATACTCCTAATCAACATTATAATTGTATTAGGGAAAGCAAATGCTTCTATTGCCCTGCTCGTGAAGTCCCAGTCTGCTCTGTCAAATGCTTTCTCTACATCAAGACCTACCAGTAGCAGTGGTATTTTCTTACATTCTGATTCCCTCTGGATCATTAGTGTTCTGTTAATATTGTCAAATGTTTGCCTCCCCTCCACAAAAACATGCTGATCCATATTTATCAATTTTGGTATCATTCTTTTAGCCATTATAGACATAAGCACTTTATAATTATGGCTTAGTATTGAATGGGGCTGTTTGAAGCTGGATCCGATGGATCTTTACCCTCTTTAGGTATTACTGTTACCACCACTGTCTTCCAAGATACTGGCACTTCTCCTCCTCTTAAAGTACTGTTAAAGGAAACCTTCCAGATCTTTATCAGGTTTTTTTTCCTTCCTAGCTTCCAAACTTCCACAGGAGTACCATTTATTCCTGGGAACTTTCCTGTAGATGGTTATATATAGCCATTTTTATCTCATCTCTTCCTATCCTAACTACTAGTAATTGAGCCTCATTCACTTCTAACCTTAGCATATTTAATTCTTTCATAAACCTTTCCATTTGTACCTTTTCTTGAGCTCCATATTTTTTTGCTTCATACAAACTTTCATAAAATGTTCTAAATATTTCTAATACTTCTACAGGATTTCTTGTTATCTTCCTTGATATAGTCTCCCTAAGCTTGGTGACAGCCCTTTCCACTTTCTGTTGTCCGAGTCGTTGTGCTAAAAGTTTTTGTGCTCTAGAATTATTATCAAAAAACAGTTGCTTAACAGCAGTCTTTATAAACTTGTGAATATTATTGAGGTAATACCTTATTTTCTGCTTAGCATTCTGCAGTTGCTCCTTTTCTTATTCTGAGATATTCCCCTCTATTTTGTAATACTTTAACATTTTTCAGGCCCTCTAAATAATTATTTTTACTTCTTAGCCATATCTCCCTTTCTTTTATTTCTACCCTAGTTTTAAACTGCACTTTACTGTTATCCCACTCCCTAGCTATATTTTCAGAATAAATTTCTATCTCCTCTAGTAGCTCCTGAATTAATTCCAAAACCCATTTCCTTAAGTTCCTCTCTTTTCAATCAGACATGCGTGAATGGGCATGCCTTCTTTGAAGTTTGGGCATCGGGCTGGCACCTTGGCACCATAAAAATCGACTGCCAGTCATTAGTGGACCAGAGTTCCGCTGTGACGACTCCTAACCGGGAAAAGCCAAAAGAAGAACAACTACATTGGCGCATGATCTGAAATAGCTACATTTCAAGACCTTCATTTAAATGCACATGTTCTAGTGAGATATAAATTCTGTCTAGCCTAGCCCAGTTTTTGCATCATGGAGAATATGTAAATTCACTCTGAACTCCTAGTACTGAATTCACGTCTTCCATGCCAAACATTTTCATAAATTTCTTCAAAAATCTACACTCCTTTGTTATATTTTCCCTTCTAGGCCCCCCAGACATATCTTCACTGTTGCAAACCAAATTCCAGTCTCCACCTGTAAATAATATTCCTTGCTGAAAGCTGATTATTTCTCCTAGAATTTTCTTAAACTCCATTATAGCATGTCAGTGAAATCCTCCTTCCTTGCCAGTAGCCCCTTAGTACTATACATATTCCATTATTATCTTTTTTTCTCCTATTCTATCACTGTTGGAGCTCCTCCTGCAATTAATATAAGTAGTCCTCTTTTCCTTTGCCTCTGATATTCTGCTGAATAACCAGCTAAAAACCTTTCTTTATCATATTTACATGTTCAGTTCTTTCCAGGTGCATCTCCTGTAGCATTGCTATTTGCACTCTACATTTTTTAATAAAGTTCACTACTCTTTCTTTTTTATATTTATCTGCAAGACCATTCAGATTAAAATATATTACAGAAAACATCATGTTCTTATATAGTTATTATTAACACTTTTTATGTAGAACTGCTTTTTTGTTAAATGTCTGGTTCCAACTTTTATGTTACATGCATACACTGTTCAGCAGGTTGGTCTTTATACAGTTGTTTCTTGTTATATCCATTTGAGCCTATCCCACATCTTACATAACTTGTTCAAAGCCCTCAAGCAAAACAAACACCTTCCCAAAAAATACCCTCCTAAACCTATTAACATAGTAACACAAAAATACATACATCTTCAAATACTGAAGTTTTTGCTTCTAATAATAACAAAAGTTCTAAGTTGATAGCCACACAAATGGGCTAGAGTTAACCAAAAAGAAAGGTTAGTCATGCTAAGGTGCATAAGTACAGCCAGCACTATTAGTAAGTACTGTTTTATTTTGTCTGTCTTTATAGCTCTCCCAGCTGAGAAAACACTTGAATTCTTTCAGTAAACACTTTCTATTTCTCTTTATCAAATTGTTTTCTAGTGACATGCAAACTGGGCACAAAACTGCCAAGGGTACCTTGTTTACCAGGAAAAAGCCTTATGATATCCAATATTCTTTTTCATTTACATGTGTTGTAATAAACTTATTACTGGATAACACCTAGGGTCTCAACCCAGTCATTTCCCTATGGAAACATGGGAAAAACCACACAGAATTTTCTTTTGTCATACTCTGTTAATCAGACCTTTCCTCTTTCCCTCTTTTTTTTTTTTTTTTTTTTTTTACATTGCAGTACCTACATTTCTTAAAACCGGACAAAGAAAAGCAGAGAAGGGAGAAAAAGAAAAAAAAAACACCTGTTTATAGTAGTATCCCCATTGCATTTCCAAAAAAAAAAAAACTATAATTCAAGACCAGTTGGTTTTGTCTTATTTTTAAAGCCCTCCCAGTTGGGAAAACCCCTGATTGCTTTGAGAGAACATTATGTCCTAGCCAATTTCTGTTTTCTTTTCTTTTTTTCTTTTCCCTCAGTCAATCCCCTTCTACCAGACTTTCTCCAGTTTCTCTTTATCAGATTGTCTCCATGGAGACATGAGAACCAGACAGCCAGATGTCCTTCAAGGATGCATCTGCAGTCCTTACAAATGGGTTGTCCTGTCAGGCAGCCCTTTGGTCGGCCGGATTCCAAAGTCTGGGTCTGGCCTCGGCTGGTGTCGCACTTCACCCGACGTCATAGCTGCAGTTCTTCGGGTATAAAGGCATCAGCCGACGCCATTTTCCTCAGTCTTTCTTGCCGCGTGGCGCCCGAAGCAGAAGCTGTTCGCAAGTGCCGGTCGGTCAGATCCAGAGATTACTACTACCGAATACTACTTCGAAGACTTCTAAAAAGCTAAGTACCCCATTGGGGACTCTTTCTTGCCTCAGCCGATGTCAGAAAAAGTGAATAACTGTTTAACTTGTGGGAAACAAATACCTCATAAAGATTTCCATTCTTACTGCTTACCTTGTTTAGGCCCAGACCACGACGTAGCAGCTTATCTAGCCTGTGCTTCTTTCAACCGACGGACGCTTAGACGTCGGTCGGAGTTTGCTGAACAGTTTTTCGGCTCAGATTTTGCGTACATAATGCCGTCGGATCCTCCGACTTCTCAAGTTGTTAAGAAACGCAAAGAAAAGGACCGTCACTCGCGGTCCGCGGTTTCGGCCGAAACCACGGTTAAGCAAACCGCGAGTGTCTCGGTTTCGGCCGAAACCGAGCAAACGGTTCTATCTTCAGCCGAATCCATGACTACTACCGAGGCCCCTTCTACCCTGGTTGAATCGGCCTCTGAAGTTCTACCTGCTACTGTGGTTTCACAAGAATTATCGGACACCATCCCTTTGGATGTTTCTACCCCTGCACGTGGTGCTGCTAGGCCGCCTGCAGCCATGTGTATAAAGGCCTTTGCCAGGGCTAAAGCAGCCAAAACTTCTAAGTCTGTGCCTGTTAAGCCCCCCTCTCACAGCCCCCCTCTCACAGGCCCAGTTCCAGTTCCCAAATGCTTACTCTGGCAGAGGATCTCATCTCTTTAATAAGGGGATCCCAATCTCACCCAGACAGGGCCTCTCAACCTCCAGAAAAGAGACCTAGAGCAGAGCCCCCTGAGCCAGTGTCCTCAGATGATTCTTCTGATGATACAGACAATACAGACCATCCAGAGGCTCCTTTTTCTACTTATGAAGATTCCGATGCTGAGGAATCGATTCCTTCTGCCTCTCCACCAGAGGAATTTTCCTTTGGGGAAACTTTACATGCCATGAGAGAGCAATTCCAATGGCAGGGACAAGATTTCTCAGATTCAAGGAAAAGGCTTAGGACCTTTTTGCATTTACCACAACATAGGCCTTTAGCTATACCTCCAGTTCTTCCTGTTGTGGATGATGCATTTAATGATGCTTGCACTGCTCCTGATACTTTACCTCCAGCCCCTGCTAAGCCCGATAGGTTCTACAGGGTCCCGGACACTCATCACCATTTATACAAGGCTCCTTTTGCAGATCCCGAGACTATCTCCCAGGGGCCTAAGGCAGTAGCTTCGACCTCAGTTAAAACCCTCTCCCTTCTGAAAGGGAATCCAGGTCCTTAGAGAGATGGGGTAAAAAAGTATACACCTCTGCTACTCTCTCAGCTAGGGCATTGAACTGTCAGTTTCATATGATCCAATACCAGGAGTTTATGCTTGATCAGTTAACTAAGAAACTGTCCTCTGATGATTCTTTAGATAAGAAATATGTTCTAGAAATGGTGCATAACATTCAGCAGGTTAGTAACCATTCCTTAAAATGTGGCTATGATGCACTGGAGGCTTCCTTTAGATCAGCCATGACTGGCACAGTTATAAGAAGGCATGCATGGTTAAAAGAACAGGTCTTGCCGGATCATGTTACTGAAACTATTAGATGTGCTCCTATGGATAAGGTCAGTTTATTTGGTTCTCCTGCTCAACAGGTACTGAAGAAAATGGAAGAGAAGGCAAAATCTGTACAAACAGTGAAAGATTTCTTACATGTTCAGCCTCCAAGGTTTAGCAGGAACTGGCCTTCCAAAAATTGGTCCTTTCCAGACTCCTCTAAAACTCAGAGAGGCAGGAATAGGCGTTCAAGAGGCAGAAATCAATCCAGAGGAGGTGCCTACAGGGGACGCCAGTGGCAAGGTAACAACCAACGAGGCACAGACACAACTACTACCACTGCAACAGGACAATCACAGTGACTTGGCTCTGGCACCGCCTACCAGGGAACAAATAGCAGCACCCTTAGGCGGAAAGTTAGCCTTATTTTCAAAAAACTGGCACTATATCACAAGAGACAAGTGGATTTTGCAAACTATAGACCAAGGCTACAGGTTTCATTTCCACACTTTACCAGGAAAAAGAGGAATGCCAAACCTACCACCAAATCAAAAGACAGAAGCTCTAAAACAAATAGCTCAATTAGCAAAGATGAGAGCTGTGAAAAGGGTACCATCTATGGAACAAGGCAAGGGATTTTACTCCAGACTATTCCTGGTACCAAGTAAAGAGAAAAATTGGAGGCCTATTCTCGACCTGTCCGCTTTAAACACATTCATCATTGTTCCAAAATTCAAAATGCTGACCCTACAGCAACTTCTTCCCATGCTGGGCAAGGAGTATTGGCTGGTAACTCTAGATCTCAAGGAGGCATACCTGCACGTCCCCATACGACCAAATTGCAGAAGATACCTCAGATTTCTTGCAGGATCAGAGCATTATCAATTCTCAGCATTGCCCTTTGGCTTATCTACTGCGCCCAGAGTGCTCACGAAATGCCTGGCATCAGTAGTCGCTCACTGCAGGCTTCAGGGAATCCAAATATATCCATACCTGGACGACTGCCTGATACAAGCGGACAACAAAAACAAGCTAACAGAAGACTTACAAAGAGTCATTTGCTTACTACAAGCCCTGGGATACACAGTCAATATAAAAAAGTCAAGACTGATACCATCCCAAAGAATAACCTTCTTAGGTGCAGAATTGGACACAGTAAAACAGATGGCATTCCTAACTGCAGAAAAGCAAGAACAAC
Source organism: Protopterus annectens (assembly GCF_019279795.1). Classification (NCBI taxonomy): domain Eukaryota; kingdom Metazoa; phylum Chordata; order Ceratodontiformes; family Protopteridae; genus Protopterus; species Protopterus annectens. The sequence goes on from NC_056727.1 coordinate 1,169,900,420, forward strand.
TTCCTCTCTACTTCTTGGCATTAACAAAGCAGAACAAACTAACAGCAAGGAAAGTACTGCAGGCCTTGGGCTTCATGGCATCCTACATAATCCTGGTCCCCCATGCCAGACTGCATATGAGAAAGCTACAGTGGTACCTAAAGAATTTATGGTCTCAACACAGGCACAGCTTAGAAACCGAAATACCACTAATTCCATGCCTGAAACAAGAGTTCCTATAGTGGGCTCAGGCATGCCAGTCAAACCCAGGTTTGCCCTTCCACAGCATTCAACCAAGCCAAACCATCACAACGGACACCTCAGACCTCGGTTGGGGGGCCCACATGCTGGACAAGTGCATACAAGGCTTATGGACTCCAGATCAGCTGCACCTGCACATAAATCAAAAAGAAATGCTGGCAGTAAAACTAGCAATCCAGAATTTCAGACCATTCCTCCAAGAAGGCCAGTTGATGATAAGGACAGACAACACCACAGTCATGTGGTACATCAACAAACAGGGAGGCACTCATTCATACCCTCTATGCCGGATGGCACTGGACCTATGGAATATGGCTCTGAGTTACAACATTCAGTTACAAGCAATTTTTGTACCGGGAAAAGAAAACATCCTAGCAGACATATTAAGCAGAACTACCTCGGATGCTCACGAATGGATGCTACACCCGGACATCTTCAAGGTCATCACAAAGAAATGGGGACTGCCACAAATAGACCTATTCGCATCCCCACTCAATCACCAGCTCAAGAAATTCTGCACAAGGACATACCACCCACTTGCTTGGAAGGTGGACTCTCTATCCTTCAGTTGGAAAGGCCTGACAGCATATGCATTCCCACCTCTTCCTTTGATGCACAAGGTGCTATTGAAAATCAAAGAGGAACGTCCAAGGATCATTCTGATAGCTCCAGATTGGCCAAGACAACATTGGTACCCATTACTGAGGAGCATGTCTCGGGGAAAATGTGGACACTACCCCTGATTCCTTTGATGTTAACTCAGAGCGACTACAACATCCTGCATCCAAACCTGAAAACTCTGCAACTGACTGCCTGGAACATTACATAAGAGCAACTAACCCAGATTTATCCCAAAGGGTTAAAGACATTATCCTTGAGGCCCGCAGACCCTCAACAAGAAGGAACTATGCAGGAAAATGGAAAAGGTTTCTCATTTGGAGTACCGAGAGGGGCAAAGATGTGTCAAAGGTAGACATTGCCAACATCCTGGAGTATTTGGCAGAGCTTTTCCATACAGGCCTGTCCTATTCCTCCATCAAGATACATGCATCAGCTATTTCTGCAGAATACAGCTTCGATCCCCCTGTCTTTTCGCATCCTCTACTCAGGCAGTTTCTGAGAGGAATTAAGAATGTAAAACCTCCTAGGAAACCACCATTACCAGCATGGGACTTGAACTTTGTGCTAGAAAAATTGACACTCCCCTTTCGAACCAGCAGCAACAGCAGATCTTCAACACCTATCCTGGAAAACTGCTTTCCTGCTGGCAGTTACCTCAGCAAGAAGGGTTTCTGAGCTACAGGCTTTAATGGCAGTACAACCCTTCCTAATCTTCCATCAAGATAGAGTGTCCATGAGAACTAATCCTACATTTATGCCTAAGGTGGTATCCAGAGTGTCTTTAAACCAGGCAATCCACCTACCTACCTTCTTCCCAATCCACAGAACAGGGGAAAGACTGCTGCATACTTTTGATGTACATAGACAGTTGCGCTACTACCTGGACAGAACCAAGGGCAATAGAAAAACTGACCAGCTTCTGGTAGCATATGCAACAGGAAGGGAAGGAAAAGCAATTTCCAAACAGACAATCTCCAAGTGGATAGGAAATTGCATTAGATTCTGTTACTCCTACCATGGAAAGCAAATTCCACAGAACATAAGGCCTCATTCTACAAGGGCTACAGCCACTACCACAGCTTTCTTACGAGGAGTGGCTACCAAGGACATTATTGAGGCTGCTACTTGGACCTCCGTGCATACATTTGCCAAGCATTATAACTTACCTTTATACTCTAGATCCCGAGCAGGGTTTGCCACTGTTGTTTTGCAAGGGATCCTAACTACACCATAATTTCTTCTTCCTCCTCCCCTAGTTTGGCTATGGTATTCTACCCATTTGTAAGGACTGCAGATGCATCCTTGAAGGACATAGTACAGTTTTGTACCTACCATAAATGTAGATGTTTGAACAGGATTGCATCTGCAGTCAGGATTACCCACCCTCCTTCCCCTCTGTGGTATTCCTAGGGTATTTGCCCACCTAATAGCTAGCTGGGGGGGGATCTCTTATGGTGTATTTGTTTGTATATATGTACATACATGATTATTTTTTGTGTTTGCCTTCTACTATTTGGAAACATTGGCATTTATCCAAAATTTAGCTATCCAAGAGGGCAACTGGCATCTGGGGCAAGAAACACTGAGGAAAATGGCGTCGGCTGATACCTTTATACCCGAAGAACTGCAGCTGTGACGTCGGGTGAAGTGCGACACCAGCCGAGGCCAGACCCAGACTTTGGAATCCGGCCGACCGAAGGGCTGCCTGATGACAGGACAACCCATTTGTAAGGACTGCAGATGCAATCCTGTTCAGACATCTACATTTATGGTAGGTACAAAACTGTACTTTTCTTTTTATCATATTGTTTCCATGAAAACATGAAGACGAGCTGCAGGATTGCTACTAAGTGTAGATGCATTTGCTAGAAAAAAAAATCAAAATTTTCAATATTCTTTTTATTTGCTTGCTGTCTCTTAAACCAAATCCGTCTAAGGTCGTTAATACAGTCATTTCCCCAGGCAAGAATGAAGAAAACACATTAATTTTAACTTTGTCATACCATGTAACCAATTTAATTTTACATTGTATTGCCTATATGTCTCAGAACTTGCCTAAATGTCTCAGAACTGTACAAGAAAAAAGAGAGAAAAGGGAAGGAAAAGAAAAACAGCACCTGTTTGTAATCCTCATTACACTTAAAAATGCCATGTAAAGAAAACCATATACCACAAATACAGTACTATTAAGAAACCAAAATGTTTTCTTTGCTTATAGTTAGCTTTCTCCCCTCTCTTCCCATCCCCAAAGCATTTTTCCAAACATTAATGACATGAAGTAGGGCATAAACTTTGGAGTCCCCCACAAATCCAAGACATTTTGAAAAAGTCCAATATTTCCAGATTTTCTTGTTCTGTCATATTTCACAAGTATAATTATTACCTTGTAATCCCACATTGAGTTACTAGTTTTATTACTGTTCTTCTCCATTG
>NC_056727.1:1169906213-1170101213 GCF_019279795.1 Protopterus annectens
AAGTCCCTTAGAGCTACACGCTCCGGGGACCTAAACCTCAGCACAAAAATAAATAGGACATGCTGGAGGGACAGATTCATTTCCCTGAGGCTCCCCTCACTCTGGAATAGAATCCCAATTCATGTTAGACATAGCCCCTCGCTGACCCTCTTCAAGCGAAATTTGGACGCGTGGATGGGAAATCACAAATTCACCCCTGGGATCTCTCCTATGTCCCTGCTAGACAGAGGCACAGTAAACTAATCTTAAAAGAGTACCTTCTGTGACCTACTTTACAGAGGCACAGTAGGCTAATCTAATAGGGAGGCGGAAGCCAAATACACTCTGGCTAGGCTTATAAATGCCCTAGGGCAGTTAGCCTAGTATCTACCTATGAACCTATGAATGTTAGGATTTATGTTGGCTGCCATGTATGAGTGATGTTCTCTAAGTGCTTGCAAACTTTTTGATTGGATAAAAGAATCGAAGATGCAAAGATATTTATAAAAAAAATAAATAAATGGTAATATTTTTACAGTGAAGTAAATAAGGCAGTTGTAAAACACTAGCACAAAAGTATTTCCAAATTAAATGTAGACTGATAAGATAACATGCAGAGTATCTGCATATCTAGTTTTATTAATGACATAAGCACCAAAACATTACTGCCTCTGACTGAATTGTCATTATACCTGATGTTGCCTGCATAAGGAGTTTAAAACTCTGTATTTAACATAAGGCAAAAAAAAAAGTAATTTCCCCCACCATCCCATGGTCATTGTAAAGGTCGAGACAGTTTGTCACAGCAAACTTGTACTTAAGATGTTCTCATTAGGTCTGTCTCAGACCAGGGTCTGTATTATTTCTGCAAAAGGCTTCTCCATCGAATCCCTATTCATCGACACGACTACATCGAACACTGCATTCAGCGAACAGTCAATACATCAAGAGTTTTTCCCTGGGAAAGTAACTAGGTGGCCAGCATCATGAATTAACCCTTACCCCACTGTAGTGGAATCTCAGAACTGATATATATATATATATATATATATAAGTAGGGGGAGTGTCAGGACGTAGATGGTGGCTATATAGTGTCTTTCTCTAGGAAAGAAGTTCATTGTAATGTTCACTGAATGGCACTTTGATGGGCAGTGATCGATGAATAGGGATTTGATGGAGACATCTTTCGCAGAAATAATATGGACCCCTCAGACCAACCTTTTGTCATTCAAAAGCTAACTGTCCAATAGGTGTCAGTCAGTAAAATGACACTCCAGTATTTCTCTGTACCTTCCTGCCACACTGGTGTACCACAAAGTTCTGTCCTTTGTCCCCTCCTTTTTAACTATCTCACCAGCACCCTCCACACATCCACATCCACACAAGTCTCCCTGATATAGTACGCAGACAACTCCACACTCATTTGCACATCTGACATCGTGGCACACCTCCAGAAAATTATTCTGGAAGCTTTAACAACAAGTGAAGCTTAGCTTTGTAACTCACAGCTCATGCTCAACCCTAAAAAAAACAAACTAATACTTTTTTTCCACATATCCCCCTCTAATGAAAAAACAAAATTTAAAGTCCTCTGTCTAGATAATACAGTCATTCAAGTCACTTCTCATAGCAAATTATTAGGGATGATAGTGGATGATCTTAAATTCGACCTGTATATACAAAATTGCATACGAAAAAACTCATCAGAAACTAGGGATGCTTTACAGAGCCAAAAAATTTCTCACTGACGGAAGTAAAGCTACACTTGCCACTACTTATCTCCTCCCCACACTTCTTTATGTTGCTCCCATCCTTACTAACCTTCAGGCATCACAAAAAGTTGCTAAATTTGCAGCAAATACTTCTTTCAGAACCCACCACTGTATAGTACTAAAAAGCCTAAATTGGTTAGAACTACCCCATTAACTAACATAAACACAGCTTCTTACCATTTAAAAATTATCCAGAATCCATCTACTTGTCCAACACTAAGTAACATTCTGCACAACTATGTTTCCTGTCGGTCATTATGATCCAGTGACCAAAACAACTGTCTGTCCACAAACCTGTCAAATCTGCTGGGCATTTTCTGTACTTGTACCATGTTGCTAAGGCCTGGAACTCCTTATCTCTAGCTGTCTGGTCAGTACCCTTCATCCTATCCTTCTAAACCATTCTGAAAGACTCTCTTGCTCAACACCAAGGTAAACAATATCCCTAAATGTGGGCAAATACCTATTCATACCTTAACTCTCCTTACTCTCCGTTCTTCACTCACTTTCTTACTTCTATCAGTTTCTCTCCCACTGGCTACTTTCTTACTTCTATCAGTTTCTCTCCCACTAGCTTTCTGTCTCAATATATCATAAGCCTGCTTTTCTTCTCACTTCGTATTGCAATTCTTGTTTGTATTATATTAACTTACCTTTAATATCTCTATAAACTGGCAAACATTTCTCTTAACTATTTAAATTATTGTTATATATTTGTATCTACTCTTAAGCAATGTGTTCATATTATTTCTAATATGGTATAATTATTTAAATTGGCGTTGTTTTTTATATTATTTTAAGGTCTACAAAGTTATTCTTAAAATACTTTGTAATACTTTGGAGGTTTTCTCCCTGGACCACCGCTGAAAATGGGCTCCTACCCAGTCTGACTTTTTCGGTAATCAGATGTCAGTAAATAAATAAACATCAGCTCCCACAAATCTTTAGGTTACACTTTATCAAGCTCTTAAATGCAAGTTTTTCTCAACTGTCTATCCTTTACTTTATACAAGCTGTTTTTCCTTTCCTTGCATTGGGGCAGTCATCGCCCATCATTAATCAAACATGAAAGCAAAATATGTCATTATTTGTCATATATTGCAGCCCTAAACTTCACCTCAACTCCATTATAATACCCTCATACAGTATTTCATTTATAACTTTGTGTTCTGATTTAAACATAAATACAAAAGAGTAGGCCGCTAAATTCTACTATAGTGTTCTGAGGCTATGTATTCCACTGCCGATATTCTAATATACACACTTGTGTGTGTGTGTGTGTGTGTGTGTGTGTGTGTGTGTGTGTGTGTGTGTGTGTGTGTATATATATATATATATATATATATATATATGTATGTATATATATATATATATATATATATATATGTATGTATGTGTGTGTGTGTGCATCTATGTATATATGTATCTGTATATATGTCTGTGTATATATATATATATATATATATATATATATAAGTGTGTGTGTGTTTTTGTGTATACAACAGTAAAGCCTAGCTGTGGGAGCCTCTTACTCAAATGTCAGTGTTATAGCCCTTAAATAATGCATTTTTGTTCTGATAATTTGTTTTGCTATGTTTGTAAATAATATTAGGTCTCTTCTCTAATCTTGCCCAGTAGGACTAATGTGGTCACTGAAATGAAATAGTGAAATGAATACATACGTATATGTGATGGTACTTAGATGCAGCAGTTTGTCATATGTCTGTAGGCAGATTCAATAGAAACAACATATGTTGATTCATCTAGGAAGAATCCTTCATCATCTTTGGCTTGTTGTCTGTGGGATATGCCCAGTTACTCCCTTTAATCTATCCAGTGGACCCATTCATTCTTACATCAGGGTGGTAGTCCATTGGCCCATTCATTCCTTGGTGGAGGCAATAGGTGGGTGTTTGGGAATGGGACAGTCTGTAGGAGCTGGTAAGGGAAGATGAAGTGAATGGTCAGCTTGCCCATCTTGGGACGAGCATGCTGGTAAGGTCCTCTGCAATGTTGACATCTGCAGAATTGGGTGAGTGATACGCCAAGTGGCAGGGATGTGCACTTCACTTGGCAGGAAGCATCCATATTGTAGCTTTTGTTGTGTTTGTGCAGAAGAGTGCCCTTGATGTGGGGGTATTGTTATAGGCCCTTGGACTGCAGTCAGATGTCAAGAAGTGATTTAAGACAATGGCATTCCTGATACTTACCTGAGTGAAGGCCTTGTTGCAGTAGTCTTTTACCCATATAGGGATAAGTGAGCAGAGTTCTTACCCCAGGGAATAAATGGGTATAGCTACACCAGCCAAACATATGGTCAGCAGGAAGTGGGAAATTAAAAAAACAATCTTCATTAAGATTGCTGTTGCAGTAGTGTTGATTACTGGGACGTCAGCTACAAAAGTCCTAGATATCTGGTGGACTTAAGCATCCAACACCCTTCTCTCTATGCATCACAGATGCTGCCCCATCTGGAGTGTCAGGGCATCTCCAGAATAAAACTGATGTCTGCTCATGCTATAGTAGATATTTCATGCTGTAATTCAGTGTGTGTTTGTGTGCATCTCAGTACTGATGTCAGTAGTCCAGTATGGTGTGGCCTTCTTAGGAGTTCTGTAAAGATAAGTACCTCACTGGGGAATCTCCCAGTCTTTGTTTATTTTTCACTGGTTTACATTAATTTAGAATACATTTTGTGTAGTCTAACGTCAGAAATGTCAGATTATCTTAGGATGGGTCAGTAAAAAGAACAGCATCTCACTTTGCTGTGACATGGACTTAACTTTGATTCAGTGGTGATGTTATAGTAAATGAGTACTTAAGGCAGCTTGGTCCATATACTAATGTTTAAACTGAGACTGTGTTTTGTGGAATATGTATAATTCATATCTGAAACCAGAGCTAGTGTAGCATATCTTATTTTCACAATGAAGAGCACACCGGTCGCACAAAAATTCCCTCCCTACCTACCTACATGTATACATACTCAGTGTTCAGGTGTATGGCTTTAGTATAAATTTTGTTTGTTTCAGAAATTCTTAATAGAGATGGAAACATACTTCTTAACATTTTGTTCTTGTTTTAGGTAATGATGGCACTTTCCAATCACCTTAATGCAGTAGAATCTGAGAAACAGAAGCTGCGGGCACAAGTGAGACGGCTTTGCCAAGAGAACCAGTGGCTGCGTGATGAGTTGGCCAACACTCAACAGAAGCTGCAGCGTAGTGAACAGACTGTGGCTCAGCTGGAGGAAGAGAAAAAACACTTGGAGTTCATGAATCAGCTAAAGAAATATGATGATGATATCTCACCTTCGGTAAGGGCTAATATCTTAATAGTACAAGTGGCATTAATAACTCTTATAAAGTAAACACTTCCAGATTATTAATGTGGAGTTTAAGCAAACACTTCCTGGTAGTTAATGCGGAGACTTCTAGTAAAATGACCATGAAAGACCAAATAATATTTATGGTCAACTCCATTGAGAAAATACTTTTGATAGTTAAATAAAAGTAAAGATAACTGTAGGGCATACAGAACCATCTCCATTGTACAGATGGCTAAAGCCTTGACTGCACCCAAGGTGACCATGGGTAGTTGAGTCACATGTGCTGGAAGAGCCATCAGAGGGTGTTAGAGTGAGCAACTGACAACTACTTATTCATCATGGGCATAGGGCGACAGTTTTTCCCACTGAAACACCAGGTCCTGCTGCAGAACAGGTCTGTAGCATGTAGCTTATTGGCCAGAGATGTGCAATTGGGATGTGCCAAGCTGTAAAAACTGTTAAATTAATTGTGTGTGTAAATATGTACTTGCTGTGTGGAAGGCACAGCAAGCCCTGTCTTCAGCAAATGCACACATTGACCACCTTGGGGAGAGGATGCTTTTTAATGCAAGAATAGATATCCCTGCTGGATGACAGCTGTGCCCACCAGCTGTTGCCATTTTTTTCTTTTTTTTAGTAACTTCAGATGTAGGAGGAAATTGGAGGATGAGTAGGTCATTTTGGGTGGATGGGCTACTTGGACACAGGGTTGGAAGAAGAAAAAGCATTTAAAAAAAGGCATGTATACACTCCCCAACTTCTTGAACTAATCAAATGGTACTTCATATTCCTTTTTGAACAATTGCTTGAATATCTGAAGTAAGAGTAGATGTCCTTCCATATCACTGTTGTAGTTTTCCTTACACTAGGGATCCTCTCCCAAGGGTAGCCCGATGTCTGGCCAGTATACCAAAGCCTTAGGTTGTTATAGGAACATTGTATGTCACACACATGCTCCTTGCTCACAGCATAGGGCATAGAGGTGACATATGGATGTACCTTTCTGAGAACTTCTTTGCCACCAGTCCAAAGTTCATCTTTAGTTGTCTGTCTCAATGCTCCTTAATCTGCTGGTTACCAAGGCTTTTCAGATAATTGCCCCATTGGGATTTTTCTTCATGTCAAGCCTTTTTCCTTGTGCTGTAAGGTTGCATGTCATCCAGAAAGAGAAAATGCCAGTGTGGGAGACAGATTCCTCTTAATGACTGTCATGAATGAGCACTGTTTGTTTTGCTTAAGTGCCTCTCATGACCATATGTCGTACCCTATTTGTCAAATCATTTGTCCCTAAAACTCTTTCTAGTCATCTCTTCTTATTCATCTACCTGGAAAACCAGCATCTTAAGTTGTTAGCAAAGAGTACAATGGCAGAAATGTCCTGGCCCATGGGTCATCCAAATGCTAAGAAGAGGACCAATGATTTCCACTGCTGTACTGCTTCTCCCAGACATCTCTGAGGCTGGTGAACGCCTGGAGGATCATCTATTTTTCTATTGGATTCTTCTGCTATGACGACTCTGGAGGCTGGGATGGATCTGGCTTCTTGCACGTCCTCATAGGCTCTGCAGACATCCATTTCAGATGTTAAGGGGAACCATAGCTGTTAATATCCGAGGGGTGTTCTGCAGATTCTTGTTGGGGAGGAGATTCCCACTACGTTGATTGAGTGTTGGCAGGGGTCCGAACCTCCTAAGATGTTTAGGGTTGATGCCCCTTTAAAGAAGAAGCAGAAAACAATGCACATTTCCCCTGCTCCTAAAGATCCTCAGCGTGAATACCAGGATTTTACACAGGGGTATTTAATATTCTCAAGGCCTTGAAGCCCCCTCAGGGAGTCTGTGTTCCTGACCCCCTCCCCCAGTCCTTTGACCCATTAAAGAGGCCCGGGGAGCAGGACGCTTCCAGTGAGGACTTAGACTTTGATGAAGTGTCTGTGGCGTATTCCTCCCAGATTCCCTCTCTGTTGCATTGTGGTTCTGAGGAAGAGGACTGTATTAGTCCAGACTCTTCTTTTGTGGTGATTTCCTTTGGAGATGCTGTCTTTTGTATGATGAAATTTTTAAGTGGGACTGCACCCTGCTTTCTGATGTTCAGAGGAAGTATTATGAATTACTCCAAACGTAGTCTTCTAAGCCCTCTACTGTTCCTCTTGTTCTTGCTGCTTTGTTGGACACATTATCAGTGGCTTCTCAAGCTACTGATTCCCAGCCCCTGCTGCTAAAAAATCTGATAGGTTTTATAAAGCAAGCAAGTAAAAGCAAAGCAAACTTTATTGTCATTCAATCATGCGGAGTACAGCTGAACGAAATTATATTCCTCCAAGCTCATACATAATAACGTAACAGCACAACACAATTCAGCCACATGTAACATTAAACAGAAGTAACACAACAGTCAAAGAACCAACCGAAGATCAACATTATATAAATAGTCCTTTTTCATCAGTGCAACCACCGCTACCTTTAGTCCCGATCATCCGTAGCAACTTCCACTCCCAACATTCCTCCTTCCGATGCTTTCCGACCACAGTCTATCAAACACTCAACCTGCAGGCCCGACTGGCCTCACTGACCACACCATCACCAGCAACCACCAAGTCTATCCTCTCTGCTGACACCACAGACCACCACCCAGACCATCTCCATCTCCATATTCCATTGCTTCAACCTTCACTGCATTTAAGAAATCCCATTTCAAAAAGAAAACAAACAAAATTCAGTTTCCCACACTCCACATTGTTTGGTCACCGTTGCAGGCCCCAGCTTATGCCGCTCCATGTTATTTTGTTAGAAAAAACAGACGAATAGACACTACACATTTTGACACCGCCAACATTTTCACGGCAATGTCCGCTCACTAGACGGCTATAAGCAGACTCACCCGATAAAAATTTACACGGCAAGACACGAAAACATAAAGTGCATATCGAGAGCCAGAGAGGGTGCTGCCATCTTGGCTAATATAAAATGCCTAATTGTAAATTTCTTTAGACGTGTCCCTCTGCTGACGCTGGTGTTATTTCTATTTCTTCTGATAAGCATTCCAAGCCTTTGTCTTCTGTTAAACTGCTTTCCTTTGACAAGGACAGTATGGCCATGGAAAGATTGTGCAAAATGTTATACACTGCTGCTACCCTGACCTTTTGAGTTGTGAATTACCAGACCCATATGAACAAGTATGTTTTAGCCCTTCTCTTTCAGGCCTTTCAAGTTATTTCAGATCTTGCAGCATCTGAGGGGAAGGTTTCAGCCCTCTGTTTGTTGGGGCTGTCTTCTCAAGTGGCTCGTCATTCCATTAAATGTAGTTGTGATACAACTTGATGCCTCTTCTAAAGCTGCTGCCTTTGGTTTTCTGTTAAGTCATTATTCCTGGCTTTGCCTTCAGCCTTTTCGTGATGATATTAAGGCCAAATTGATGGATGCTTCTCTTGACAGTAAAACTGTTTGGTTCTGCAGCTGCTGAGCTTTTTAAGTCTTTTAAGGAGAAGGGTAAGGCTATGCAGGAATTGAAACATATTTTTGTCTCCCCATTCCCAAATTTCAGAGGAATTATCCCACTGAGTCTCCCTTTGTATGTAGACTGTCTTACCCTCCTCCCAAAGGTAAAAAGGGTTCTAGAAGGGCTCCTTCTGCTAAATCTACTCAGATTCCTACAGCTCGGAAGCCTCCTTTTCCATACAAACCAGGTTCTGTCTGACCATCTTCTTCTCTCCCTCCTAAGCCAGGTTCCTCCATCTCTTCATCTTTCCCTCTCTTTTCACAAATGATTAAGGATCATTCAAGATTCTTGGGTTCTATCCATCATTCATCAGGGGTATTACATGGTATGGAAATCCCTTCCTCCTTTTTTGTCCATTCCTCAACCCTTTCCGGAAAAGCTGCCCTTTTTTCCAACTTTCCTTCAGAACCTTTTGTCTCAATGCACCCGTCCAAGCAGTTTCTGCTTCCCAAAAGGAGAAGGTTTTATTCCAGAATGTTTCTGGTTCCCAGTAAAGAAGGCACCTGGAAACCTATTCTGGATCTTTCCCAGCTCAACACCATTTAAAGGTTCCATCCTATCAGATGCTGTCCCTTCAAACCTTGTTTCCTCTTCTTCAACCTCAGGCCTTTATAATCTCTCTCGATCTCAAGGATGCCTATCTCTATATTCCTATTCATCCCCATTTCAGGAACATTTTACGTTTCTCTGTTTCTTCCTTGCATTTTCAGTTCTCTGCTTTGCCCTTTGGCCTCTCTACTTCCCCAAGGATCTTCATCAAATTTCTTGCTCCAGTGATTGCTTTTTTGCAGGATGAGGGGAATGCAGATTTTTTTTTATCTGGACGGCCTGCTCATTCAGGCTTCCTCTACAGAGACTTTACTTCAGCACCTTCCCTATGCTGTTTGCCACTTGCAGAGCCTTGGGTTTACAGTAAATTTCCAAAAATCCTTCGACTCGTTCTTGAGATCATGTTTTTCTTGGGTGCAGGCTCCAGACCATTCCTATGCTGGCATCCCTGCCACCTCCCTTGGCTTTAACTCTTACCATATTTTTTCAGTCCCTTCTTCCTCCAGTCTCACTTACAGCTAGGGAGTTTCCTAGGGCTTTGAGGTATGTGACTTCCACCATCCCTATGCTTCCTCTAGCCAGGCTTCATATGAGAAAGCTACAGTGGTTTCTGAAGTCTCATCCTTTGGACTTTACAGTTCCACTTCTTCCATGCCTCAAGCTAGAGCTTCAGTGACAGATTCATCAACTGCCTGTAAACCCAGGGCTTCCTTTTCAGACTCCAGTCTCCTCTCAGGAACTGTTTTCGGATGCCTCAGACATAGGATTGGGAGCTTCTTCGTCCATCTAAGGGTTCAGGGCCTTTGGTCTCTTCATCAGAAGGACCATATCAACATCAAAGAAATGAGGGCTCTTCTTCTGGCTCTTTAGGCCTTCCATTCTCTGTTACTTCTTGGACCCCTCAAAATCTTTACAGCTGGTACCACAGTGATGTGGTACATCCACAAGCAAGGGGGGGCACATGGTCTTAGCGCATGTGCAGACTAGCTCTTCAGGTTTGGGATTTGGCTGTCCAGTATCAGGTGACTCTTCAGGCTGTTTATATTCCTTCAAACCCGACCATAACAGACTCATAAATGGATGATTCACAGAGATAAGTTTCAGGACATTTTTCACGTGTGGGGCACTCCTCAGGTAGATCTTTTTGCCTCCGCTGTGAACAAATAACATCCTCTCTTTTGCACCCATGCCCTTTGACTTGGAAGGTGAACCCCCTCTCTTCTTCTTGGAAGGGGATGTTTCTTTATGCCTTCACCACTCTTCCTGTCATACTGAAGGTCCTTCCTGTTCAAGATAGAAAAAGACCCTCCCAAAATCTTATTGGGGACTCCTTTTGGCACAGACAGCATTGGTTCCCTCTTCTTCTGCATTTAGCCAAGGGCAATCATCACAAGTTACGTCACAGGGTGGGCCTACTCACACAAAACAAGGGGTCTCTTATCCATTCCCACTTGTCCACCCTTCAACTGACACTGTGGGTGATGGGGTTTGATCCCTTTTAGGTCCGTTTTTCTGAGGATGTGCTTTGGGTTCTGCAGGAGGCCAGGAAATCCACTACCAGGAAATCTTATTTGTCCAAATGGAAGAGATTTTCTGTTTGAAGTCTTGCTCATAAGCTTGATCCACTTTATTGGAAGTTCCTTTAGTTCTTTCCTATTTGTGTGAATTGTGCAATGCTGGGTTGGTATACTGTTCAGTTAAAGCCAGCCTTTCAGCTATATCTGCTTGTCTGTCTTGACTCCTCCTTTGGCTTCTAGATTTGAGGTCAAACAATTTATTAAAGGCTTTCTTCATATTAGGCCTCCCGGGAAGCTTATTCCTCCTTCCTGGGATCTTAATTTTGTTCTTGAAAAATTGACTCTGGGTCCTTTTGAGACCTGCAGCTTTAGCTTCCTCGCAGCATTGTACTTAGAAGATTGCTCTTCTTTTGGCCCTTACTTCAGCTATAAGGGTGTCAGAGCTTCAGACCCTTATGGCTGTATCTCCTTTTTTAGTTTTTCATAGGGACAGGGGGTTTCTTCATACTAATCTTTCTCTTATGCCCAAGGTGATTAATGAGTTGTCTCTTATTCAATCTATTCATTTCTCCACTTTTTTCCCTTCTGCTCAGTCTCCTAGTGAGAAGGTTCTTCACACTTTGGATTTGCATAGACAGCACAGATATTATTTAGATAAGACTAAAGCCATTCGTAAATCTGAGCAACTTTTTGTTTCCTTTCATCCTAGGTCTCTAAGTTTGGCTGTTTCTAAGCAAACTGGTTTCTTCCTGGATCTCTAAGGCCATTTCCTTTTGTTACTTTTTCATGGGAAAAGCCTTTTTACTTCTGTTAAGGCTCATTCTTCCAGGGCTGTGACTTCTATGCATACATTTATCAAGCATTGTAAGTTGAATGTGGTTTCCAGGGCTAGAGCCAGATTTTCCAGCATTATCATGCATGGCTTTATTGAGGAGTCTGCTGGACCTTTCTCCTCCCAAGTTTCCTCTTGAGCTTTTGTATTATTCCTGGTGTAAGTAATACTGCAGCAGTGATATGAAAACATAGTACAGCTGTGTAAAATCTTACTATAACTGTAGATGTCCTTCCCTTCACTGTTGCAGTATTCACTACCACCCTCCTCCCTCTTTTTTCTTTTTTTCGTTCTGGATGCACATGTTCCTCTTTTACTCCTTGGACTGTTGTTCCCCGTGGGGCTTTTCAGGTCTGAGGAAGTCACATCCATACGTCACCTTTATTCCCTATGCTATGAGTGGAGAACATATGTGTGACGTACAACATCCCTGTAACAACCTAAGGATTTGATATATTGGCTGGACGTTGCCCTTGGCGGAGGATCCCAAGTGTAAAGAATACTGCAACATTGAAGGGAAGCACCTCTTCTGTTATGGCAAGATTTTACGCAACTGTGCTTTCTCTACTTCTAGATACTAAAGACTTTATAGTAGCTAAAAGGGTGACAGTTTAACTTTGCATTTATAATTTTTATTCATGAGATATCGTGGAAATGCTTTCTGTTTTGCATTTGGAGAGACAAAAAAAATCAACCCATTGTATTCGCAGTTAGACAGATGTTCTGTTATTCAACACACCATCATCTGGAATGTCCTTCTTCTGGATGAGTGGGGGGAGATACAACCTTCAGTGAACACACTTGTGAGCTTGAATTTGAGATGACTTGAACTGACTTTTTTTTTCTTTTTGGCTTCTCACAGCTGAGCTTCAACTGTTCCCTGGAACTTTCCTCATCCACATGTCTACCAAACCCTACCTTAGCTTCCTTCAGGCTAATCCCTACTCATGTCCAGAACTAATGATGTAATCTGGGATCCTGGCCTATTTAAATGAATCGGTGGAAAGGAATATGTTTGGAACCATAAATTCCAGCATAAATGGAAAGTATTTTGGAGGTTCCCTATTGAAAAACTCAACATGCTGAGTGCCGACAAGCCAAAAAAAAAAAGACTGAAAACACAGGAGAAGAGTGAATTTTGAAAAATTGCTCTTATCCTTAAAACTTTTTGCAGGGGGGGCCAAGCCCCCCCCCCCCAACCTCTATATACCAACTTTGAGAACACCATACCTCAAAGAAAAGGGAATATTCTGAGAAATGGCATCTCGGGCTTATTGTATATAATATGATATTTTGGTCATTTAGTCTCTGTGTTCCAGAACTTGCTCCAGTGGGTCCCGACATTTCAAATGGTTACCATTTAGGATGCCATCTTGGCATTATAGATGAGCTGTTCTTCTGGAGTTGGTTTACTGTTTGATTTCCTTTTTTGCTGACATCATCATTAAGCTTAGTGCAGCAATCACTGCGCCTTAACATTTTTGGTTCTAAGCTCCACCTTCAAAAAAATAAAACTTAATCAGATGGCAGAGTAGTTCGGGTCTTCACCTCCCATGTACAAGGTTTGATCACCTCCCATGCACAAGTTACAGGGTTCAATCCTGACCTCCGGCCAATGCCTTTTTGGAGTTTTATGTTCTCCCTTTGTCTCTGCAGGGTTCCTCCCATGTCCAAAAAACCTAACACACTAGTAATAGGTGACTCTTATGGTCAGGCACACTGACGTCCCACTCACTAGGCTGGACAAGCAGAAGGTTACTGTTAGCTGCCTGTCGGGAGCCAAAATTTGCCACATAACACAAGCACTCAGGTCACTGGTCACTCCAGAACAAGTACAAGTATGACTCTGTCATTGTTCGTGTTGGTGTGAATGACCTGAGACATACCTCCCTGGACTACATGAAAAGAGATATGGAAGAGCTCTTTGATCATGTAGCCCAGGCTGGTATGACCCTGACCCTGAGTAGCATCCTGCCCTCACCAAGAATGATACCTCAGTATAAAGAAAAAATGATCAATTTCAACAATGGGTAAGCTTCTGGTGTCATTCAAAGGGGATTCAGTGTCTGTCAGCCTGGGACGACATGCTCGACAAGCCTTGTTGCTTCGCAAGAGACTGCTTGCACCTGTCACCCCTAGGCTTTCGAATACTGGCCAAGGCTCTTGCTGCCCCCACAGTGCCTTTTTTAGGCAAGGCTCAAAAGTCAAACCCACCTCCGTAAACAGCACAACTAACAAAAAACCGAGGGTTATGCTACTCGGTGCCTGGAGTTTAAATCTCAAAATGCAAGCGCTCGAAGCACTCCTCAGTATGGAGAATGTCATCTGTGCAGTAACTGAAACCTGGTTCAAGGCTCCAGAGAGCACCCCAGTACTACTGGGCTGCAACTCATACCACACGTTTCAGCCACAGAACACGGACTGAAACACGAAAGGAGGGGGTGTATCCATATACATCAAGGATACCTACACCTCCAGGTTAGTGGCGCAGCATGATACCTCTGAGATCATCCATGTGCAACTAACATTGGGCAAATCTGCAATGCAAATTGTGGCCTACTACAGATCACCCTCCATGATCACCACTCCACCTTTCTGGAGACACTGGAAAACATGAAGGTCCTACAGAACACCCTGATATTGGGTGATTTCAGTTACCCTACCATTCACTGGGAAAACTACTCGAGTACAAACTCCCAGGCCCAGTGCTTCCTGGAATTCATCAACTCAAACGCCCTGGATCAGCTGGTAAATTCCCCTACCAGAGGTGAAAACATATTGGACCTGGTCATCACCAACATGGGCGACAGGTGTTCCACACCAGAGGTCAACCCGTCACTGGTTAGATCAGACCGTAAACTAATCACTCTGTATGTCCACACCCCACCACCACCCCCAACTAAGGAAACCACAGTAAAAAACTTTTCTAAAGCAAACTTCACCTTACTTAAGACAGAGGTGGTAAGTTTCACACCTTACTTAAGACAGAGGTGGTAAGTTTCGCAGCCCCCATGCTAAAGGATAATACTGCCCAAGATGCAGAAACCTTTACAAATGCACTCTATGAGCACCTGCAAGGATGCATGGATCGTGCCATCCCTAGCAAAACCAAGACTCACTCCTCTAAGATAAGGAAACCAGTTTGGTGGACCCCTGCCATAAACAGGCTATACAATAGAAGGAGAAAACTAGTTCAGAAAAAAAGCAAATCCCAAGAAGGAAAGACATCCCTGATCAGTATCAGTAAGAAACTAGGGTCCCTCATGAAATCATCCAAGGCTAACTTCGAAAGAAAAATAGCCAAGGATTCAAAAGATAACCACAAAGCCTTCTTTAGCTGTGTTAAGTATCTAAGTGGCAGCTCGCAGATATGCACTGAACTAGTGCAAAATAGCACAAAATATACTGAACCTACTGATATTGCCAACATCCTGGCAGATAGATTCAGTGCAAACTTCATCCCCCTCCCTCTCACCCCCCAAAAGGGCCCACAACTATACCAGAAAAGTGTAGTGTCCCAAAAATCACAGACGCACAGGTGAAAAACAGCCCTTTTAAAAGCCAAAAACACAGCGTCAGTGGGACCAGATGGTGTCCCAGGCTGCGTCTTGCACGAACTACAGAACAAACTAACCCCCCACCTAAACACACTGTTCAACCTCAGCCTCTCCACAGGCTACGTGCCCATAGAATGGTGCACAGAAACGTTTTTTCCTCTCCACAAAGGAGGGGCCGCAACTGACCCTGGTAACTATCGCCCCATAAGCCTGACTAGCCTTGTCTGCAAGACTATGGAACACATCATCATGGAACTCATTAACAAAGACATTGGGAACCTCCAAACACTTGACCTGACCCAGTTCAGCTTTAAGGGCAGATCATGCCTACTAAACCTGGTTGACTTCTTCAAGACAGTCACCAAGGCCATAGACGAGGGAAAGGTGTTTCACACAGCTTACCTTGACCTCGCCAAGCCTTTCAACACCATTCCCTACTCAGGTATTACAGAAAAACTCACCACCCTGAACATAAACCCCTACGTCACGAGATGGGTTGCCAACTGGCTTACAGATAGAACTCACACAGTAAGAATAGTGGGCTCCAGGTCCGACTCTAAACCAGTCACAAGTGGTGTCCCGCAAGGCTCAGTCCTGGAACCCCTACTGTTCGGCATATACTTCTCAGAAGTACAGGCAAACACAGTAGGACTATGGATTACCATGTTCGCCGATAACTGCAAACTGGAAACCGCAATTGACTCTCCGGCTGATATGGACATCCTCCAAAAGGGCCTTACTGAGACGGACACCTGGTATCAAAGTCATGGCCTCGAGCTAAATGCCAAAAAATGCATATTCACCCCGTTTGGGAAAAACAAAACACCCACAAATTACCACATACAGAAGAGGTAATAAGAGATCTGGGGACCCAGGTAGATAGCAATCTCTCCTTTGACAATCATATTGCCAAAGTAGTTGGGAAATCCTATGTGGCCCATCTAATTACTAAAGGGTTCGCATCTAGAAATAGAGGTTACAGTGCTCCTCTACTTGTTACTCATTAGACCCATCATAAAGTACAATGCCCCATTTGGGGTGTACCTCACAAGACACTTCCAACAGCTGGAAAGACCACAAAAGTACCTCACCAAGAGAATTGCTGGCCTCAAACATATGTCCTATGCAGCCCGACTGAAAAACTCCGGCTGTACTCAGTGGCATATTGCTTACTTAGAGGTGATCTCTGCCTGACTTACAAAGCCATGTCCAACTCAGAATTGATGGACATGCTCCACCTAAAGAAATCCAAGTCACTTCGAGCCACGCGCTCTAGTGAGCTAAACCTCACCACAACAATAAATAGTACATGCTGGAGGGATAGATTCTTGTCACACAGACTCCCCATGCTTTGGAACAAAATTCCAAAGTACATTAGGCAGAGCACCTCACTAACACTCTTCAAGAGAAACCTTGATGAGTGGATGGGTAACAGAAAATACACCCCTGGGATCACTTCATTGGCTCTGCTTGACAAAGGATCAGTTAATTAATCAGTGGGATGGTGAAAGCCGACACACTCTGGCTAGGCTTATAAATGCCCTTGGGCAGATAGCCTAGTACCTACCTATGCTTCCATCTCGAACTCAGCAATGAATGGAGCTGTGGGCAGCAGGTGCCCTATAGTGGAAAGATTTGTATAGACCAACCGCTTTGGGCATCTACTTTGGCACGTAGTATCCTCAAGATAGGAGAACACAGATCAGACTGTGCACTGTTGTAGAATTAGCCACTCAACGGTGTAAAATATGGTTTTAGGTGATTCGGTCATGTTGACTAATGTCACCAAAATGGGCATGGCTATTTGGTGGTGATTGATAAGTGGGTAGAGTACCTGGCCTTCTCCAACCTACACCAGGGACCCATGCTAATAGTGGAGGGATGTACATCCTCCTATTGGCCAGTGTGTACCCACCATAAAGCCCAGTAGCCCTGGGTCAGTAAGCCGCTGGCCAGTTGTCCAGCTTGGATTACCTGAGATAGCTCTGTTGAGTGAAAGCTGGACATAAAACCAATCAACCTGCCAAACGTGAACTAAGAATTGCTACACTCATTGTCTGTTCACTGATGGGATGCAGCTTGGAAGTGGATGACATGATGGTACGGAGAAAGCTGGACATCCTATGTTTCCAAGAGACAAGATGGAAGGGCAGTGCAGCAAAGACACTTGGCTTGGGATCCAGAATACTACTACTACTCAGGAGGAGGACAGGCTAAAAATGGTGTCTGAATTGTAGTGAGAGAAAGGCTTTAGAAGGCAGTGAGGTATATCATCAGAATTAGTGACAGACTCTTGGCAATCAAATTCTAGCTTAATGATAAGCTGAGATTATGAATACTGCTCTATGCCCCATAGTGAGGAAAAGAGTACAGCAGTTGCAGGACCTACCAGATAAAGCAGGACAACATGAAGTGGTGTTGATAATGGGTAACATGAATGGACATATGAGGATATGAGGACTGCTTGGGTCCATATGGGTGAGGCAACAGGAATAGAGAAGGAGGCCATTCTAGACTTCTGTTTGGCAATGGCTTGGTAGTAGTCAACACATGGTTCTGAAAGCGAGAGAGTCACAAGCTCACATACAAGAATGGCCAACATGCAACTCCGGTAGACTTCCTGCTATTAAGGAATGGGCACTGGAGTAGAATCAGTGATTGCAAAGTCAGCCCAGAGCATAAACCACTGGTTGTCACAATCGGCTGCAAGCAATGGTCAGAGAAGGTTCTAAGATCAACAGAGACCAGGCTGAAGACCTGGAAGTTGCTTGGAGAGGAAGCACAACAGTTCAAAGAATTACTCAGGGCTCTAGCACCGCAAGAAGAGGAGGAAATAGATGGAGATGACAAAGAATGGCAGCACCTCAAAACAGCATGTGTGAGGACTACAGAACAGATGTTTGGCCGAGCCAGGTATGGAAATAAGCTACATAAAGAAAGCTGGTGGTGGAATGCAAAAGTCCAGAAGGTTATCAAAAGAAAGGAGTGCAGGAAAATGTGGGAGATAGAAAATACGGTGCAGGCTAGGATGGAATACTAGTTGGCTAACAAAGAAACTAAAAAAGGAGTTGCAGTAGCAAAGAACAGGGGATCTGAAGCACTGTACCAGCTTATGAAAAGTGAATCAGTAAGTAGCACAAATAAATTATATCAGGTTGCAAGACAAAGAAAGTAAAGAAGATAGTCAGACACCCTTCATAAGGGATGCCCAGAAAAACCTGCTCACTAGTCCATGGGACATCAAAGGCAGAGTGAGAGAGTACCTCTAGCAGCTTCTGAATGAAGAAAACCCCACAGAAGCTGTACTGCCCCTGACACTGCCTACAACGAGGGAAGAAGAGGAGCCCACCCTGAAGAAGTGAGAACAGCACTAAGGAAAATGAAGTCAGGGAAAGCAACAGGCTCAGATGAGATCACAACAGATATGATAAAGATGCTGGCTGAGATGGGGGAGAAAGGACTCCTGAGAGTACTCATAGCATTGTGGAAAGAAAGGTGTATCCCAGATGACTGGAGAATAAGCATACTCATGCCAGTCTATGAGAACAAAGGGGACATCCACAACTGTGGGAAGTACAGAGGTAACAAATGTCTGTCACACTGCATGAAAGTTCTGGAGAGGGTGATTGATAAAAGGGTACACAGACCAACTGGACATTCCTAGACTTGGAGAAAGCTTATGACAGGGTCTCAAGAAAGCTCATTTGGCTAATACTGCGGTGATTCATAGTCCGAGAAACACTGGTAAAATTAGTGCAAGCTATGTACAAGGACCCAGTGTCTCAAGTAAGAGCAGTGTTCGGTCTCACAGAAGGGTTCCCAGTGGGGGTGGGTGTGCATCAAGGTTCAGCTCTGCGCCCACTGCTGTTTATACTGGTGATGGACTACATTAGCAGACAGGTCAGAAGGTACAGATAAACAAAGTTGCTGTATGCAGGTGATGGGGCATTAGCAGGCAGACTCTGAGCAAGAACTTTAGCAAAGGATAGGGGAATGGAATGCAAAACTCAAGGCACATGGGATGAAATTAAGTACAGATGAGACAGAGGTAATGGCAGCAAATTGGGGAAATCAGAAGAAGCTGAGAAATGAGATAGAAGAAAAGATAGTGGAACAAGTTAACAGCTTCAAGCATCAGGGAGGGGTGGTTGAGGAGAAGGGAAGTCTGAATGAAGAGGTCATAGCAAGAATCAGAGGAGCTGCAGCCAACTGGCATAGAGTGTCAGGTGTAGTATATGACAGAAGAATGTCAAAGAAACTGAAAAGCAAGGTGTACAAAACAGTAGTGCGGCCAGTACTACTGTATGGTACAGAAACCTGCGCAGTAAAGGCAGGGCAGATGAAGAAGCTAGGGGTGATGGAAATGAAGTGCCTGAGAAGGGTGGTAGGATGCACACTTTGGGAAAGAAGAAGAAATGAGGACATCCGAGCAGAAGCCAAAGTAGCTTGGATTGCAGAAAAGATCAAAGAGAACAGATTACAGTGGTTCAGGCACCTGTGCAGAAAATCAGAAGACATTCTGGTGAAGAAGATTTAGAACAGACAGGAAGAAGGTAAGAGGAAACAAGTCCATCCAGCAAAGGGGTGGATGGACTGTGTGAGAAAAGATCTGCGACAGTCAGGCATGACTGTCTAAGAAGGCAGGAGTGTGGCATTGAATTGAGAGAGATGGTGACAGTTAACACAACACCTTGACCCCATGTAGAAAAATGGGAAGGGGGGGTTGTTGTTGATGGTGATGACAACTTGACTATTTCCCTTCTCAACATTAATTTCCAGGATGCTTTGTAGTGAGGATTTAAATTCAGTCGGGTCAAAATATTCACAAAATACTTGTTCTCGGTTTCCTGCCTCTTCTCCTTCACATCTCTAGCAACTACTATCTACTTATGGAAAAATTTTGTGGAATCTACTTGGAGTCTAAAGATACCTGTGCACTTCTAGACAAATATTGTAAACCTTTTGGATTTTTTTGCATACTTAGGCGCCCTGTAAATTTCTTCGCATTGTTTCTTCATAATTTGTTCTCTTCTCTTATTCTCTTTTTAACTCCTCAGATTGATTGTTACAATTGAAAGATCATTTTTATTTACCCTGCTCATTATTCCCTTTCTTGTAGCATTCTCTGTTCTTGGTTCTGCCATTAACTTTATCACAGTTGACATTTCACTCACCACCACCCCCATTTTTTTCTGTACTCTGTTAGCAATCCTTGATAAAGTAGCTAATCTTGAATTTGCAGTTCAAGCATTTCTTTAGCTTCATCCCACTTTCAATTTTTTTGCCTTGCTTATCTGTTCAAAGTACCTTGGTTTCTTAACTTGTTTCTTTCATTTACTTCCAGCCATCCCTTGCAATTTTTATTTGTCTTTACCTGCAGACATGTGTGGGAACTCTTTTTCTCCAACCTCTTATTTTTTTAAATATTTCTGCCACTTTAAGTAATGCTTTGTATAATTGGTGACATTCTCCTTAAAGGCATGGGGTCAAAATACTAACCTCTCTTTATCTCCAATGTATTATTTAACATCATAATTTTCTGTTTAGATTACTGACCTCTGCTTTTGGTTTATCTTGGTGTCCAGGTTCAATGTCATTGATTTCCAGTTTCTTTTACTCCTGTGTAGCTTTCTCCCATGTATCTTTAGGAGCCAAAACTATTCATTTATTAATGTATGTCTATCAATCTATCTATCTTTATTTATTTATTTATTTGCATTTGTTTACCAGAAAGCACTGGGTCATAGTGAGTCCATTTTCAGTGGAGGCCTGGGGAGAAAAGCTCCACACTAAAGTGAGCAGTACACAGTATAGTACCACACAATACAGAATTTTGACAAAATACAGTACAATAGATCAATATGAACAGTACAATACAGTAGAAGGGTTGCAGTTCACTATTTATAGTAAGGATATAGTGATACAGTACAATATTGAGATAGTGGTTTACAAAATACAAGATAGGTATCATAATTATCGGTAATTAACAGTTATGAAGTCATAAGCTTGAGTAAAGGTGGTAAATATAGCAGAACAGTGCAGAAGTCTAGTTAGAAAGAAGGTATAGTAGTATAGAGGAGGGAGTCCGGATTTTAGCAAGTGATGTTTTGGCACGTGTATTTCCAAAGGGAGGAAAGGTGTTGTCTCAGTTTTTTTTTTTTTTTTTTTTTTTTTTTTTTTTTCTTTTTTTTATAGAGAGCTGGATTGCAAGTAGACCGAATTCAGTTTCTTACAGGTATTGTCTTTATCTTAGTTAGTAAAATGGGAATCTCATGTCCCGGATTTGTCAAATATAATAAATCATCTGCAAACAAACTCAGAATCTCTTGCCTTTATACCACCATTAAGTTTGAATTTCTGAAATTCTTTATTTTCGTAGCTGAGGCTTCAAATTTAATGCAAGCAAGAGAGATGAGAGTAGACATCTCTATGTGGTTCCTCTACTCAAACTCAAGCTCTCCGAAAGAACTTGCCTCTGAATCTATGTATGCTTTTTGTTCTATTATTTTTTATGGAAACTCAAATCCTGTCATTTCCCTGTTGTTAAAGTCCCAACAGACCCTATTGACAGCTTTTGCTGCATCCAGACTATCAGTAGTCTTGTATTCAGTTTCTTGCTGCATCGTCCTGCTGTGTATTATCATTTTGCTGCTGTTCAATGTCTGTCTCCCTTCCAGAAACTGCAGTGGTCTATATCTTTCAGTTTTGGCAAGTTTTCCGCCATTTCTTTAACATTATTGACATTAATACCTTCTAATCATGACTCAGAATTGAAACTGCATAAATGAGTCTGCTGGGTCCTTTCCCACCTTTGGTAGTATTGCCCCCCACTTCTTTTTCTAGAAAGCGTGCACTTTTCCCCATGTATGACATTACTGAGCAATGCTTTCCAAAGTTTTAACAATTTCATGCCTCCCAAGGTTCATATTTATGCAGAGATGCTATCAGTTCCTGGAAGTTTCTCTGTTGCTTGGTTATATGTTACTTTAGGTGTTTATGTATCCCTACTGCCTAATTGCTCAGCCCACTCTTCCTCTAATGTTAGAATATTTATCTCTCACATGAGTTTTCCCCTTGCCCTTTATCCTGACTTTGCAGGTCCCCAGCTTTTTATAGAATTTCATGAAATGGAGATTAGCAGCACTATAAATAAGAGGTTTGCTGTAACAGATTGGGGTGCACTCCATAACACTTACATTAAAACTGTACAGTTGACTATGAATCACTTTTATTACCTCATTAATTGTTGTATTAAAAGACATATCCCTGAACAGTCCTTGTAGAAATTTCAAACAGAATATTGTTGAATATTGATAAAGTTATCATGATATGGTAGTGGGAGGAAGAGTTTGTGTTTGACCTTCAAAAAAAATCCCGTAACCTAAAGAACAAAATGTAGGTTAAAGGAAATCAAAATGGTGATGATCAGACTCCTGCAAAACCAATCTATTGAAAAATGGTAATGTTTTCTTTTACTGCATTAGGAAGAAAAATAGAAAGAATCCACCCACAGTCCACCTCTGCAGCAGTTAGTTAACAACACAGGGATCTCCAAGTCATGTGATTGTCAGATATGAACATTTTTTATGAACGTCAGTTAAGAGGTTGGCGAGTAGTCTGTTCAGGTAAGCAGTGAGTGACATGCCTTACATGGTAGAGGTATGGCCAAAACAGCAGTCATTAGAAGTGAAAATACAGGCCTTCAAGGTCTTGGGTAATGACCTGGGTAGGACGAAGAGGGATGAGGTGATGCATTTTGCATAGAAGCAATGGCACTCTTGTTAAATCTTTTTTTTATTTTTCTACATTAAACTCCTAATAATAAGATAGGTACCAGAACTGTAGTACCAGGCTATGGAGACTCCTGTACATAAGGGAAGGCGCACCTTAGACTCATAAGTATAGAATGACATGTATTCTCTGCAGGGATCATGAAGATAATCATTGTAGAATTTGTTTAAAGTGACTTAAGTGACCTACTTGTCCTTGCCCAGGGCTAGGATGGATGCATAAATGGTCTGTCCTCTCTTGCGAGTCTTGCTGTGTCCTTTGAAGCAGTAGCAGTGACATCTGATGAGGAACCTGGTGTACACACAGCATACTTGGAGCTGGCTAAGATCCTTTAAGCAGTGTCTCACATGGCATACACAAGTTATTCTTACTGAATTTAAATTGGTATATTATCCAGTCAGTAAAATTGTAGCTAAACAGTATAACACCGAATGCAAATAGAGGTCATCTTTCGGATTTAGAAAAGGTATCCATTGCTTTCACACAAGAGCCTTTACTGGGTTCTGTATTGTTTGGTGTTTTTTTCTCAGAGTTTGCAGTGTCAAAAATGTGGCATCCTTAGCTTTAGGAAAAAAAAATACCACGTGATTGCAAAATAGAACAAATACAGAAGTTAAATGAATAAAATAGCTGGAGACACTGATGGATAATAACCTATATGTTTTGCAGCTTTAGTTAGAATAACTTGCATGGTTGCCTGTATGATATTCAAACACAAGTCTATCAATTCCATTAGGAAATTGTTCCTCTGTACTCTGCATTGCTCTGACCAGTTATTGAATGTAATGTGGCATTCTGTAAGTTTTATACCAAACATCAATCAGGTGCATTTTAAGGAAGTGGAGAGATTCTTAAGGAGAGCCAGTGGATAGGAAGTATAAGCTATTTAAAAAGACTGAGTTATCTCACTGGTATACTAACAAGGAGTGGCTTCTGTCTCATCTTTAAAGCAGAATCAGACTGAATCCTTTTCAAAAGTGCTTTCCATTACACACAGCTGAGGAAGCAGATGTGTGAATTGTTGGTACGCTGAGGATATGTATTAATAACAAAAAGAGAGAGGTACAACACACGGTATGTACAAATTCTATGGACTAAGCTCCCAACAGAAGCAAAACAGAATGCCTCAATTGTCATCTTCAAAATTGACCCTGATACATATGTGAGTCAAAGGTGATATTTATGTGGATAGTAACTGTCAACCATCCTGATGGCCAGTAGGTCATAAGCTTGATAAAAGTAGCTGTAAAATGGGAAAAAAATCCCAAAAATTAGAACTGCAAAAATAGTGTATTCCTCTTATGATGTTATTTTGATTCCAGCATAGCTGACCACCTGGCTGTTGGTCTGTAATATACAGTATAGTAAACAGTTTATTTATGAAATATATTTTTTTAGAAATTTCATCTTGAGGGTGAAGTTTGAGAGGTGAATTTCTTGAAATCCATTTCAAGAAAACATAAAAAGCTTAAATTGAGATCTGTGATCTTATAACCTGTTATTATGGAGGTTAAAGGTACAGTGACCATATTCAGGGCTAGCCTTAGCTGAAATGGCACCCTAGGCGAAGTAGTGCTCCGGTGCCCCCTTACTCCCTACCCACAACATACTCACAAAACAACCCTATTTGAGCCACACCCACAGGTAAATTACTCCCCAAGAAAGCCACTCCAGTAATTTCCTTAAATCATTTAAATGCATAAGAAGAAAAAGATACCTTGTAATGTAGTTAAACTGCAACTACCTTTGTGTACTTATTTCCTACTTTAAATACCAGAACTGAATCATGGTCAAATAGGGCCCTAGCAGGGTAATAGATTGCCACCCCCGAGCAATCCCTCTTGCAGCAACCCCCACCCCCCAACAGCAGCCCCCTCCCCAGCTATTCCAGTGTTCCATTACTTGGCTGTTTCTCACCAGTTACCATACACATTGTTCAAATCTGTCAGTGTGCATACTGTTTTCTTATTTACTTCCACAATGTTTACAGATATTGAAATAAAATAACACAAACACAGATAGCCATTTGCTAAACAAATAATACAGTCTTGCAATGAATACAGATTTAGCATGAGCTGTAAACTTCTCTGCCCTTGAAACCCATACTCATTGAAATGGCAAAACTCACATTCATTAAAATAGCATGAAAACCCAGATTCATAGAAAATGCATCTGGCTAGTGGAGGATTGTTTACCTTTGGGCTGTTTTCATAACAGACTACTTGCACACATTTTTTAGGGCCATGCATACACGTATTTGTTTTTTGATTCATCTTCCTGACTGTATTAAACTATATTCCTTGTATAATACAGCACCACTTGTTAGAATGGGTTTTAAATTTGTAGTTTTAAACATTCTTTTAATAAGCAATGAAACAAAATGTATGAACCAATTAACTACCCATTTCAGAAAATTTCAACAATAAAAGGCCACTCAAAACTTCTGTAATTATAATCCACCAATATCACTCGATACGATCTCTGCAGAAGTAAAACCATCTGAATAATTCTACATTAAAGAAATCTGTAACTAATGAAGAGGTTGCTACTGACAAACAACTTTAAATTTTAATGTTTTATCTGTAAATTCTGTGCCTGATGCCCTTTTGCATCAGTTTGTCTGCTGTTGCTGCCATCACTATATCCTTTTTCTTACCCACACCACCCTTATTCTACTTACCCTCTCTATTTTTCTTATAAAAGGGCACCTGTCCCACAAGAAAATACATCTCCTCCCCTACTGCATTTCACTCTTTCCTTCTCATTGTCCTTCTGTATGTTCCTCTGAGTACTCTTTCCCACTTTCTACAGTCATATTCACCCAATTCCTTCCCATTTTTAATGCAAACATAGCACAGAGTTTGCTGTTTAGACATTGTTTGAGGTCTCACCTGTGCCTGGAATGGTATGACAATGTATGTATGGAACTGCATCATTGTGAATGTGCTATATGTACACTAATGAGCCTAAGTTATGTGACCTGTTACAGTACTACCCAAGTCTTTACAGTATTCATACTACCTCTACAAGTGAGTTGCTTACTTATGTAGCTCTAGCACTGACTTGTCTACTATTACAGACTTAATCACTTGTGGGCCACTCTCTTCAGTTTTAAACATATTATTTTTTGTTAAGCAGATGTGCTATCATTTTTTTCTGAATTCTGGTCATAAAATACATTTCATGTAATCCTTCTTGCTAGAGTGAAATTCATTGTTTTCATAGCCCAGATCTAAATAGAAATAAGTGCCTCAGTGACATAAAAAGAAAGTGTAAAGTGCACATACAATAATGTAGTCTGTATAAGGACAAAATAAATAATGTGATCCTTAATCTGAACTGTACTGACAATATGCAGTTTTAAATTATATCCTGAGTTGTACACATCAACAAAGAATTCTGAAGGGTGGGGTAAAGGTGTGGATTTTTCAAGTGCAAGATACTAGGCAGAACAATCATTCCTTGAAACTCAAAAGTATTTCTGATGATCATTTAAGTGGTTTGGATCACTAGCTTAACAGTAAGTTTTCGCATATGTAACGTATATATTTAATAGTTCTGTGCTTAACCTGAAGACCTTTTACCCCTCAGCTGAGTTATGGGGATGCTTTCTTGTCAGTCTGGGATGGTAAAACCAAAATAGGGTGCCACTCACGCCATCCTTGCTATAGTTGTACCAAAAGACATGCATGAAGCACATAAATGTGGTCTACTACATTAAGCTATGGAGCAGGCGCACTGCTACAGTGAGTTCTGTATGACAAACATAAAATGTCTCACAAGATTTGTTTGACTAGAAGGCACTACTGTTTTCTAAAAATAAAAAAGAGGTAAATATGCAATTGCGCAGTGCATAAACTAATACAATAGTTAAACAACTCTAAAAACTTGCAGTTACAGATTTTGATCTGAGTTGTCAACAAAAGTAAGCAAAAAGAAAGCAGATTCTTTCACTTCTAAAATATGGAACTATAAATTAGGTGCTACAGCTATAAAGGAGCTTTAATATTCACACCATATCCATCCAGTTCAAATAGCTCAAGAAAGCCTCCTTTATTTAACTATATCACAGCAAAAGTAATAGCCAAGTATTCTGACCTTAAAGTAGCAGGCTGCCAAAGCTGGCCACAGAAAAGAAAGAAGAAGAAAGGGGAATGACATAACCACGACCCCATTACATCCATTCAGAAACATGCCTTGAGTTCCTTTATATCCTCAGCCATAAACTGGCAGCTGTTCTACATGCTATATGTTTGGATGGCTTCATCTGGAAGTCATCGAAGGACTCTCAAATCCAGGGCCAGGCATTAGGAAAACAAACAATAGGAAACAATATAGATGGCTAGGAAAACAACTCTCATTAAATCAGCACACAAAACTCACCTAGACAACTTTTACCTGAAGAGTAGAAAGAGATTACCCTCATCATCACCTCCAGAGCAATTCCTTTTGAACTCATGCCTAAATATCTGCCCTGTCTCTTAGCCAAGCAAAGCTTCTAACAGCCACATGGCATGCCCATCAGATGAGACTCTGACATTACCATGTTAACCTGAGGATTACCTTCATCTTTGTATCACACGCAAAGACCGGAAAAGCTTGAGAGAGATTTTAAAATATCTCCTGATTTTTTTCTAGACATCGCTAAACAATAAATGGTGATGTTCACGATCCTGTTGCCAGTCTCTTCCATCTCCACAGGTCCGTCCCCCTTCCTACTTGCTCTGTATATTGAGCCATTTTCAGTCAGGACCAGACAATTAACCCTGCAGGGATATATGGAGATTGGCTTCACACATAAAATAGTGCTTTTTGAAGATGATGTTATAGTGTATGTAACAAAGAAAGAAGCTGATGCCCAACTTTTGCTTAAAATGTATAAGGACTTTCAGAGTTTTTCCTGATATAAAATAAATGACACTACGACCAAAAGAGTAGCCTTTAATTACCAACCGATGTTTGACTGAGTGCAGAACTTAAAATCCACAGAAAGCAAGCACACGAAGATAATCCATGAAAAAAGACTTTTAACTAAAGCGCTTTTCGTACATACTATGTACGAACTTCATCAGAGAAACCAGAACAATTGAATTAATCCATTTAAATACCCTGCTATAATCAGCTGATACTACATCCCCAATAAGCATCTTAAAGGTACAACACCATACCCACATTCACTCATAAAATTGTTGTTAACAATATAAAATATAAAATATATAATATATACTCATACCAAAACGCATGTGCATATATATATATATATATATATATATATATATATATATATATATATATATACATATATACAATAGCTGTATAACCATAGAAATTAAACTAAATACAATTCAAAAATTAATACGTAAATATATTTATATGTATAAAAATATATCCATACATAAATGATATATATGTATAATATTTCACATATTCATACATAAAAAATCATAAATATATAAGTGCACATAAGCTACCTCGCAATAAAAACATAGTAATTTCTATCTATTAAGGCTTCTAAGCTTTAAAAGTGCCACAATAGAGCACAAATCATTCAAACCAGGCCAATTATAAGAATATAGCCTTATCTGCCATATTAACTCTAATTTTTCCAACTGTAATTCCAGTGGACCACCCCTAATATTCGGTCTTAGTTGATCCAAAACCCAAAACATAAAGGTGTGTGTAGAATATTCATGCACATGTTTAGCCAAAGCATTGTCCATTACACATTTTTTAATATTGTAATTCTGTTCGTAGACTCTATCTCTAAGTCTCCGAACAGTTTTGCCCACGTAAAAACATGGGCATAATTGACATTTGGCTACATAAACCATCATTTTAGAATTACAGTTGGTTTTAAATTTACTTTTCAAATCAAAATTATTAATATTAATAAGATTACCTACCAACATAAATTTACAGTAGGGGCAGGAGCCACAACTAACCATGCCTTTATTAATAACAGTATTATTGTTGTTATTATTATTAATACCTTCAAGCAATTGTTTGAAATTCCTATCCCGTCTGATCGTAAACTTAGGTGTCCTACCTACTTTACCAACTATGTCTTTATTTTCTTTAATAATATTCCAATTCTTTAAAATTATGCCTTTTATAAAATCAAAATCAGAATTAAAGGTAAGAGTCAAACTGTATTCAAAAGGAAGAGGGTTATTTTCCAATGGGTTATCTATATCAATATATAATACTGGGATTTTCTTCAGTATTAGTTTGTCTTTAGCTGGCAACCGTGATAATTCCGTGGAATTACTTTCTTCGCCTACGAGGCCCCAGCTTGGTGGGGCAGTGGAGGATAAAAATGACAATAACTTAGTTGCTTTGGTGCAGACTTTGGCTCAGCAAGTCAAAAGGCTTACTGAGAAAGTTGACCGGCTTTCCGGTCCCCAATTAGTACAACAACCGCATTTGATGCAACAGCGGCAACAGCAGAGTTTGAATTTGTGTAACAGTAATGGAATGCCCAAAGGTTTGAATTTTGGCGCCAATGATTGTACTAGCGGCACTTCTGCTAATATTGAGTCTAGTTTTCCATCTACCTCTGGCTAGTATTCCATGTGGTCAGGGCCAACCTTTTGCCTTGACGGTGGCTTCTAACAACATGAGTGGATCTAATGGTCAAAATCAACCAGATAACATTAACACAGGATCTGTAACCAACGGAATCCATCAGCAAAATGTATCTGTGAATAATAATGTGGATTCTAACGTGGCTTCTAACCCAGGGCTTATTGGACTTCCAAACCTGAATGACTGGTTAAACGCTTCCAATGGATGGAATTTAATGAATCCATTGAATGGTTCGGTGAGTCCGGCTAGGGAAGATTCTAATATTTCCACGTTATTGAATTCCTTTGACTATGTTTTACTCAAATGTAAGAAACTTTCATTGGAAATTGACTACTTTAATGAATGTTTAAGACTGCAAATAGTGCCTAAGGGACTACGGATATGGCAATATCCTACTGGCCTAGTCCCTAATTCTACATTTCATTTGGATTTAATTAAGCTTTTTAATGAGCAAGGGTTGGAGTTAATAGAAATTATGAAAACTAATTACACTTTAATGAATGAAGAACTTAAGGATAGTATATCCTTGTTGGATACTCAAATAAAGACACATCCTGACCTTCTCAGATATAAGCTTGAGTATTCACGTATTTTTGAGACTATTGACTCTTTCATTAATAAAGCTAAGTTAACTAAAAGTAAAAAATTACAGAGGGACTGTCAACAATATGAGCAGGGAGCAGCTTATCCAGTCCCACCACCTGCACAGCAATGGAATATGTACAAGTTTAGAGGGGAGGGGAATGGTAGTACCCCCACTCAATCCTTAACGCAAACCTGTACTAACTCTGAGGGCCAGTCTAGTAGTGTTCAACATAATATAATTTCATCATCTCCAAACTTTAATACTCCCTTGCCTTTAACATCTAATAATAGTAGCAATAACAACGCTACCACTATTAACAATGAGGAGGGTTTAAGAAGAAGTGAACGTTTGCAGAATCAGCCTAAGGCTAATTTTTCTTCGAACAACGCTCAAGGGAAATTTAAACAATCGGGTTTTCAGAGAGGGAAGTCTCAGGGCAAATGGAATCAGAGGAAGAAATTCAACAAATAGAAGTAACTGTTGAAGGTTCAGAAACAGTCCCTCATATTATTAAAAACTCTGAGGGTGATTTCTCTATTTATAACTATTCCTCTGTTTTTGTTTCTACTGATTTAGCTAACCTTTTAGCAAAAGGTCTTACTTTTGTATCTATGAGGAATATGAATATTATTAACTGTACTTTAGACCTGAAATTGTACGTTCGGAAGTTAAATTTGGCAGTCTTATTAGGAAACACTCTTATGACAAACAGTAGTCAATATAAAGTTGCTAGTACTTTTAATCCACCTTTACATAATTCTTTATTCATGTTTGAAAAATGTGTGAGCTTGATTTTAGATATAGGCAATATACAGGAAGGAATAATATTTGTAAGAATAATCTTTCTGATGAAGTTGAATGGATTCAGTATTTAAAAGAAACTAAAGTAAGAATAATGAAACCAGATAAGGGTGGTGGCCTGGTTTTTATGGATCAAATAGATTATGAGAATAAAATTGAGCTTATGCTACTATCTGATTCCTATGAACAGGTTTCCTTAAATGAATATAACCAGGCCACGAACAGAGTTAAATCGTATATTAATGATTTATTTATAGAACAGAGTTGATCTGTATAACTATTTAGTTATGCCTTCACCTATAGCCCCTATACTATTTGGGATACCAAAAATACATAAGGACGTGACTAATCCACCATTTAGGCCAATTGTTAATGGTAGAAATAGTGCAACCTATGCTTGTGCTAAAGTGGTGGATGGGATGCTTAAAAAATATGTCAACCTTGAACCAGCTATATGTAAAGATTCTTGGTCCTTTTTGCAAAAAAATTAATGATATTTCTCACAATGAAAATGATAACCTACTTACAATAGATGTAAAGGACCTTTATACTTCAATTCCACAAGACATGGGAATTGAATGGGTTATTCTAAACTTAAAGGATAAAGGTGCTTCTTCATCGGAACTTTGGCTTATAGAGGAATTATTAAATATAATTTTAGCTCATAACTATATCACTTTTAAAAATAATTTTTACCATCAAAAAAGCGGGGTGGCTATGGGTTCACCCTGCGGTTCAAGTTTTGCCAACTTAGTTATGAGCTATTGGGAGAAACATTATGTTTTTGGCAATGAGAATGTTTCCTCAAAAATTGTTTTTTACACTCGATATTTGGATGATATTTTCATCCTTTTGAGAGGTAATAGTAAAGTGGCTGAATCTCTTGTGGATTACTTTAATACTAGTACTGATTTCCTTCATTTTACTTTTAATTTTGAGGAAAAACAGATTGCTTATTTGGATGTATTATTGATGAAAAATAACTTGATTCAAAAGTATGAAACCAAAATGTATAGAAAATCATCTTATTCCAACACGTTCTTACATTACTCTAGTGCTCACCCTTTATATCAAAAGAAGTCCGTGATTAAAGGACAAATGGTCGGGGCCGCACGGATGACCACAAGGGAAGATGATTTTCTTGAAGAATGTAAGAAATTAAAAAATATGTTCTTGAGAAGAGCATATCCTACTGAGTTTATTGAAGGAATTCTAGAAGAAGTACTTAAGAGATATAGGGGTTTTTATAAACCCATAGTTAATGGGCATGAAGTTGATGGCTACAATGATACAGTTAATACAGAAATAGTTGTATCAGAATTCTGGGAATGTAGGACACCTAAGTTTACGATCAGACGGGATAGGAATTTCAAACAATTGCTTGAAGGTATTAATAATAATAACAACAATAATACTGTTATTAATAAAGGCATGGTTAGTTGTGGCTCCTGCCCCTACTGTAAATTTATGTTGGTAGGTAATCTTATTAATATTAATAATTTTGATTTGAAAAGTAAATTTAAAACCAACTGTAATTCTAAAATGGTGGTTTATGTAGCCAAATGTCAATTATGCCCATGTTTTTACGTGGGCAAAACTGTTCGGAGACTTAGAGATAAGAGTCTACTAACATAATTACAATATTAAAAAATATGTAATGGACAATGCTTTGGCTAAACATGTGCATGAATATTCTGCACACACCTTTAAGTTTTGGGTTTTGGATCAACTAAGACCGAATATTAGGGGTGGTCCACTGGAATTACAGTTGGAAAAATTAGAGTTAATATGGCAGATAAGGCTATATTCTTATAATTGGCCTGGTTTGAATGATTTGTGCTCTATTGTGGCACTTTTAAAGCTTAGAAGCCTTAATAGATAGAAATTACTATGTTTTTATTGCGAGGTAGCTTATTATGTGCACTTATATATTTATGATTTTTTATGTATGAATATGTGAAATATACATATATATCATTTATGTATGGATATATTTTTATACATATAAATATATTTACGTATTAATTAATTTTTGAATTGTATTTAGTTTAATTTCTATGGTTATACAGCTATTATATATATGTATATATATGCACATGCGTTTTGGTATGAGTATATATTATATATTTTATATTGTTAACAATTTTATGAGTGAATGTGGGTATGGTGTTGTACCTTTAAGATGCTTATTGGGGATGTAGTATCAGCTGATTATAGCAAGGTATTTAAATGGATTAATTCAATTGTTCTGGTTTCTCTGATGAAGTTCGTACATAGTACGTACGAAAAGGGCTTTAGTTAATAAAAGTCTTTTTTCACGGATTATCTTTGTGTGCTTGCTTTCTGTGGATTTTGAGTTTTGGGATTTTCTTGAGTGCAGAACTTCCCTTTTTCTCTGGGATTATGATAAGCTTAAATATATAGGCATATGGATAAAAAGGGACACAAAATCAGATGGTAAAAGAAATGTGGGAAGAAATAAAATGATCATACATAAAATAATAAATAATGTAAGGTCATGCATCTGAATCTGGATAGTAATATACAGCTGGTCAAAATATTTATAGTCCCATTTCTGTTGTATGTTGGACAGTCTTATCTTAACTCTACAGATGAGGACTGGTGGATCATAAAAGATAGTGATCTCAGAACATTGATATGGGGCAGTGAGAAGTCAGGGCTTACATAGGACAAACTTGCACTACCATTAGAGCAGGGAGGGCTTAGGATGTCAAATCTAAAAGGATACTATGAAACCGCACAGACATTTAATTTGTCTGCTACAAGCTGATGTGTACTGCCCTCTCAGAAAAGAGATTGAATTCACTGGCCTGCAACACACATTTAAACAGAAAAAAATGGGCACGTGTGTGACTGAGATTGGTCAGAAAAACATGGTACTTATTTGGGCTGTTATGCCTCCTCAGTGATTCAGAAACTGTTTAACCCACAGTGTTATCAAGCTTGGAAGGTGGAAATGCTCTCCGTAACTACAAAGATAGAGGAAGCAAGGAAAGGAGACCTCTGAAGCTTGTCATATATGGGCCAGAGGACAGGCCCAGCCAATGTTGTGGGAGTAGGTCAGTATAGAAAGGAAGCTTCTGGAAGACAGGATTATTTTTAATTTACTAGAAAAGTATTGTCTTCAACTCCAGGGGCTCTTGGCTGAGTATAGATACAGAAAAAAGTCCCTGAATATGAAAGTGGATCCCAGAACTGGTGTAGTTTCTAACAAAGCATAGAACACACCAGGTAAATTTGAAAGCAGCAGTAAGTTGAGGATATTAAGCCGTGATGTAGAGATCTCAGGGATTGGTTTTGGAGTGGGAGACCAGTCTAGAAATAATAACAGTCTCCCAGTGGAAGGAAATTGCCTTGCCCCCACCCCAGTTATGCAACTAAATCCAGATTATAGTTTTTGTGTGGAAATCACTGCATAGATATTTTTATATTCCCATTTAGACTAAGATTTTCCAAGCCACCTCCCTCAGTTGCTGGAAATGTTTCTAACCAAAAGAGTAAACTGTGAGCATATTTTCTGAGATTCCCCAGAATTGCAGAACTTTACAAGGCAGATGTATTCTTTCCTGGTTTGGATCGGTAAGATGGAATATTAGCTAACCAGAGAGGCATTGCTCTTGAATTATCACATAGGGTTGGAGGTAGTTACACACACACACACGCACGCACATGCACAAGCACCAAAAAATGCATGCATTTGGCAACATCAGCAGCAAAAAAAAGAATATAATAAGACATTAGAAATTAAAAACTTCTTTGAATATTAACCAAGTGGCTGCAGTAATACAGGTGTTAAAGGTAATGGGGTTGCATGAGTCTGAGAGGTCAACCAAGCCAAAGCCAAAATAAAATGGCAACACTGGGACAAAGCTTAGGGGAAGGGGAGTATAGTACTATTAAGCAGCTTATAATGTTAATAGATAATTTATGTGTTACTCAGGAAACTGTGTTACTGCCATTGCTCTGTTATTAACACAGAAAAAGAGATTAATGTATTTAAAAAAACTGTCTATAAAATGTGGGCATTGAACTTAGCATAATTAGATATCTGGATTTTATTTCTCTTTCTAGTTGTTACAAACGGCAGTCATCTTTGAAATTTCTATATTCTGCGTTAATTTTCAATGAGACTAATAATACATTGAAGTCAATGTTCATAGCATAGTGCTGTTTGGAAATTCACTTTCATTTTGTTAATATGTATAATAAGCTTTCTTTTAACCACGCTCTTCAAAAAAATATCAGCACCCAAATTTGCAATTTCCACACATTTTTATCGCATTTAACTTTATAATTCCCATACTGTTTATGCATTTATTTTGAAAAACAAACTAAATCATTGTAGTTGTCATTTTTACAAATGTACTTTCCTTATTGAATTCATTATTAAATTTAACATACGCTTGACTTTTTATTCATTTGCTATTGTATCCAAATTAGTATCATCTCAGTATATATCTATACATCTACTAGTGAGTTGAATGCGAGTGTATTAGCGATTATGTCTGTGCATATAGCCAGACATGTAGCTAGCCTATTTTTGTGCGCCGATCTGGTGTCCCCCAAAAGGTCTTCTCTTTGGACTTGAGGAACAAGAAGGAGGAAATTCTGTTATTAAAAAAAATACTTTATAGTTACATTCACGTCAGTGTCTTTGCAGCATGGTCATTATACCCTTTGTACATATGTTGTTGTGTTGAAGACAAGATCATTACAGTGATCAGTCTTCCATGTACATGTTTAGAATTAATATGATACAATGAAATACCAGATAACAGTGTACTTTAAAATATTAATAAATGACTTTCAACCAAAAGCTTCAGTATTAATGTTTGAATTCCCCACATCCATATGAAATCCTCCCAGTGTATATATCTTTCTCATGGAGATAAATAAACTTTTTCTGTTCAATAATACTCATTTGCAGGACACATAATTAGTTTTACCTTCTTGTCTTGGTCTCCATGCTCTTCACACTCACCCTCAACTCTCACAGAGTTCTACTTATTAGTCATTAGTTTAGAACTTGCCTACTCTGTTTTTTCAGCCTTCATTTCCTGCAGCTGAAATGTTTTCAGCATACGAGACCCTGCCAATTTTGCATTTGTGAATAGTTGCATGCCAGATAAAAAATACTTTTAACTCGTCTGGAAAAGTCACCTTGTACCTTAGTTTTTGCCATTTGAACCACTTTACGGCATCAGCAAATTGCAGTCTGGCGCAAAGAGCTCATCAGTAAATAAATCATGGCGACTCTCTACCATAAGGTGTTTTCCTGTTTGCCACAAGAGCCACAAAAGCATGTTTCTTCTTGTACCAATAAACAAACTATATCAAATTATCTTTGGTTTAGCAAATGTCCTTTCTGTCAACAATAAGAGTAATAAATATGCCTTTTCGATCCACAATGCCCTACATCCTTGCAGTCTGTTGTTGTTGTGTCTTTCGGCTTTTCCCGCTAAAGATTGGTAGTTGATTTTTACGTGGCGAGTTGCCAACCCTGATGCACAACCTTCATCGAAGGTATGCCCATTCACGCATGTCTCTACGCAGAAGACGCTCTAGCTGAGAATCGAACCGGACAGCATGTAACTCTGAGGCAACAATGCAACTGCAGCACCATATTCCAGACTTTTTTCTATCATGTGATCTCCATATTATTTTCTTTAATTGCAATCTTCTTGATGTTCATCGTGTTACCTTGCTGCAGTCATCACACTTGGGTTATCCTGTCGTCAGGCCGGATTTCCAAAGTCTTGGTCCGACGTCGGTTGCTGTTGCCTCATCCCTGACGTCAGTGCACCAGGGGTACATATACTGCAACCGACGCCATTTTCTTCAGTCTTTCTTGCCACGCGGTGCCCGAAGCAGAAGCAGTTCGCAAGTGCCAGTCGGCCGACTCCTGAGATTGTCGAATTCGAATTTCAGACCGAAGTCTTCTATAAAGCTAAGTACCCCGTTGGGGAAACTTTTCTTGCCTCAGACCGATGTCAGAAAAAGTTAACAATTGTATTTCTTGTGGGAAGCAAATACCTCATAAGGATTTTCATTCTTATTGCATACCTTGCCTAGGCCCTGATCACGACGTCACTTCTTGTCGTTTTTGTGCTAGGTTTAATAAGCGTACTATTAAAAGGCGATTTGATTTCGCACAACACTTTTTTGGTAGAAAATTTAACTATAACATGCTGTCGGAGCTACCGACTACCGGCGTGCAAAAAAAACGCAGGGACAAGGACTGACAGCCAAGGCCTAAACCCAATTCCGAGGCCTCCGGTCTCCAGTCCTCCGGTTATCAGTGAGGCTCCGACGCAGCCCCTGACTACCGCAGTCCTGGAACCCGAGACCGCTATGGATATTTTGACGGAATGTACTAGGCCGATGCAGCCTTTTACTTCAGGCCCTTCCGACGACATACCTTCTAAGGACGTCGGTGCTTCGGAAACACCATTGGTTTCTGAGGGCGTTTTCAGACCGGCGACTCTCACAGTCAAAACGTTTTCTAAGTCTAAGACTCCTTCTAAAGCTAAAAAGACTACACTTCAGTCTCCTGTTCAAGGCCCTATGCCTAAGAAACAGATGCTCATAATGGCTGAAGATTTGATTTCTCTTATCAGGGGTTCACAGCCTCCTCCTGACAAAAGGCCTAGACAAGAGGAAGATTCTGCTTCTTCTGAGCATCTGTCTATTTCTTTGGATTCCTCTGAAGACCAAGACTATTCCTACTCTCCTTATGAAGATTCTGATGCTGAGGACTCTATTCCCTCAGCTTCCCCTCCTGAAGACTACTCTTTTGGGGAAACTTTACACACTATGAGGGAACATTTCCACTGGGAAGGCCAGGATTTCTCTGATTCCAAGAAAAGGCTCAGAGAGTTTCTTTTACTCCCCCAACACAGACCTCTAGCCATCCCACCTGTTTTGGATATTGTGGATGATGTTTATTTAGAATCCAGTTTCAACCCAGACTCTCTACCTCCTGCTCCGGCTAAGCCTGACAGATACTACAGAGTACCTGATTCCCACAAATTTCTTTACAAAAGCCCAGTAGCTGACCCAGAGACTATCTCCCAGGGTCCCAAAGGGGTTAAGGCTTCCATGGCTAAAAACCCAGTACCTTCTGAGAGGGACTCAAGAGCACTAAGACAGGTGGGGGAAAAA
The DNA here is from genome assembly GCF_019279795.1 of Protopterus annectens. Lineage (NCBI taxonomy): Eukaryota > Metazoa > Chordata > Ceratodontiformes > Protopteridae > Protopterus > Protopterus annectens. The sequence goes on from NC_056727.1 coordinate 1,169,944,191, forward strand.
GGTTTACACCTCAGCCACATTAGCTATGAGGGCACTAAATTGTCAATTTCATATGCTCAAGTGTCAGCAGTTTCTAATCTCTCAGTTAAAACAAAAGATAACCTCCCTTCCCCAACAATCTGAATTGAAAGAAGTACAGGATTTGTTGCATGCCACCGAGCAGGTGGGCAAACATACTTTACAATGTGGGTTTGATTCTTTGGAGGCCTCCTGCAGAGCAGCTGTCACTGGATCAGTTATACGTAGGCATGCCTGGTTAAAGGAACAAAGTCTACCTGATCATGTCAAAGCAAAAGTACTGGATGCACCCTTACAGCAGGATGTTCTTTTTGGACTTAAAGCAGAAGAAGTGCTAAAGAAAATGGAAGAAAAGGCGAAATCAATGCAGACAGTCAAAGATTTCCTACAGGTACAACCCCCTCGCTTCAGCAGAAACTGGCCAACAAAAAATTGGTCCTTTCCAGCCACTGACAGACCTCAGAGGGGTAAATACAGGCGCCCAAGGGGCAGAGGACAACCACAAGCCCAGTATAAACCTCGCCAATGGGGCATTCCAACCCAGAAAGGAGGAGAAGACAGGTCTCAACCCACCAGAAGGCAAACTCAATGACTTGCACCTCAACTGGCCAAACAAAGCTCTTTTGTTAGCCCCCTTGGGGGGAAAACTAGCACTTTTTGCAGACAACTGGCACATGGTCACAAAGGACAAATGGGTCCTAGACATAATTTTACGAGGATACAGATTCCACTTTCACACCTTGCCAATGAAAAGAGGAATGCCAAACCTGCCACTAAATCAAAGGGCAGAGGCTCAAAAACAAATTACAACTCTCATGGCCATGAGAGCCATTCAACGGGTACCGATTCAAGAGCAAGGCCAAGGATTTTACTCAAGGCTCTTTCTAGTACCCAGAAAGGACAATGCTTGGAGACCAATTCTGGATCTTTCAATTCTAAACACTTACCTACAAGTCCCAAAATTCAAGATGCTAACACTACAGCAGCTACTTCCCATGTTTGGCAAGGAAGCATGGCTGGTAACGTTGGACCTCAAGGAGGCATACCTGCATGTCCCTATCAGACAAAGTTGCAGAAGATACCTCCGTTTCATTGCAGGTTCAACCCATTACCAATTCTCTGCACTGCCCTTTGGCTTACTACTGCGCCCAGAGTTTTCACAAAATGCCTGGCACCAGTAATTGCATACTGCAGACAAAGAGGAATTCAAATATATCCATACCTGGACGACTGCCTCATCCAAGCAGAAAGAAAAGACGTTCTCTTACATCATCTGGCTTTTGTGAAGCATCTACTAAATTGTCTGGGGTACACAGTAAACGAAAAGAAGTCAAAAGTAGTACCTCACAAAAAATTACATTCCTGGGTGCCAGCTTGGACACAACGGCCCAGAAGGCTTATCTCACACCTGACAAGCAACTACAACTGACTCAATATTTCAAGACAGTGACAACAAAGACCCAATTAACTGCAAGAAAAATTCTGCAGGCTTTGGGCTTCATGGCATCTTGCATTCTGATAATACCATTTGCAAAACTGCATATGAGGAAATTACAGTGGTACCTAAAAAGTGTATGGTCTCAACACAGCCACAGCTTGGACACAGTGATATCTCTCATTCCCTGCCTTCAACAGGAATTTCTATGGTGGGCACAGGCATGTCACCTCAACAAGGGTCAGCCTTTCACCTTGCCCCCATCCAGGCAAACTATCACAACAGACGCCTCAGACTATGCTTGGGGGGCACACATGGCAGGGCAATGCATTCAAGGCCTATGGACTGCAGAACAAAGAAAACTGCACATAAATCAAAAAGAGATGCTAGCTGTACAGAAAGCTCTGACAGCCTTCAAGGATCTTCTACATCCAGGACAACTTGCAATAAAGATGGACAACACCACAGTAATGTGGTACATAAACAAACAAGGGGGCACACATTCCTACCCTCTTTGCAGGCAAGCAATAATCTTATGGAACACAGTTCTGGCCTACCAAGTCCAGTTACAAGCTCAATTCCTGCCAGGACAGAAAAACACATTGGCAGACAACCTAAGCAGAAACATCAAAGATCCCCACGAGTGGAAGCTAGACCCACAAATATTTACAATGATAACTCAAAAATGGGGCCTACCAAATATAGACCTGTTTGCCAGTCTGCAAAACTACCAACTGACAAAATTTTGTACAAGGACATTCCACCATCAAGCTTGGAAAGTGGACGCTCTGTCCTTCAGTTGGAAAAACCTGACAGCATATGCCTTTCCTCCATTACCTCTTCTCACAAAGGTTCTTTTGAAGGTCAAAAAGGAGAAACCAAGACTGATTCTCATAGCCCCAGACTGGCCACGTCAGTACTGGTACCCGCTATTGAAGAATATGGCTCCCAGCCCACCATGGATATTGCCTCAAATACCTCATTTGCTCAAGCAGCAAAACAAACAGATTCTACACAGCCAGCTAAAAACCTTAAACCTGGCTGCATGGCAAATCTTTTAAACATCCAACCAGCCCCTCTTTCACAAGTAGTTCTGGATGTTATTCTGGAAGCCAGGAGGCCAAGCACCAGGAAGGCTTACTCAGACAAATGGAAAAGGTTTTATGCCTGGAACCAAGCTAAAGGCCAAGACACAACTCAGCCTCATATGTCTCACATTCTGCAGTATTTAGCAGAGATGTTGCACAAAGGACTTTCCTTCTCCTCTATTAAAATCCATGCTTCAGCTATTTCAGCTCACTACAACACGAATCCACCTTTATTTTCACATCCTCTTTTAAAGCAGTTCCTCAGAGGGGCAAAAAAAAAACATTAGACCACCTAGAAGAGCACCTACACCAACATGGGACCTCAACTTTGTTCTGGAAAAACTAACGTTACCTCCCTTTGAACCAGCTTTCTCTGCAGACCTTCAGTTCCTATCTTGGAAGACTGCCCTGCTCCTGGCAATAACTTCTGCTAGGCGAGTCTCAGAATTACAGGCACTAATGGCAGTGGAACCTTTCCTCATTTTCCATCAAGACAGAGTTTCTCTAAGAACTAATCCTTCCTTCATGCCTAAGGTGGTTTCCAGTGTAGCTTTAAATCAAACCATCCATCTACCCACCTTCTTTCCCAATCCACACAACAAAGGTGAGAGACTCTTGCATTCCTTGGACATTCACAGACAGCTTCATTACCACCTGGACAAAACTAAGGCTTTCAGAAAAACTGACCAGCTCTTTGTATCCTATGCTACAGCTTCTCAAGGGAGGGCTATATCCAAACAAACCATTTCTAAATGGATAGGCCATTGCATACAGTTCTGTTATACCCATCATGGGAAGCCAGTTCCTACTACCATTATTTCCCACTCTGCCAGGGCAACAGCTACCTCTACAGCCTTTCTGAGGGGTCCCTACCAAGGAAATTTTAGAAGCTGCAACTTGGGAGTTCAGTACACACCTTCACCAAACACCATCACCTACCTCTTTATTCTAAGTCCAGGGCAGGCTTCGCCACTGCAGTTCTGCAGGGCCTCATTGCCTCCACTAACCCTCTATGATACCTCCACCCTGCCTTAGCTTTGGGACTCAACCCAAGTGTGATGACTGCAGCAGGGTAACACGATAAACATAGTACAGTTTTGTACCTACCATAAATGTAGATGTTCGAGTGTTCACCCTGCTGCAGTCCAGGTTACCCTCCCTCCAACCCCTCTGATCTTTTGGCTAAATCTCTGCCATACCTTACTGATGTATTTGCTTATAGCTGAAGGGGTTTTGTGTTTGTACAGTGTTCACACCATTTGGTACTAATTTTGATCACCTTTTTGGGAGCACCTGACATCTGGGGCAAGAAAAACTGAAGAAAATGGCGTCTGTTGCAGTATATGTACCCCTGGCGCACTGACGTCAGGGATGAGGCAACAGCAACCAACGTCGGACCAAGACTTTGGAAATCCGGCCGTCCGCGGGACCGCCTGACGACAGGATAACCCAAGTGTGATGACTGCAGCAGGGTGAACACTCGAACATCTACATTTATGGTAGGTACAAAACTGTACTTTTCTATCTCCTTCCAGTGTTTTCTAGTAGGCTTTAACTTACCCTGCTATGACTATCAGAGCTGTTTTCAAACACCATGCCTGTTGTGTCTGATTCTGAATGTGTATGGCTATAAAATACATTTTATTTCTTTAGCTAATTACAGTGACCTATCTCTGGTAACCTCTCTAATGGTAAAATAGAATAGTTTATCTTGAACCAGAAGGAGACTGTACATAAGCCATTTCAAAATACAGTTTGGTCCTTGAGTGGTATAGTAGATAGAGGATGCTCAAGAGTTTGAACGTCCACAAGAAGCTGATTTACTTAAGAGTGGGGTGGAGGGACAGTTTGCAATGTTTGTGGGCTTTGGTCTGATTTTTTTAGGAGACCACCTGGTATTAATCACTGATGGAATTAGACAACACTGCTAGTTTGATGCATCTGTTTGGTTTTATGGATCCATCTCAATTAAATGTTATATGGGACTGCTAGATAGATGACCACACTAACCGAAAGAAGACAAAACCTGAGATACCTTATGGTTACAGATCAATAAATTAATCTATAATTTTGGTAATTTCACCAATGACAGTAGAAGTATCTTGTAGAATAACATTGGATTTAAATATCCAGTCTTATGACCCACTGAAGAGTAGGTTGAAGAAGGCTAGTAAAGTGTGAAAAATGTATGTTTTGCTAATAATAATTTTAGCAAAATGTTTTAGCAGAACGTGTGCCATAATCATACCAAATGAATCTGATGAGGGAGTGACACATCCATAAAGAAAGGCTGCAGGATATTCCTGTCTGATGCTGCAATACCACCTTAAGTGGCATACATCACATGGGGGGGGGACAATGTAGGGAGGGGGGGCGTTCTATTGTTGTGTGCTCGTGTTGTCACTCGTGGGGGGAGGGCGCAATGCTACTGTGTACAAGCGGGCATCGGGCGCAATGTTAAAAAGTGAAGAAACTTTCACTTTTTAACTTTGGTTTGTTTTGCGCCCCTTATGAGGCCGGCCTTTATGGCGCCCTAGGTGGTTGCCTAGTTCGCCTATGCCTAAGGCCGGCCATGACCATATTGCTGGAAGGCACAGATGTGATCATAAAACAAGTTGTACAACTCAAGATACGGGAAAAGTGAGCTCTGTTCTTTATGGCAGTGTCTTCCTTCACTGTAGCTGCAGTCTTTCACCACTAGAGGTCACTATGTGTCTGTTATGTCGATGACTTCAACAGCTGCCTTCCATCTTGAGGAACACTACTTGCCTTTTGCCTAAGAATTGCAGTTTAGGAGTTTAACTGGAAGGAACATGTCAAAGAAAATAAAAGATATTTTCTTTTGCCTGCTGCATTAGATTTTAAAGCTTTTATAGCAGTTGGTTGACTGGGGTGCACTTAATTGTGTTCTGGTTGTCATTTATGTGGCAGTAAAAGGTTATGCTACAGTTTTCAAAGCTGTTAGTAAGTTTTCAGTGTAGTTCTGTTGTGACTGTGGCTGCTGAATGTGTAGCAGAGCAGAGTTTGTTGTGGCTGGATTCATGTCCATAAGAGCCTTGTAGTGAATGGAGCACCTTAATTACGCTCAAAAATTGAGCTTGTTCATGGTTGTTTGGTTTGAATGTTATAGGTACCCATATCCAGTGGTTGTTGAGGCATTTGCTTTTGCTGTAGAACCCCGTAAACAAGTGTGTATATTGAGGGCAGTTGCTACTAATGACTTCAGTACTCCGTATGTAATTCACCAGGTGTTAAATGCATATTGTGAATTTTGCCAGAAGGTCAAGGCCACTACTAAGAGTAAAGGACTTGAAAAGCCTGGAATCCTTTTTGATTAGGGAATCTGTTAAGCTGCTGTTAAGCAGCTTGAAGTGAAGGCTAAAACTGACAGTATGGTAGAAATTGTACATTGAACAAAGACAGAAGGATGCTAAAGAAAGAGAAAGTAAAAGTAAATGTTAGAAACATTTGAAACAAGTGGAAGTCATCATCCTGCAAGTCATTTCTGGTGCTTACAGTGGTAATGTAACTTCACTGTAGAATATCTGGGAGTCTGGAACTGACAGTGGTCCCACGGATAAAGAAGGAAGTGCTGATGGAGGGACTCTCACCGGTATTGGCTGTGCCTGTTGTGTAAAAGGTTATTTGAGGAGGGTATGGGGTAGGTTACATCACAGGAATTGTGCCACATGTTCTTCGTGTTTCACTGTTGCAGTCATTACATTTGGGTAATCCTGCTGGTAGGTTGCCCTCAGCCGGCCTGAATTCCAAAGTCTTGGGTCCTGCGTTGGCTGCTGTCACCCCTTCCCTGACGTCAGGTCGTCAGGGGAATAAAAGAAGCAGCCGACGCCATTTTCTTCAGTCTTTCTTGCCGCACGGTGCCCGAAGCAGAAGCAGTTCGCAAGTGCCGGTCGGCCGACTCCTGAAATTTTCTTGTTTGAGTTTCAAAACCGAAGTCTTCAATAAAGCTAAGTACCCCGTTGGGGAAACTTTTTTCTTGCTCCAGACCGATGTCAGAAAAAGTTAATAATTGTATTACTTGAGGAAAGCAAATACCTCATAAGGATTTTCATTCTTACTGTATTCCTTGCCTAGGCCCAGATCACAACGTTACTGGTTATCGGTCTTGTGCTAGATTTAACCAATGCACTATTAAGTGTCGGTATAATTTTGCTTTAAAGTATTTTGGTAGCCGGTTTAATTATCCTAAAATGTTGTCAGATAGCCATTCGATTACCGGAGTTTACAAAAAATGCAAAGAAAAGGATAGAGAAAAACAACCGAGGCCCAAAACCGATGACTAAGCTTCTCCTAAGCCAGTCGCCGGTTCTCAGTGAGGTGCTTTCGCAGCTCCTGACACCCGCTACTTTAGAGTCGCAGGCCACTACCGACTCCCACATGGAGTCGGCCATGCCGCTAGATACTCAAAGTATTGGAGCCTCGGACGCTAATCCCTCAGATGGGTCCGGAGCCGCTGAGCAGGTACCGGCTTCTGAGGGTGTATTTAGACCGCAACATCTTTACATTAAAATGACTTCAGCTTCAAAGACAAAGACTAAAGCATCTTCTAAAGCAAAGAAACAAACTCATGAGCCACGTGTACAAGCCTCCATGCACAAAAAACAGATGATCAAAATGGCCGAAGACCTGATTACCTTGATCAGGAGTTCCCATTCCCCTCCTGATAAGAGGCCTAGGCAAAACACTGACTATGAATCTTCAGATCAGGTTTCTATTTCTTCTGATTCCTCTTCTGATCAGGGATATTCTTTACCCCCCATGAGGATTCTGATGCTGAAGAATCTTATACCTTCAGCATCCCCCCCTGAGGATTATTCCTTTGGGGAAACCTTGCATACCATGAGGGAGCATTTTCACTGGGAAAGCACAGATTTTTCAGAATCTAAAAAGAGTCACAGGGATTTCCTTTTACTACCACAGCACATGCCTCTAACCATTCCCCATGTGTTAGACATTGTAGATGATGTGTTTTTGGAGTCTAGTTTGACCCCTGACTCCTTACCTCCAGCTCCTGTTTAAGCCTGACAGATGTTACAGGGATGTTCTTGCAGTCATTACATTTGAGTAATCCTGCTGGCAGGTTGCCCTCAGTCGTCCTGAATTCCAAAGTCTTGGGTCCTGCATTGGTTGCTGTCACCCCTTCCCTGACGTCAGGGGTATAAAAGATGCAGCCGATGCCATTTTCTTCAGTCTTTCTTGCCGTGCAGTGCCTGAAGCAGAAGCAGTTCGCAAGTGCCAGTCGGCCGACTCCTGAGATTTTCGTGTTAGAGTTTCAGATCCAAAGTCTTCAATAAAGCTATGTACCCTGTTGGGGAAACTTTTTTCTTGCTCCAGACCGATGTCAGAAAAAGTTAATAATTGTATTTCTTGTGGAAAGCAAATACCTCATAAGGACTTTCATTTTTACTGTATTTCTTGCCTAGGCCCTGATCACGTTTTAGGTTGTCGGTTTTGTGCTAGATTTAACCAGCGCACTATTAAGCGTCTGTATGATTTTGCATTAAACTATTTTGGACGCAGGTTTAATTATCCAGAACTGTCGTCAGATAGCCATCCGACTACTGGAGTTCACAAAAAAACGCAAAGAAAAGGAGAGAGAGAAACAACCGAGGCCCAGAACCGATGACGAAGCTTCTCCTAAGCCAGTCGGCGGTTCTCAGTGAGGCGCTTTCGCAGCCCCTGATGCCCGCTACTTTAGAGTCGCAGACCGCTACCGACTCCCACGTGGAGTTGGCTATGCCGCTGGAAACTCAAGGTATTGGAGCCTCGGACACTATTCCCTCAGATGGGTCCAGAGCCACTGAGCATGCACCGGCTTCTGAGGGTGTATTCAGACCTAAACATCTATACATTAAACCGACTTCACCTTCAAAGGCAAAGACTAAAGCACCTTCTAAATCAAAGAAACAAACTGAAGAGCCATGTGGACAGGCCTCTATGCCCAAAAAACAGATGCTCAAAATGGCCGAAGACTTGATTACCTTGATCAGGGGTTCCCATCCCCCTCCTGATAAGAGGCCTGGGCAAGAGACAGACTATGAATCTTCAGATCAGGTTTCTATTTCTTCTGATCTGGAATATTCTCTTCCCCCCTATGAGGATTCTGATGCTGAAGAATCTATACCTTCGGCTTCTCCTCCTGAGGACTATTCTTTTGGGGAAACCTTGCATACCATGAGGGAGCATTTCCACTGGGCGAGCCAAGATTTTTCAGAATCTAAAAGAGGCTCAGGGACTTCCTTTTACTATCTCAGCACAGGCCTCTAGCCATTCCACCTGTGTTAGACATTGTAGATGATGTATTTTCAGAGTCTAGTCTGACCCCTGACTCCTTACCTCCAGCTCCTGTTAAGCCTGACAGATATTACAGGGTTCCTGACTCTCATAAATTCCTTTTCAAAAACCCTGCTGAAGACCCAGAAACTGTTTCAGAGGGTCCCAAAGGAGTTAAGGCTTCCACTGCAAAAAACCCTGCCCCCTCTGACAGAGATTCTAGGGCACTGGACAGATGGGGAAAAAGGTTTACACATCTGCTACCTTGGCTATAAGGGCCTTAAACTGTCAGTTTCATATGCTCAGATATCAGCAACATGTCATGGCATTGCTTAAACAGAAAATGTTGTTAAACTCTGAATGTGCAGAAAACATGAAATTCAGGATTTATTGCATGCAGCCGAACAAGTTGGAAAGCATACTTTGCAATGTGGTTTTGATTCTTTGGAGGCCTCCTGCAGGGCTGCAGTTATGGGTTCTGTAATTAGGAGGCATGCTTGGTTAAAGGAACAAAATCTGTCTGATCATGTCGAAGTTAAATTATTAGATGCACCTTTACAGCATGATACTTTGGTGCTAAGGCAGAAGAGGTGTTAAAGAAAATGGAGGACAAATCTAAATCTATGCAGACTATCAAAGGTTTTTTTACAAGTACAGCCACCTAGATTTAGTAGACACTGGCCTACAAAGAATTGGTCCTTTCCAGTGTCAGACAGACCTCAAAGGGGCAGATCCAGATGCCCTAGAGGCAGATCCCAGGCGCAAGGTTCATACAGGTCAAAGCAATGGGGTGCTTCTACCTCCAAAGTTGGCGAAGGCAAATCACAACCATACAGGAAACAGTCCCAATGACTTCCCCCTGCCTGCACCAAGCACTTATCTCCTGGCAGCACCCTTGGGGGGGATAGCACTTTTTTCTCAAAATTGGCACATTATAACCCAGGACAAGTGGGTTCTAAACATGATGTCACAAGGCTACAAGTTCCACTTCCATACCCTACCAAAGGCAAATGGTTGGCCAGATCTGCCAAAAAATCAATGGGCAGAGGCACAAAAACAAGTGTCATCTCTCATGGACATGGGGGCCATTCAACAAGTACCAGAGCAAGAGCAGGGACAAGGATTTTACTCGACTGTTCTTGGAACCCAGAAAGGGCAAAGCCTGGAGACCAATACTGGACCTATCTATTCTAAACACATTCGTGGATATACCAAAATTCAAAATGTTGACTTTGCAGGAGCTCCTGCCCATGCTGGGCAAGAAGGCTTGGCTTGTGACTTTAGACCTAAAAGAGGCATACCTGCATGTCCCAATCAGACAATCATGCAGAAGATCCCTCAGATTCAAGGCTGGCTCAATGCATTACCAATTCTCTGCACTGCCCTTTGGCTTATCTACTGTGCCCAGGGTCTTTACAAAGTGCCTGGCACCAGTAATTGCATTCTGCAGACAATGAGGAATACAAATATATCCTTACTTGGACGACTGCCTAATTCAAGCAGAGAACAAGGACATTCTTCTACAGCATCTGGCGTTTGCAAAAAGACTTCTAACATGCCTAGGGTACACAGTCAACGAAAAGAAATCAAAACTACCACTGTCTCAAAAGATAATATTCCTGGGTGCAAGCTTAAATACAACTGCCCAGATGGCTTATCTCACGCCTGACAAACAAAGGCAACTGACTACCTATTTCAAAATGTTGGCAACAAAGGCCCAGTTATCTGCAAGAAAAAATCTGCAGGCTTTGGGCTTCATGGCATCCTGCATCCTACTAATTCCATATGCAAGACTGCATATGAGAAAACTTCGATGGTACCTAAAAAGTGTTTGGACTCAGCATTGCCACAGCCTGGAAACAATGATTACTGTCAATGTTCATCGTGTTTCACTGTTGCAGTCATTACACTTGGGTTATCCTGCTGGCAGGCTACCCATAGTCGGCCCGAGTTCCAAAGTCTTGGTCCGGCGTCGGTTGTCGTCGCCTCTTCCCTGATGTCAGTACGCCAGGGGTATAAAAGATGCAACAGACGCCATTTTCTTCAGTCTTTCTTGCCGCGCGGTGCCCGAAGCAAAAGCAGTTCGCAAGTGCCGGTCGGCCGACTCCTGAGATTTTTGAAATATAGTTTCAGATCCAAAGTCTTCAATAAAGCTAAGTACCCTATTGGGGAAACTTTTTCTTGCTCCAGAACCGATGTCAGTAAAAGTTAACAATTGTATTTCTTGTGGGAAGCAAATACCTTACAAGGATTTTCACTCTTACTGCATTCCTTGCCTAGGCCTTGACCACAACGTTACTAGTTGTCAGTTTTGTGCTAGATTCAACAAACGCACTATTAAACTTCGGTTTGATTTTGCCTTGCATAACTTTGGCCGAAGGTTTCACTATATAATGCCGTCAGAACAACTGATGACCGGAATTCATAAAAAGTGCAAAGACGAGGAAAAGGGCAGGCATCCGAGGTCCAAAACCGACAAAGCCTCTTCTAGGCCAGTCACCGGTTGTCAGTGAGGCGCTTTCGCAGCCCCTGACACCTGCTACCTCAGAGCCACAGGCCGTATCCGACTCCCACGTGGAGACAACTAGGCCTCTGGATACTCAAAGTATTGGGCCTATGGATACTATTCCCTCAGATGGGTCCGGAGCCGCTGAGCAGGCATCGGCTTCTGAGGGTGTTTTCAGACCTTCGCAGCCTACTATTAAGTCCTCTGCAACAGCCAAAGTACAGTCAAAGACACCGGTAAAGACAAGGAAACAAGTACAGCATTCTCCTGGACAGTCATCCATGCCAAAGAAACAGATGCTTAAAATGGCCGAAGACTTGATTACTTTGATCAGGGGATCCCACCCCCCTCCTGGAAAAAGGCCTAGGCAAGACACTGATTATGATTCCTCTGACCAGGTTTCTATTTCCTCTGATTCCTCTTCAGATCAGGGTTATTCTCTCCCTCCTTATGAGGACTCTGATGCTGAAGAATCTATACCTTCAGCCTCTCCACCTGAGGATTATTCTTTTGGGGAAACTCTGCACACCATGAGGGAACATTTCCACTGGGAGAGCCAGGATTATTCAGAATCCAAGAAAACGCTCAGGGATTTTCTTTTACTGCCTCAGCACAGGCCCCTAGCTTATCCCCCTGTGCTTGATATTGTTGATGATGTTTTCTCTGAATCCAGTCTGTCTCCTGATTCTTTACCCCCTGCACCAGTCAAGCCAGACAGGTATTAGAGTCCCTGACTCTCATAAATTTCTTTATAAAAACCCTGCTGCTGACCCAGAAACAATTTCTCAGGGTCCCAAGGGGGTTAAGGCTGCCACTGCAAAAAACCCTGTCCCCCTCTGATAGGGATTCCAGAGCACTGGATAGATGGGGGAAAAAAGTCTACACTTCTGCTATTTTAGCTGTAAGGGCTTTAAACTGCCAGTTTCACATGCTTAAATACCAACAGTACCTTGTGTCTTTGTTAAAACAGAAAATGCTTACTAACTCAGAAAATCCTGATAATAAGGAAATGCAGGAATTATTGTATGTAATTGAACAAGTGGAAAAGCATACCTTGCAATGTGGTTTTGATTCATTAGAGGCTTCTTGCAGAGCTGCAGTTACAGGCTCTGTCATTCGTAGGCATGCTTGGTTGAAAGAACAAAGTTTACCTGAACATGTTAAAAGTAAAATTATTAGATGCTCCACTACAGCATGATACTTTGTTTGGTGTTAAGGCAGAAGAGGTGTTAAAGAAAATGGAGGATAAAGCAAAATCTATGCAGACAGTAAAAGATTTCTTACAGGTGCAACCACCTAGGTTTAGTAGAAACTGGCCTTCAAAAAATTGGTCCTTTCAAGTCTCAGACAGACCACAAAGAGGCAGATCTCAGCCCCAAGGATCCTACAGACCTAAGCAATGGGGTGCTTCTACCCCCAAAGGAGGAGAAGACAGATCACAACCTTACAGGAAACAGTCCCAATGACTTCCCTCTACAAAGACCAAGCACTTACTATTGGCAGCACCCCTAGGGGGAAAGCTAGCACTTTTTGCACAAAATTGGCACATAATTACCCAGGACAAATGGGTACTGAATATAATTACTCAAGGTTACAGGTTCCACTTTCACACCCTTCCAAAATCAAAAGGTATGCCAAACCTGCCATAAAACCAATGAGCAGAGGCACAAAAGGAAATTGCTGCTCTCATGGACATGGGAGCTATTCAAAGAGTACCACAGCAAGAACAGGGACAAGGTTTTTACTCAAGGTACCCAGAAAGGACAAAGCCTGGAGACCAATACTGGACTTGTCAATCCTAAATACTTACCTGGATGTTCCAAAATTCAAAATGTTAACACTACAGCAACTTCTACCCATGCTGGGCAAGAAGGCTTGGCTGGTTACTTTGGACCTCAAGGAGGCTTACCTGCATGTTCCAATCAGACAGTCTTGCAGAAGATACCTCAGATTCATAGCTGGTGTAATGCACTATCAATTCTCTGCACTGCCCTTTGGCTTATCTACTGTGCCCAGGGTCTTCACAAAGTGCCTGGCACCAGTAATTGCATTTTGCAGACAGAAAGGAATTCAAATTTATCCGTACCTGGATAACTACCTGATTCAAGCAGAGAGCAAGGACATTCTTCTAAAGCATCTGGCGTTTGTAAAAAAGTTATTAAGTTGCCTAGGGTACACAGTAAATGAAAAGAAATCAAAACTAGTGCCCTCACAAGAGATAATATTCCTGGGTGCCAGCTTGAACACGATGGCCCAGATGGCTTATCTCACGCCAGACAAGCAAGGACAACTGACTCAATACTTTCAATTGATGGCAACAAAGACCCAACTCCCTGCAAGAAAAATTCTGCAGGCCTTGGGTTACATGGCATCTTGCATACTACTAATTCCATATGCCAGACTGCATATGAGGAAACTACAGTGGTACCTAAAGAGTGTATGGTCTCAACACTGTCAAAGTTTGGAAACAGTTATACCACTAATTCCTTGCCTTCAACAGGTGTTTCGATGGTGGGCTCAAGCTTGTCACCTCAACAAGGGACAGCCTTTTACTCAACCCACAGCCAGGCAAACACTGACAACAGATGCATCGGATTACGCCTGGGGAGCACACATGGCAGGAAAATGTATTCAGGGCAAGTGGCCCGCAGAACAAAGGCATCTTCACATCAATCAAAAAGAGATGCTAGCTGTACAAAATACCCTTATAGCTTTCAAGGACCTGCTGCATCCAGGACAACTATTACTAAAGACCGACAACACCACAGTTATGTGGTACATAAACAAGCAAGGGGGTTGCTCACTCCTACCCCCTCTGCAGACAAGCCATGGCTTTGTGGAACACAGCTCTAAACTATCAAGTTCATCTGCAAGCACAATTCTTGCCAGGAGAGAAAAACACACTGGCAGACGACTTGAGCAGAAACATCATGGATCCCCACGAATGGGAATTGAATCCACAAATATTCAGAATGATAACACAGAAATGGTGGAGCCCGGACATAGATCTGTTTGCATCCCCAATGAACTGCCAGCTACACAAATTTTGCACAAGGAGTTACCATCCACAAGCATGGAAAGTGGATGCCCTCTCATTCAGCTGGAAAAACCTACAAGTATACGCTTTCCCACCACTACCTCTCCTTCCAAAGGTACTCATTAAAAGCCAGGCAAGAAGAGCCAAAGATGATCCTGATTGCACCAGACTGGCCACGCCAGCACTGGTACCCAATCTTAAAGAACTTAGCACAACAGCCACCCTGGATTTTGCCTCAAATCCCACATCTGCTGACTCGGCACAACAATCCGATACTTCACAGCCAGCTAACCTTAACCCTAGCTGCATGGAAGATTCCTTAGTCAAGCAAGCAGTGCCTCTCTCCAAAGCTGTTATGGATGTCATTCTGGAGGCCAGAAGGCCTAGTACCAGGAAAGCCTATTCGGATAAATGGAAGAGATTCTGTGCCTGGAACCAGGCTCACAGCCTTGACCCTCTTGTCCCAAACATTCCTCAGATGTTACAGTATTTAACTGAGATGCTGGACAAAGGTCTCTCCTTTTCATCCATCAAGATCCACGCCTCTGCCATATCTGCTTATTACAACACGGATCCACCAATTTTTTCTAATCCTTTGCTAAAACAGTACCTCAGAGGGGCTAAAAACATAAGACCGCCCCGTAGAGCACCTACTCCAACTTGGGACCTCAACTTTGTTTTGGAAAAATTAACTTTACCTCCTTTTGAGCCAGCTAACACAGCAGAATTGAAATATATCTGTTGGAAAACTGCTCTGCTCCTGGCAATAACATCAGCACGAAGAGTTTCAGAATTACAGGCACTAATGGCTGTGGAACCTTTCCTCATTTTCCACCAGGACAGGGTGTCTTTAAGAACTAACCCTACGTTTATGCCAAAGGTGGTATCAAGTGTGGCTCTAAACCAAACTATTCACTTGCCAACTTTTTATCCAAAACCAAGGAATAAAGGGGAGAGACTACTGCATTCTTTGGACATTCACAGGCAGTTACGCTTCTACTTGGACAAAACCAAAGCTTTCAGAAAATCTGAACAATTATTGGTAGCATATGCTGCAGGAGCACAGGGAAAAGCCATTTCAAAACAGACGATTTCAAAATGGATAGGACATTGTATACGTTTCTGCTATACACACCATGGGAAACCTGTACCTAGCAGCATTAGATCTCACTCCACCAGGGCAACAGCCACTTCAACTGCCTACCTCAGAGGAGTACCTACCAAGGATATTTTGGAAGCAGCAACATGGAGTTCTGTGCATACCTTCACCAAGCATTACCATCTGCCTTTGTACTCTAAATCCAGAGCTGGCTTTGCCACTGCTGTGCTGCAGGGCTTTATAGCCACCCCTAATACCTTATAGAACCAGCCACCCTACCTCAGCTTTGGGATTCTACCCAAGTGTAATGACTGCAGCAGTGTAATGACTGCAGCAGTGTAACACGATGAACATAGTACAGTTTTGTACCTACCATAAATGTAGATGTTAGAGTGTATACACTGCTGCAGTCCAGGTTACCCTCCCTCCTTCCCCTCTTACTTGCTGGTACGTACCTATGTCTTCTACCCTTTACTACCTATGGGGAGTATTTGCTGGAAACTGAAAGTTGTTGTTTGCTTTTCTTATGTATGTTTTATTAGCAATTGGAATTGCCTACCTATTTGGTGGCACCTGACATCTGGGGCAAGAAAAACTGAAGAAAATGGCGTCTGCTGCATCTTATATACCCCTGTTGCACTGACGTCAGGGAGGAGGCGACAGCAACCGACACCGGACCAAGACTTTGGAACTCAGGCCGACTGGGGAACCGCCTTGACGGCTGGATATAACCCAAGTGTAATGACTGCAGCAGTGTATACACTCGAACATCTACATTTATGGTAGGTACAAAACTGTACTTTCCCTGTCTGCAACAGGAGTTTCTATCGTGGTCCCGGGCCTGTCACCTCAACAAGGGACAGCCCTTCACCTTGCCCACAGCCAGGCAGACAATAACAACGGATGCATAGGATTATGCCTGGGGGGGCACATGGAAGGAAAGTGTATTCAGGGCATGTGGCCCAAGGAACAAATGCATCTGCACATCAATCAAAAAGAATGCCCTGACAGCCTTCAAGGATCTACTTCATCCAGGACAGCTATTGCTAAAGACGGACAGCACCACAGTTAGTGGTACATAAACGAGCAAGGGGGCACACATTCCTACCCCCTCTGCAGGCAAGCCATGATTTTGTAGAACACGGCACTGACCTATCAAGTACATCTGCAGGCACAATTCCTGCCAGGAAAGAAAAATACGCTGGCAGACGAACTAAGCAGAAATCTCATGGAGCCACACGAATGGAAACTAAATCCACAGGTCTTCGGCATGATAACAAGGAAATGGGGACGCCCAGACATAGATCTTTTTGCCTCCCCTCACAACTACCAACTACAGAAATTCTGCACAAGGACTTATCACGCACAGGTATGGAAAGTGGATGCTCTTTCATTCAGCTGGGAAACCCTGAAAGTTTGCCTTCCCTCCACTGCCTCTTCTTCCCAAGGTACTCCTAAAAGTTAGACAAGAAAAGCCAAAAATGATCCTGATTGCCCCAGACTGGCCACGCCAGCACTGGTACCCAATCCTAAAGAGCTTGTCTCAAGGCCCAGCCTGGCCTTTACCTCAAATTCCTCATCTCCTGACTCAACAGAACAACCAGATTCTGCACAATCAACTCAGAACCTTAAATCTGGCTGCATGGCAGATAATATAGTCACTCAAACCACTCCTCTCTCTAAAGCTGTTATGGATGTCATTTTAGAAGCCAGAAGACCCAGCACTAGGAAATCCTATGCAGAAAAATGGAAGAGATTCTGTGCTTGGAACCAGGCCCAAGGACTTTGAACCACTTGTTCCAAATATACCTCAGATTTTACAATACCTAACTGAGATGCTGGACAAAGGCCTTTCCTTCTCATCGATTAAGATCCATGCCTCTGCCATTTCAGCTCATTACAATACGGAACCTCCTATTTTTTCGCATCCACTACTAAGGCAGTACCTCAGAGGGGCAAGAAACATAAGACCCTCAAGGAGAGCACCAGTACCTACTTGGGACCTCAATTTTGTTTTAGAAAAACTGACACTGCCTCCTTTTGAGCCAGCCTGCACAGCTGATATAAAATTCTTATCATGGAAAACTGTTCTGCTCCTAGCAATAACTTCAGTAAGAAGAGCCTCAGAGTTACAGGCACTAATGGCGGTGGAACCTTTCATCATTTTTCATCAGGACAGGGTCTCTCTAAGGACAAACCCAACGTTTATGCCAAAGGTAGTTTCCAGTGTGGCTCTTAATCAAACTATTCATTTACCAACTTTCTATCCAAATCCCCAGAATTAAGGGGAGAGACTTCTACACACTTTGGACATACACAGGCAGCTAAGATTCTACTTGGACAAAACAAAAGCTTTCAGAAAAACTGAGCAGCTGTTTGTATCTTATGCTGCAGGAACAAAAGGAAAGCCCATCTCAAAGCAGACAATTTCAAAATGGATAGGACACTGCATTCACTTCTACTATGCACAACATGGCAAATCAGTGCCTAAGGGCATCAGGCCACATTCAACAAGAGCAGCAGCCACTTCAGCAGCTTTTCTCAGAGGAGTACCAACCAAGGACATTTTAGAAGCTGCAACTTGGAGTTCAGTGCACACCTTCACAAAGCACTACCACTTTCCTCTCTACTCTAAATCCAGAGCAGGCTTTGCCACTGCAGTCCTGCAGGGCCTGGTAGCCTCTCCTAATCCTATTTAGGCCCAGCCACCCAACCTCAGCTTTGGGATTCAACCCAAGTGTAATGACTGCAACAGTGAAACACGATGAACATAGTACAGTTGTGTACCTACCATAAATGTAGATGTTCGAGTGTATTCACTGTTGCAGTCCAGGTTACCCACCTACCATTCCCCTTTTCATTGCTGGGACTTTTCTGTACTTCTCAACTCTATACAACCTATATGGTGTATTTGCTTGTAGATGAAATAATGGTTTATTTTGTAGTACATGCATGCTTTTTGGCATACTTTTTTACAGCCTATCTATTTGGGGGCACCTGACATCTGGGGCAAGAAAAACTGAAGAAAATGGCGTCGGTTACATCTATATACCCCTGGTGCACTTGACGACAACCGATGCCGGACCAAGACTTTGGAACTCGGGCCGACTACGGGTAGCCTGCCAGCAGGATAACCCAAGTGTAATGACTGCAACAGTGAATACACTCTAACATCTACATTTATGGTAGGTACACAACTGTACTTTTCCTGCCTGCAACAGGAGTTTCGATGATGGGCGAAGTCTTGTCAACAGAACAAGGGACAGCCATTCACATTACCCCCAGCCAGGCTGCATCAGATTATGCCTGGGGGGCCCACATGGCAGGAAGATGCATTCAGGGCACATGGACCTCAAACCAAATGCATCTACATATCAATTAAAAAGAGATGCTAGCTGTTCAAAATGCCCTGACAGCCTTCAAGGACCTACTTCATCTGGGACAACTACTGATAAAAACAGACAACACCACGGTCATGTGGTATATAAACAAGCAGGGATAGATAAGCATGGATAGTGGACGCCCTATCTTTCAGCTGGAAAAAACTATCAGTGTATGCCTTTCCTCCACTGCCTCTCCTCCCCAAGGTACTCCTAAAGGTCAGACAGGAGAAGCCAAAGATGATATTGATTGCCCCAGACTGGCCCCACCAGTACTGGTATCCAATCCTAAGGAACTTGTCTCTATGCCCTGCTTGGACCTTACCTCAGTTAACTCGTCTACTGTCCCAGCAAAACAATCAGATCCTGCACAGCCAACTCAGGACATTAAACCTGGCAGCATGGAGGATAATGTAGTCATACAAAAAAACACCTCTCAGTAAAGCTGTGGTGGATGTCATTCTGGAAGCCAGAAGGCCTAGTACTAGAAAGTCTTATGCTGGAAAATGGAAAAGATTCTGTGCTTGGAACCAGGCACAAGGAACTGATACAACTGTACCAAATATTCCTCAGATTTTGCAATACTTAACTGAGATGTTGGACAAAGGCCTATCTTTTTCATCAATTAAAGTTCATGCCTCTGCCATTTTGGCTCATTACAATACAGAGCCACCAATTTTTTCTCATCCTTTATTAAAGCAGTACCTTAGAGGAGCCAAAAATTTAAGGCCTCCAAGGAGATCACCAATACCTACATGGGACCTGAACTATGTCTTGGAAAAGCTCACCCTTCCTCCTTTTGAGCCAGCTGCTACTGCTGATAAAAAGTTTTTATCTTGGAAAACAGTTCTGCTCCTAGCAATTACTTCTGCAAGACGAGTTTCAGAGCTACAGGCGCTCATGGCTGTGGAACCTTTTATCATTTTTTTATCCAGACAGGGTGTCTCTTAGGACAAACCCAACATTTATGCCTAAAGTGGTGTCCAGTGTGGCTCTTAACCAAACTATTCATCTGCCAACATTTTATCCATATCCACAGAACAAGGGAGAGAGAATTCTGCACTCTTTGGACGTACACAGACAGCTTAGATTCTGCTTGGACAGAACCAAAGCTTTCAGGAAAACAGAGCAATTACTAGTGGCATATGCTGCAGGATCACAAGGAAAGGCTATCTCAAAGCAGATTATTTCTAAGTGGATAGGCCACTGCATTAGTTTCTGCTATTTACACCATGGCAAGCCAGTGCCTAAGGGCATTAGGCCACATTCCACCAGAGCTGCAGCCACTTCAGCAGCCTTTCTCAGGGGAGTACCAACCAGAAACATTTTAGAGGCGGCCACTTGGAGTTCAGTGCACACCTTTACAAAGCATTATCATCTGCCACTCTACTCTAAATCCAGGGCAGGCTTTGCCACTGCAGTTCTGCAGGGCCTCATAGCCACTCCTAATGCTGTTTAGCTCCTGCGTCCCAACCATAGCTTTGGGACTCTACCCAAATGTAATGACTGCAACAGTGAAACACGAAGAACATAGTACACTTACCATAAATGTAGATGTTCGAGTGTATTCACTGTTGCAGTCCAGGTTACCCACAGACCATCCCCCTTTTTTCTATGGATCTTGTCTTTCCTTCTCTGATTTGTACAACCTATGTGGTATATTTGCTTATAGATGAAGGTAAAATTTATATTGGTGCATTTATTGATATAAAGTTTGGCTACCCTTTTAGGGGGCACCTGACATCTGGGGCAAGAAAAACTGAAGAAAATGGCGTTGGCTGCTTCTTTTATTCCCCTGACAACCTGACGTCAGGGAAGGGGTGACAGCAGCCGACGCATGGCCCAAAACTTTGGAATTCAGGCCGGCTGAGGGCAACCTGCCAGCAGGATTACCCAAATGTAATGACTGCAACAGTGAATACACTCAAACATCTACATTTATGGTAAGTGTACACAACTGTACTTTCTTGCTGTAATACCCACTAACTTTTCACCTCAGGCTTCAATGAGGCAACTAGAAAGTTAATGCCTTTAAAAGAACATGTAACCTAGAATTCCAAAGAAATAAATTTTAATGTGATGAAGATGCTTGCTTAGTGTCATCAGGTTCTTCTGCAGAGAGGATTACTTTTAGTAAGATTCTGAACCAGAAAAAAATGTAACTGATGGGAGATGGGTTCATCACCCAAAAAGAATGTACATGTAGGACAATTGAAGGGATAAGCCACATCTCCTAGTAAATCTTACTTTCTTCTCTCAAAATACGTCATGGAGGATACTGCTCAACACTTAACATACTCTGCCTTTGGCAGCCCACTGCCATTATAAATTGCAAGTAGGTCTTGAGGACACTGACAGTTATATCAGGTACATATGCAAGATCATACAAAAGAGTTTTCCTTACTAGAGTTTTGAAGTCAGCGGGGAAAATTGGTGTTTTAAAGCAGTAAGTGTTGATGTTCATCTTGTTTCACTGTTGCAGTCATTACTCTTGGGTTATCCTGCTGGCAGGCTACCCTCAGTTGGCCAGAATTCCAAAGTCTAGGTCCGGCGTCGGTTGCTGTCACTTCCTCCCTGACGTCAGTGTGCCAGGGGTATAAAAGATGCAGCCAACGCCATTTTCTTCACTTTCTTGCCTCGCGGTGCCCGAAGCAAAAGCAGTTCACAAGTGATGGTCGGCTGACTCCTGAGATTTTCAAATCCGAATTTCAGAACCGAAGTCTTCATTAAAGCTAAGTACCTTGTTGGGGAAACTTTTTTCTTGCTCCAGACCGATGTCAGAAAAAGTTAACAATTGTATTTCTTGTGGGAAGCAAATACCTCATAAGGATTTTCACTCTTACTGTATTCCTTGCCTAGGCCCTGATCACAACGTTGCTAGCTGTCGGTTTTGTGCTAGATTTAACCAGCGCACTATCAAGCGTCTGTTCGATTTTGCTTTTCATTACTTTGGCCGAAGATTTAATTATATAATGCCGTTGGAACAGCCGACAACCGGAGTTTACAAAAAACACAAGGACAAGGATAGGCACCCGAGGTCCAGAACCGACAAAGCCTCTACTAGGCCAGTCGCCGGTTCTCAGTGAGGCGCTTTCACAGCCCCTGGCACCCACTACCTCAGAGCCACAGGCCGCTACCAACTCCCACGTGGAGCCGACTGGGCCTCTGGATACTCAAGGTATTGGACACTCGGAAATCACTCCCTCAGATGGGTCCGGAGCCGCTGAGCAGGCATCGGCTTCTGAGGGTGTCTTCAAACCTACACAACTATATATTAAGCCATCTTCAGCTTCAAAGACAAAGACTAAAGCAGCTCTAAAGACAAAGAAACAAGTACAGCATTCTCCTACTCAGACTTCCATGCCTAAAAAACAGATGCTCAAAATGGCCGAAGACCTAATTACTTTGATCAGGGGCTCCCATCCCCCTCCTGATAAGAGGCCTAGGCAAGAGACAAGAGTATGATTCTTCTGATCAGGTATCTATTTCCTCTGATTCCTCTTCTGAACAGGATTACTCCATGCTTCCCTATGAGGATTCTGATGCTGAAGAATCCTTTCCTTCAGCCTCTCCTCCTGAGGATTATTCTTTTGGGGAAACCATGCATACTATGAGGGAGCATTTCCACTGGGAGAGCCAAGATTATTCTGAATCTAAGAAAAGGCTCAGAGACTCTCTGCTTCTTCCTCAGCACAGATCCCTTGCTATTCCACCTGCTCTAGACATTGTAGATTATGTATTTTCAGAGTCTGGTCTGTCCCCTGACTCTTTATCCCCTGCACCTGCTAAGCCAGACAGATACTACAGTGTCCCAGATTCTCATACATTCCTATATAAAAACCCCGCTGGTAACCCAGAAACTATGTCTCAGGGTCCCAAGGGGGTTAAAGCTTCCATTGCAAAAAACCCTGTCCCCTCTGATAGGGATTCTAGGGCTCTAGACAGATGGGGAAAAAAGTTTACACTTCTGCCACCCTGGCTGTAAGGGCTTTAAATTGTCAGTTTCATATGCTTAAATATCAGCAATATTTAATGTCACTACTTAAACAGAAAATGTTGACAAATACTGAATGTTCAGAGAACAAGGAATTGCAGGATTTATTGCATGCAACTGAACAAGTGGGAAAGCATGCTTTGCAATGTGGTTATGATTCACTGGAGGCCTCTTGCAGGGCCTCTGTTACAGGTTCTGTTATTAGAAGGCATGTTTGGTTAAAGGAACAGAATCTGCCTGATCATGTTAAAGCAAAATTATTAGATGCACCATTACAGCATAGTTTCATAGTATAGTACTAGGCTATCTGCCCTGGGGCATTTGTAAGCCTAGCCATAGTGATGTGGCTTTTGCCACTCCATGAAATGGTACAAAAAATGTACAGAATAAATTTAGAATACTGTGCCTCTGTCTAGTAGTGACACAATGAAGGTCCCCTTATATAATAGAATTAGTTTACTGTGCCCCTGTCTAGCAGTGACACAGATGTGACCCCTGGGTAAACTTACGATCTCCCATCCACTCATCAAGATTTCTCTTGAAGTACCTCCCTGGACTACATAAAGAGATGTGCTGGAACTCTGTGGCCCAGGCAGGTATGACCCCAGCCCTGAGGAGTATTCTACCATCACCCAGAATGATACCACAGTAAGAGCAGAAAATGATTGACTTGAACAACTGGAAGTTTCTGGCGTCATTCTAAGGCGATCCAGTATCCATTTGCCTGAGACGACATGATCTACAGACCTAGGTGCTTTGCCAGAGACTGCCTGCATCTGTCACCCCAGGGATTCGATACTGGCCAAGGCTCTTGCCACCCCATATAGTGCCATTTTTAGACAGTGTTCCAAATACCACTGCAACTGCTACAAACAAATGCAATCCAACATGCTGCTCAATGCTAGAAGCCTAAATCTCAAGATGCACTTGCTCGAAGCTCTCCTCATAATGGAGAATGTTGACATCTGTGCTCAACGTAGACCTGGCTTAAAGAGGCAAAATGCACCCCTGCGCTCCCAGGCTACAACTCATTCCATACCTTTCGGCCCCAGAATACATCCGGAAGCTGCAACGGTGGTGGCAGCGCCATATTTTTTTTAAAGGATACACACATCTCTAGACTGGTAGTCCAGCATAATGCATCCAAGATACTTCAGGTACAACACTGGATAAGATGGCGATACAAGGCATAGCCTGTCAACAGAACCCCAAACATGTCCCTAGACTCTCACTACAAGTTCCTAAGCACCTGGGAATTTATCATGGTCCAACCAAATACACCCATACTGGGTGACTTCAACTGCCCTTCCATCAACTGGAAAACTATTCAAGTACCAATGTACAGGCCCAACACCTTCTGGAATTTCAGTTCAAATGCCTTGGACCAGCTCATTCTGACCCCCAATACAAGAAGCAACATCCTCGACCTGGTTATCACCAACACTGGAGACTGTTACTCCACACCTACAGTCAGTTCCTTCCAGGTTAAATCTGACCACAAACCGATTACCATGAAAACTCAATCTCACCTACACCCACCCGCTGGAGGTTACCACCCCGAAAAACTCCTCTAAAGCAGACTTTGGGCTAACAGAGGTGGCTGCAGGACTGCAGAATCATTCACCAATGCACTGTACGAGCATGTGCACAAATGCATGTACCTTGCTAAAAACAAATAGAACAAAGATGCTCTCCTCAAAAAAAAAAAAAAAAAAAAAAAAAAAAGCCAATCTGGTGGTCCCCAGCCATCAAATTCTACAACAGAAGGAAGAAACTGTTGCAGAAAAAAAAATGAAGTCACAAGACTAGAAAACATCACTCAGTCTCAGCAAAAAGTTGAGATCCCTTATAAAATTCTCTAGAGCCAGTTATGAAGGCAGAATTGCAGCAAACACCAAAAAACAACCACAAAGCCTTCTATAGCTGTCATCAAAAACCTCAAAGGCCGTACCCAGATTTGTTCCAAGTTACACAAGGACACCTCCTATATTGGGAAAAAGAAAATACACAGATTAAACGCTTCAACAAATCATTTTTTGTCCCCTTGTAGACATCTGATAAAACACATCATGACCTAGCTTTTATACATAACTAAATTAGAACCATTCCATGAGAGCAATCCACCTATTAATGGGAATTCAATCAATACTGAAATACATAAAATCTTTAAACCCTCCCTTCACCAAATCTAAAATTCATAAACATTAACAAAGTAAACCCCCCGAATTATTAAAAACCTAGTATTAACAAACATTCATTGAAACTTCACAAATAAGAAAATCCATCTTTGCACAAAATCAGGAACATTTCTAAACCAATTACTCCATCTAGTGGACAAAGAATAAATATTTAAACACCTAAAAAGTCAATACTATACAATACATTTATATATATAAAAAAGTGTATATAAATACAAATATATCTAATATGTATAAAAATATAAAGTAAGTGTTAAATGCATATAAAGACTAAATAAAATGTATAAATGGACAAACATAAGGTAAACAGCACTATAATCTTGTTGCTGTAAGTTGTAAAATGGGTGCCACGAAAACTGAATCATAAATACCAGGATATTTATTGGCCTCTAACACTATCTGCCAATGTAATTTTATTCAATTTTTAATTCCAATACGTCACCCTTAGTATCCTTTACAACTTCCTCTATTACAAAAAACTAGCGGAAGCGCAAGATACTGTGTTTATATACCACACTGTGATTTCTATTCTGTACAGCATTCATGTATTCAGACCCTTTTCCTTAGTTTTCTTTCCATTTTT
The DNA here is from genome assembly GCF_019279795.1 of Protopterus annectens. NCBI lineage: Eukaryota > Metazoa > Chordata > Ceratodontiformes > Protopteridae > Protopterus > Protopterus annectens. The sequence goes on from NC_056727.1 coordinate 1,169,969,823, forward strand.
CCAATATAAAATGCAATACAAGTCTTGCAAATCACAATATATACCACCCCTCGAGTGTCAAGTAGTTTTACCTACTGTGTCTCGATTCAACATATAAACTGTATTTAAAATATGGACACTGATTACACATTCCACACCTATATGTGCCTCTTTCCAGACTTTTTATTGTTGCGACTATAAGATCCCAATAAGTCTTTGATATTCCTTTTCTAAATATAAATTTCAAGGGTTTCTTAAAATTTAAACGGAGGTCTGTTAAGCTTTACCTTGCCCATTCTAAGCTTGCCCATTCTTTTTCAAAGATTTCTAATAACCGCTGAATCTCCACAAAAATAGGACACAAATGCACTCTCCTGGTATGTTGTTCAAGGGGGCTTGCATACTTACATTATCACAGTCCCATAACTACCACCCAATATTGGGGCAAACCCATCTTTCCAACCAGTTACAACCTCATGCTTGGCTTTTATCAACAAATCATTTGGATAATCCCTTTCTAAAAACATATCCATTAGATGTTTCACATTCCTTTTTAAACTCATTTTCTCCAGACATCATTCTACAGATTCTTATAAATTGTCCTTTCACAATACTCTTCGATGGAAAGGGTGGCCACTAATATAGTAAAAAGAATTTTGAATAAAAAAAAAAGTGTTCTATACATTTTAGACCCAACACATCCCAGAGTCCTTGTACACATTATCTAAATCTCACTATTTAATTTCGTACATAAATCGCAAAGTTAGTAGTGGCAGTGATGTATGGAAAAAAACTCCAGTTTTCTATAGTATCAATCCAAAATATACATATAAAATCCAGGCAGGGTTTGTATAAAACCCAACATTTACAACATTGACTAGCCAAAATATATTTCTTTTCCCATGTCTACAAAACTAAATTTGCATATGAAGGGGCACACCTGGCACCCATAGCTACCCCACTTTGATAAGAATTAACCTTGAAAATAAATTCTCTCAATACAGTTTCCATTAACTGTAAAGATGTATATAGTTCATTATTAGTAAATAAATCCAAAGACCTTATAGATTCCTGAAACCACTCAAGGCCCTCTTTATGAGGTATAGATCCAAATAGAGCCACTATATCTATTGTTATAAATATAATCTTTTCGTGGAATAAATCCAGTTTAATATTTTTTAAAAGATCCCATGAATCCTTTAAAAACATCTCTAATTTCAGATCTATAAACCTAGCTAGGGGAGATTTCACTGAACCTTCAGCTGCCACAGTATGGCGTAGTGGCTGATGATACTTTGTTTGGTTCTAAAGCAGAAGAGGTGTTGAAAAAAATGGAGGATAAAGCAAAATCCATGCAGACAGTCAAGGATTTCTTACAGGTACAGCCACCCAGGTTTAGCAGGAACTGGCCTTCTAAAAATTGGCCCTTTCCAGTCTCAGACAGACCACAAAGAGGCAGATACAGGCGTCCCAGAGGCAGATCTCAGCCCCAAGGCTCATACAGGCCTAAACAATGGGATGCTCCTACCTCTAAAAGCAGAGAAGACAAATCAAAACCTTACAGGAAACCGTCCCAATGACTTTCCTCTACCAGTTCTAAACAGTTTTCTTTTGATAGCCCCCTTAGGGGGAAAACTAGCACTTTTTTCATCAAATTGGCAAATGGTTACCCAAGACAAATGGGTCCTGAACATAGTGTCCCAAGGCTATACAGGTTCCATTTTCACACTCTACCAAGGTCAAAGGGTATGCCAGACCTACCACACAATCAATGGGCAGAGGCACAAAAGCAAATTACAGCCCTCATGGACATGAGGGCCATTCAGCAAGTACCCCAAGAAGAGCAGGGGCAAGGATTTTACTCCAGACTTTTCCTAGTACCCAGGAAGGACAAAACCTGGAGATCAATTCTGGACCTGTCTGTACTAAATATGTTTCTGGAAGTTCCAAAATTCAAGATGTTGACTCTACAGCAGCTACTGCCCATGCTGGGCAAGAGGGCTTGGCTCGTAACTTTGGACCGAAAAAAGGCATACCTACATGTCCCAATCAGACAATCTTGCAGAAGATACCTCAGATTCATAGCTGGCTCAATGCATTACCAATTCTCTGCACTGCCCTTTGGCTTATCTACTGCGCCCAGGGTCTTCACAAAATGCCTGCCACCAGTAATTGCGTTTTGCAGACAAAAAGGAATTCAAATATATCCCTACTTGGACGACTGCCTAATTCAAGCAGAGAACAAAGACACTCTTCTAAAGCATCTGGCGTTTGTAAAAAGATTACTAATTGGCATAGGGTACACAGTAAACAAAAAGAAATCAAAACTAGTGTCCTCTCAAGAGATAATATTCCTGGGTGCAAGCTTAAATACAACTACCCAGATGGCTTATCTCACGCCAGACAAGCAAAAACAATTGACTACTTACTTCAAGAAATTGGCAACAAAAACCAACTTATCTGCAAGGAAAATCCTGCAGGCCTTGGGTTTCATGGCATCCTGCATTCTACTAATTCCATATGCCAGACTGCATATGAGGAAACTACAATGGTATCTGAAAAGTATTTGGACTCAGCATTGCCACAGCCTGGAGACAGTAATTGCACTCATTCCCTGCCTACAACAGGAATTTCAATGGTGGGCAGAAGCCTGTCACCACAACAAGGGTCTGCCATTCAGTCTACCCACAGCCAGACAGACACCGACAACGGATGCATCAGATTATGCCTGGGGGGCCCGTATGGCAGGAAAATGTATTCAGGGCACATGGCTAGCTCTTCAAAATGCCCTGACAGCTTTCAAGGACCTGCTTCATCCAGGACAGTTACTGATAAAGACAGACAACACTACAGTCATGTGGTACATAAACAAGCAGGGAGGTACACATTCCTACCCCCTCTGCAGACAAGCAATGACCTTATGGGACACAGCATTGGCTTTTCAAGTTCACCTGCAAGCACAATTCCTGCCAGGAAAAACAAATACTCTGGCAGACGAACTAAGCAGAAACCTCATGGATCCCCATGAATGGAAACTGGATCCACAAGTCTTCAGCATGATAATAAGGAAGTGGGGATGCCCAGACATAGATCTATTTGCCTCCCCTCGCAACTGTCAATTGCAGAGATTTTGCACAAGGATTTATCACAAGCAAGCATGGAAAGTGGATGCCCTATCATTCAGCTGGAAAAATCTAACAGTATATACTTTTCCCCCACTGCCTCTCCTTCCCAGAGTACTCCTAAAGGTCAGACAAGAGAAGACAAAAATGATACTGATTGCACCAGACTGGCCACGCCAGTACTGGTACCCAGTCCTAAAGAGCTTGATGTTCATCGGGTTACCCTGCTGCAGTCATCACACTTGGGTTATCCTGTCGTCAGGCAGTCCCGCAGTCAGCCTGAATTCCAAAATCTTGGTCCGGCGTCGGTTGCTGTCACTTCCTCCCTGACGTCAGTGCGCCAGGGGTATATAACAGGCATCTGACGCCATTTTCTTCAGTCTTTCTTGCCGCGCGGTGCTCGAAGCAGAAGCAGTTCGCAAGTGCCGGTCGGCCGACACCTGAGATTTTCTAATCGAATTTCAGTCCGAAGTCATCAAAGCCAAGTACCCCATTGGGGAACCTTTTCTTGCCTCAGTCCGATGTCAGAAAAAGTTAACAATTGCATTTCTTGTGGGAAGCAAATACCTCATAAGGACTTTCATTCCTATTGTATACCTTGCCTAGGCCCAGACCACGATGTCACTGGTTGTCGGTTTTGTGCTAGGTTCAATAAGCGAACTATAAAGCGACGCTTTGATTTCGCACGACACTACTTCGGTAGGAAATTTAATTACACTATGCAGTCGGAGTAACCGACTACCGGCGTGCATAAAAATGCAAAGATAAAGACAGGCAGCCTAGATCCAAGCCAGACTCCGAGGCCTCGGCTGGGCTGGTCGCCGGTTCTCCCATTTTCAGTGAGGCGCCTACGCAGCCCCTGGTGACCACAGAATTGGAACCCCAGACCGCTTCGGATTCTCAAGCAGAGAGTTCAAGACCGACGCAGCCATTTTCTTTAGGCTCTACCGACAACATTGCAGAAGAAGAAGCCAGTGATGTGGAAACACCTTCGGTTACAGAAGGTGTCTTCAGACCGACTACTCTCACTATAAAAGCTTATGCTAAGCTTAAGACTCCTCTAAAACCAAAAAAGACTGTACATCAGTCTCCAGTACAAGGCCCCATGCCTAAGAAACAGATGCTTAAAATGGCTGAAGATTTGATTTCTTTGATCAGGAGTCGTCCCCCCACCCCCGACAAAAGGCCTAGACAGGAGGAGGATTATGCCTCCTCTGATCAAGTGTCTGTTTCCTCAGACTCCTCTGAGGAACAGGATTACTCCTTTCCCCCTTATGAAGATTCTTATGCTGAAGATTCCATTCCCTCAGCTTCTCCCCCTGAAGACTATTCCTTTAGGGAAACCTTACATACCATGAGGGAACATTTCCACTGGGAAGGTCAGGACTACTCCGACTCAAAGAAAAGGCTCCGAGAGTTTCTTTTACTCCCCCAGCACAGACCACTTGCTATCCCTCCAGTTTTAGACATTGTGGATGATGTTTACTTAGAATCTAGTCTAAATCCAGATTCTCTGCCTCCTGCTCCAGCCAAACCAGACAGATATTATAGAGTGCCTGACTCACACAAATTCCTTTACAAAAGCCCTGTTGCTGACCCAGAGACAATCTCCCAGGGTCCCAAAGGGGCTAAGGCTTCTATGGCTAAAAATCCTGTACCGTCTGAAAGGGACTCCAGAGCACTAGATAGGTGGGGGAAGAAGGTTTACACCTCAGCTACTCTAGCTATGAGAGCACTAAATTGTCAATTTCACATGCTTAAATACCAGCAATTCCTAATGTCTCAATTAAAACAAAAGATAAGCACACACCCTCAACAGTCTGAATTCAAGGAAATGCAGGATCTATTGCATGCAGCTGAGCAGGTGGGCAAACATACTTTACAATGTAGATCTGATTCCTTGGAAGCTTGCTGTAGAGCAGCTGTTACTGGGTCTGTTATACGTAGGCATGCTTGGTTAAAGGAACAAACTGTGCCTGATCATGTTAAAGCAAAGTTATTAGATGCACCCTTTCAGCAGGATGTCTTATTTTTAGGGTTAAAGCAGAAGAGGTTTTAAAGAAAATGGAGGATAAGGCAAAATCTATGCAGACGGTCAAAGATTTCTTACAGGTACAATCCCCACGCTTCATCAGAAATTGGCCAACAAAAAAATTGGTCCTTTCCAGCTTCTGACAGACCACAGAGGGGTAAATACAGACGCCCAAGGGGCAGAGGTCAAGCACAAATCCCTTACAAACCTCGCCAATAGGGCACTGCAACACAGAAGGGAGGAGAAGACAGGCCCCAAACTACTAGAAGACAAACACAATGACTTAAGCCTCAAACTGCAAAGCAAAGCTCTCTTGGCAGCTCCTTTGGGAGGAAAATTAGCACTTTTTGCAGACAACTTTCGCATCATCACAAAGGACAAATGGGTCCTAGACATTATCTCACAAGGATACAGATTCCATTTCCACACCTTGCCAATAATAAAAGGAATGCCAAACCTGCCACAAAATCAATGGGCAGTGGCACAAAAACAAATTACAGCTCTCATGGACATGAGAGCCATTCAACTGGTACCTACACAGGAACAAGGCCAAGGATTTTACTTAAGGCTCTTTCTAGTCTCCAGAAAGGACAATGCATGAAGACCCATTCTGGACCTTTCAGTTCTAAACACCTACTTGTAAGTACCCAAATTCAAGATGCTAACACTACAGCAGCTTCTTCCCATGCTGGGCAAGAAGGCTTGGCTAGTAACGTTGGACCTCAAGGAGGCATACCTGCATGTCCCTATCAGACAAAATTACAGAAGATACCTCCGTTTCATTGCAGGTTCAACCCATTACCAATTCTCTGCACTGCCCTTTGGCTTGTCTACTGCACCCAGGGTCTTCACAAAATGCCTGGCACCAGTAATTGCATACTGCAGACAAAGAGGAATTCAAATATACCCATACCTGGACGACTGCCTCATCCAAGCAGAAAGCAAGGACATTCTCTTACAACATCTGGCGTTTGTAAAACACCTTCTAAGTTGCCTAGGGTACACAGTAAATGAAAAGAAATCAAAACTAGTGCCCTCACAAAATATGACATTCCTGGGTGCCAGCTTGAATACAACAGCCCAGATGGCTTATCTGACACCAGGCAAACAGCTACAACTAACTCAATACTTCAAAATAATGGCAACAAAGACCCAACTCCCTGCAAGAAAAATTCTGAAGGCCTTGGGCTTCATGGCATCTTGCATACTACTAATACCATTTGCAAAACTGCATATGAGGAAATTACAATGGTACCTGAAAAGCGTATGGACTCAACACAGCTACAGCTTGGAAACAATGATACCTCTCATTCCCTGCCTTCAACAGGTGTTTCTATGGTGGTCACAGGCATGTCACCTCAACAAGGGTCAGCCTTTCACCTTACCCCCAGCCAGGCAAAGTATGATAACAGATGCATCGGGCTATGCCTGGAGGGCACACATGGCAGGACAGTGCGTTCAAGGCATATGGACTACAGATCAAAGAAATCTGCACATCAATCAAAAAGAAATGCTAGCTGTACAGAATGCTCCGACAGCCTTCAAGGACCTCTTACTTCCAGGACAGCTTATAATAAGGACAGACAACACCACAGTAATGTGGTACATAAACAAGCAAGGGGGAACACACTCCTACCCTCTATGCAGGCAAGCAATGACCTTGTGGAACACAGCACTGGCTTACCAAGTTCAATTACAAGCACAATTCCTGCCAGGAAAAAAGAACACATTGGCAGGCGACCTAAGCAGAAACATCATGGATCCCCAAGAGTGGAAACTGGATCCACAAGTATTTGCATTGATAACTCAAAAATGGGGGCGCCCAGACATAGACCTGTTTGCCAACCCCCAAAACTATCTGCTATCAAAATTTTGCACAAGGACATTGCACCACCAAGCTTGGAAAGTGGACGCACTCTCATTCAGTTGGAAAATGTTGACAGTATATGCCTTTCCTCCATTGCCCCTTCTCACAAAGGTGCTGCTGAAAGTCAAAATGGAGAGACCCCGAATGATACTCATTGCCCCAGACTGGCCATGCCAGCACTGGTACCCACTACTAAGGAACATGGCCCACGGCCCACCATGGATTTTACCACAAATTCCTCATCTGCTCACACAGCAAGACAGTCAGATTCTACACAGCCAGCTCAAAACCTTAAATTTGGTTGCATGGCAGATCACCTAAGCAAACCAGCCAGCTCCTCTTTCATAAGCTGTTGTGGATGTCATTCTGGAGGCCAGGAGGCCCAGCACCAGGAAAGCCTACTCAGATAAATGGAAAGGATTTTGCGCCTGGAACCAAGCTAAAGGCCAAAATCCCCTTGAGCCGGACATACCTCAGATTCTACAATATTTAACTGAGATGTTACACAAAGGACTTTCTTTTTCATCCATTAAAATCCATGCCTCAGCTATTTCAGCTCACTACAACACGGATCCTCCCTTATTTTCACATCCACTTCTAAGGCAGTACCTCAGAGTGGCCAAAAACATTAGGCCTCCCGGGAGAGCACCAACACCAACTTGGGACCTCAACTTTGTTCTGGAAAAACTTACGCTGCCACCTTTTGAGCCAGCTTTCTCAGCCAATTTAAAATTGATATCATGGAAGACTGCCCTGCTGCTAGCAATTACTTCAGCCAGAAGAGTCTGAGTTACAGGCACTAATGGCAGTAGAGCCTTTCCTCATTTTTCATCGACAGTTTCTCTACGAACTAACCCCTCCTTTATGCCAAAGGTGGTATCCAGTGTGGCTCTGAATCAAACCATCCATTTACCCACCTTCTTCCCAAATCCACAGAACAAAGGAGAAAGACTCCTGCACTCCTTGGACATTCACAGGCAACTACATTACTACTTGAATAAAACTAAGGTTTTCAGAAAATCTGACCAACTTTTTGTATCATATGCTACAGCATCACAAGAAAAGGCGATCTCAAAACAGACCATTTCCAAATGGATAGGACATTGCATACGTTTTTGCTACACCCATCATGGAAAACCAGTTCCTGCTAGCATTAGGCCCCACTCCACCAGGGCAGCAGCTACATCTACAGCCTTCCTCAGGGGGGTGCCAACCAAGGATATTCTGGAAGCTGAAACTTGGAGTTCAGTACACACCTTCACCAAGCACTATCACTTACCACTTTACTCTAAGACTAGAGCTGGCGTCACCACTGCAGTTTTGCAGGGCCTTCTAGCCTCCTCTAACCCTGTTTGACTCCACCTCCCATCCTTAGCTTTGGGATTCAACCCAAGTGTGATGACTGCAGCAGGGTAACACGATGAACATAGTACAGTTTTGTACCTACCATAAATGTAGATGTTCGAGTGTACACCCTGCTGCAGTCTAGGTTACCCTCCCTCCATCCCCTCTGACCTAACTGAAACCTTTCGATACCATAAAATCTGATGCAACCTTTGTGGTGTATTTGCTTATAGCTGGAGGTATGCTTTGTTTGTGCTAAGCTTTTATTATTGGTACTATCTACTGACCACCTTTTGGGGGGGGCACCTGACATCTGGGGCAAGAAAAACTGAAGAAAATGGCGTCGGATGCCTCTTATATACCCCTGGCGCACTGACGTCAGGGAGGAAGCGACAGCAACCGACGCCGGACCAAGACTTTGGAATTCAGGCCGACTGCGGGGACCGCCTGTGATGACTGCAGCAGGGTGTACACTCGAACATCTACATTTGTGGTAGGTACAAAACTGTACTTTTCAAGGTCCAGCATGGATATTGCCTCAAACTTCTCACTTGCTGTCCCAACAAAACAATCATATCCTGCACAGCCAACTCAGGACCTTAAATCTGGCAGTATGGCAGATAATGTAGCCATTCAGAACACTCCTCTTTCAAAAGCTGTTATGGATGTTATCTTGGAGGCCAGGAGGCCCAGTACCAGAAAATCTTATGCAGAAAAATGGAAGAGATTCTGTGCTTGGAACCAGGAACAAGGCATTGACACGTCTGTTCCAAATATTCATCAGATTTTACAGTACCTAACTGAGATGCTGAACAAAGGCCTTTCTTTCTCATCAATTAAGATTTCAGCACATTACAATACGGAACCACCTATCTTTTCTCATCCTTTAATAAGGCAGTACCTCAGAGGGGCCAAAAACATTAGGCCTCCAAGGAGAGCACCAATTCCGGCCTGGGACCTCAATTATGTTTTGGAAAAACTCACACTGCCTCCTTTCAAGCCAGCATCAACAGCAGATATAAAATAATTATCCTGGAAAACAGCTTTGCTCCTAGCAATAACCTCTGCAAGGCGAGTCTCGGAGTTACAAGCACTCATGGTTGTGGAACCTTTCTTCATTTTTCATCCAGACAGGGTTTCTCTGAGGACAAAACCCTACATGTATGCCTAAGGTGGTGTCCAGTGTGACCCTCAACCAAACCATTCACTTGACTACCTTTTACCCAAATCCACAGAACAGGGGTGAGAAAATTCTGCATTCTTTGGAAATACACAGGCAGTTGCGCTTCTACTTGGACAGAACTAAAGCTTTCAGAAAGACTGAGCAATGGTTAGTGTCATATGCTGCAGGATCACAAGGAAAGGCTATCTCAAAACAGACTATTTCTAAATGGATAGGCCATTACATCCGTTTCTGCTATTTCCAACATGGCAAATCAGTGCCATGGGCACTGCATTAGGCCTCATTCCACCAGAGCAGCAGCCACTTCAGCAGCCTTCCTCAGAGGAGTACCAACCAAAGATATCTTTAGAGGCTGCAACTTGGAGTTCAGTGCACACCTTTATAAAGCACTACCACTTGCCTCTCTACCAGAGCAGGCTTCGCCACTGCACTTCTGCAGGGCCTCATAGCCTCTCCTAATCCTGTTTAGCCCAGCCACCCATCCTCAGCTTTGGGATTCTACCCAAGAGTAATAACTGCAACAGTGAAACACGATGAACATAGTACAGTTGTGTACCTACCATAAATGTAGATGTTCGAGTGTATTCACTGTTGCAGTCCAGGTTATCCACCCACCATCCCCCTTCTCTTTGCTGGGACTTATCTGCACTTCTCTATCCTATACAACCTTTTTGGTGTATTTGCTTGTAGATGAAGGAAATGTTATTTTTGTGCATGCATTTCTTATTGGTATATTTTTCGGACTACCTATTTGAGGCACCTGACATCTGGGGCAAGAAAAACTAAAGAAAATGGCGTCTGCTGCATCTTTTATACCCCTGGCACACTGACGTCAGGGAGGAGCCGACAGCAACCGACGCCGGACCTAGACTTTGGAATTCTGGCCGACTGAGGGTAGCCTGCCAGCAGGATAACCCAAGAGTAATGACTGCAACAGTGAATACTCGAACATCTACATTTGTGGTAGGTACACAACTGTACTTTTCTGTGCTTCAGCCGGTTAAGCTTATTTGCCCTATTCTTTAGCTGAGTTAGGCTTTTGCAGTTTTCTGCAATTTTTTTGTTAGCCCGTTAGGCTCTTAGTCATTTTTAGGCTGTTTCAATTTTATCTTTGCCTGTTAGGCTTATCCTGTTATTGCTGCTACAGTTAATCTGCCTTATTGTACTCATAGCCAGTTAGACTTAGTTTCTTTTGCTAACTGTGAGATTGTTTTCATTACTGAAGTTGTACTTTTTATTATTATTATGTCTGAGAAAGCCAAGTCAGGGTTTAAGAGATGCCCTAAATGCAACCAAAAGATGTCTATTACTGATGGACACTCCACCTGCATATATTGTTTGGGAGTAGTCCATCTCCAAGACGTTTGCTCCATTTGTCATGGATTTAGCTCTAGGGTTTTGGCGGAAAGAAAACGGAAGTTGGTAGAGCGTGGCTTAATTAAGTCTGCATTTCAATCAGACTTGGATTCTGTTCCAGGGAAACCAAAACCCTCTTCTCCTGCTTCGTCAACAAGTTCGGGTCCGAAGGACTCTTTGGTTCCGAAAGCATCTGGGAAAGCTCCTGTCTCGGCTCCACTGACATTAGAACTGACCGTACATGTTGGTAGAAGCCGGTCCCCAGTCTTGGAACCAGTATCTCCTACCTTGAGGTCCCCAATTCTGGGTTCACCGGCTCCATCGGTAAATTCCTCTCGGGCTTCCAGACTGTCTGATTTGGACGTGGATCGTGTGGTATGGAGACTTTTACAGGATCCAGTGCTAGCTAAAATTCTTTTGGCTTCGACTCAAGCAGCTTCGGAACCAACAAAGTCCTCTCCTGCAGTTTCTTCTTCTCCTCCGACTCGAATCGAGATATCGGAGCTGGAGGAGGCTATTCAGTCATTTGTGGAACCGTCTGTGCCAACACTCACTTTGGATCTTTCAGTGCCGACAACCCTGATGTCCTCTGCTCTGGCAGCGGAATCTGGGAGCAACACTCTCCTGTCAGTTCCATAGGGGAGTGGTCAAACTGATAAGTCGGTTCCGACTCTCCCCCTTGGGGCTTCGGCACGAATGAGTTTGTCTCCTACTTCTGGCTCGGAGCCGGTGGCTTTGGTGTGGGAGGTGTCTTTGGACCCGGGTACTTCCTCGGATCAGAGCAGTGGTGCCTTCGATGCCATGAGGAGGGTTTTGTCCCCCTGGACAGCCACAACCTCTGATATGGCCACCTTCTCCCAGAAAGTGCCGGAATCTTCTCCGTTACCACAGACCCAACGTAAGCATAGGCACCCAGAGCCTCAGGACGCGCCGTTGGGGAAACCCTGCTCTTCCGAGACCATCCCAGAAGTTCCCACTGAGAAGGTCCCTCGGAAGAGGTTATGTAAGATGAGACATTTAGATTCCCCCCAGGAATCCATCACGTCTGACACCGATTTGGAGGAATTGGAAGGGTCCCCAAAGCCCCCCCTTGGAGGATATCTCCTTTGGGGATATCCTTGAGATTTTTAAGCAGAGGGGTGACTGGCAGCCTCTGAACCCTACTGAGGACGAATTGGTGCTCCTGAAGGCTTTCGGGTCTCGACCCTTCACCTCTTGGGTGTCTCCACTCTTTGATGAGTTGATGGAGCTTTTGTGGCGAAGGGCGTGGGAGTTACCAGATTCTATGGAGCCTGTCCCTAGGAGGCCCAACAAATACATTTCAGCTCCTCAAGATAAGTCCTTCTTATCCAAACCCATACCTGTTGATGCCATGGTGGTGGGCGGCAGCCGTGAAGAAAGAGATGTCAGAGACCTCTACGTCTGTCCATCCTTCTAATAGAGAATCTAGGATCATGGACAGATACGGTAAGCACATATTCAGTTCTACGACCTTTGCCCTTTGGTCATTGAACTACCCTAACCCACTTCATAAGGCTTCAGAAAGATCTCCTGAAAGAGCTTGGAGATGCTCTCCAGGGTGCAGTAGCCTATTTAGTGGCGGACAAAGTGACATCTCAGCTTGCTACCCTCAACTCTATCGTAAACTCTTCCATGCGCCTCGCATCTTATGCAGCTGATGGGACGAGTAGGGCAGCGGGTATAGGCATTGCTCTAAGGAAACATTCCTGGATGCGCTTATGCCCTTTTGCGCAACCTTTTAAGTCATTATTTGTGAATGCCCCTTTCGATGGTGGTTCTTTGTTTGGACCAAACGTTAGAGAGACCCTCACCAGATGTGGGCAAGATGGTAAGACTCTTTCTGCCGTAGGACTCCGTTTTTCTACCCCTACTAGACCTTATCCTAAAGGTCAACGGGGAGGGAAAATGTGGTTCCGTAAGACCCAAGGAGCCTTTCCGTACTCGCAAGTTGAAGCCTCCTCCAGGGGCAGAGGAGGAGGCAATGGTGGAAGACTATGCCCACGTGGCAGAGGGGGTTTGCAGAACCAGGGTGACAAGGATCAGTTCCTTGACAAGCCCTATCAGCGTTCCTGAAAGGAGGCCCGACTGTCCTGCTCTGGAGGTAGTTGGGGGATGTTTGTCTTTGTACCTAGGCACCTGGCTAAAAATTTCAGAAAACCGATGGGCACAAAACATTATATCCAGAGGATATTTCATCCCCTTTCACTCACAACCCAGACCAACAAAAGGAATCCCAGACGTTCCACCCAGTCTACGGAATGTGGCCTCAATAGAGGTCCAAATACTATTACAAAAAAGAGTCATCCAACCAGTCCCAGCAGACGAGCAAGGATTTGGAACTTATTCAAGGTTCTTTTTGGTGCCAAAGAAGACAGGGGACTGGAGACCTATTTTGAACCTCAGCAGACTCAACAAATATGTGGTAAAGACGGAGTTCCGGATGGTCACGCTTCAGTCCATACTCCCGTTCTTAGGGAAGGACAATTGGATGTGCTCTGTAGATCTCCAGGATGCGTACTACCATATCAAAATGGCCGGGCCATCCAGGGATCATCTGCGCTTCAGGCTGGGAGCCAGCCACTTTCAGTTTTGGGCCCTGCCCTTTGGTCTCGCGACAGACCCCAGAGTGGTCAAATGTATGGTAGTGGTCATGGCTCACTTGAGACATTTAGGAATCTGGGTGTTTCCATATCTGGACGACTGGCTCCTCACCGGTCCCACCAGGCATCAACTTATTCGAGCAAGGGACACTACCTTAGATCTATGTTTCCAATTGGGCATTATGGTAAATTCAGAAAAGTCTGCTTTATTGCCGTTGCAGCGTACAGTGTTTATAGGAGCAGACTTAAATACAGTCAGCATGTCCCTAAAGCTTCCTTCAAAAAGAGTGCTTACCCCATGACAAAAAATTGTGGATCTCCTGTCAAAACACAAAGCACCAGCATCTCAGATTCTCAAGTTGCTCGGCACAATGGCAGCAGCGATTATTGCAATTCCCCTGTCGAGATCTCACATGTGCATTCTTCAGTGGCTGCTATTCACACAGTGGACATTTCAGGACTTACCAATGAATCACCCAGTTCTGATAACCAACTCTTGCAAGGACGATCTTTGGTGGTGGCTAATTTCCGGGACGGTGATTATGGGATGTCCCTTTGTCCTCTCGCCTCCAGTTACAACGGTGACCACAGAAGCCTCCCTGATCGGGTGGGGGGGCATTATCAGGGATGGACAGCCCAAGGTACATGGCAGGTTCAAGAGGCTCATTTGCACATAAACGTCCTAGAGATAAGGACAGTTCTCTTAGCGTTGCAGTCCTTTCAAGACTCTCTTCCTCTATGCAAAATTGCTATCCAGTCAGACAACATGTCTGTAGTCTGGTATATAAACAAACAAAGCGGAACCAGATCTTACCCCCCATTGTTGAGAGGCTCTTAAGATTATGGAAATGGGCAGAGTTCATACAGCGTTTTCTGATAGCAACGCACATCCCGGAGAAATCCAACGTGACAGCAGACAAACTCAGCAGAGCAATTCTGTTGCCTCATGAGTGGTCTCTCAAGAACGAAGTAGCGGAAATGATTTTCCACAGATGGCGCCAGCCTTGCTGTGACCTTTTTGCTACCCCCACAAACACCAAGTGCAGCTACTACTTTGCCCTGATCCCTCAACAGGGACAAATCCCCGAGGGACTCACTCATTAACGATTGGCCTTCGGGACTCCTTTATGCCTTCCCTACATTTCCGATTCCCAAAGTTTTACAGAAAGCCAGTTTTCTGGGCAGGACACTTATCTTAATAGCCCCATATTGGCCTCGTCAAATTTGGTTCCCTTTTCTGAAGCCTCATCTACTGGAGGAGCTTTGGATCCTTGACCCAGTGCCAGATCTGTTGACCCACTCGTCAGGAGCTCTTCACCCTTCTCTTCAGTCCATCAAACTGACAGCTGCTCCAATTCCCAGAATAGCCAGGTTACAAAAATTATCAAAAGAAGCTCAACATAGTCTTTTGTCTTCACATAAATCTTCAACCAGGAAGCTTTATCTCAGTAAGTGGAAAAGGTTTTCCATCTGGGCCCAGCAAAATAACATTGACCCTTTTCTGGTTTCAATTTCGAATATATTGGAATTTTTGACAAAGCTGTTCAATGAAGGAGCTGCAGGAGCAACCATCCGAGTGCAACTGGCTGCTATATCTAATTTTCATATAGGTAATTCTGAAAAGAGTATTATGTCTAACAAGATGGCTAAGGCCTTTTTGAAAGGTATGATGCACTTAAAACCACCTATCATCTGATCCCCTACTGCTGCATGGAATTTGAACCTAGTTCTATCCAAGATTATTCTCCCGCCCTTTGAACCTGCTTCTTCTTGTGAGCTGAAATATCTTTCTTGGAAGACCATTTACTTGGTGGCCATTACATCAGCACTCAGAATTTCGGAGTTACAAGCCCTTTCTATTAAGTAGCCGTACTTGATATTTCACAAAGATAGGGATGTTATGTAGTCCAATTTCGCCTACATTCTTACCCGTGGGTTTGGAGCCGAATATCGGCTCCAACTCAGCCAGACTTTTCTAGCTTAAAGTCTTCTATTGGCTGGGCTACGAAGGTATCCCATAGTGCACTGCTCCATATCCCCAGATCTCATTTGCCGCTCGTGTAGCTCGCACGTGGTCTCGCTTGGCTGTGGCTAAGTACCCTTTTTTTCTAATTCTTGCTTGAGAGAATTTGTTACAAACAAAAGCTATTTTAATAGCTATTCTGTTTGGTGTTTTTTGTGTATATTTGTAGTGTGATTGTATTTTGTGATATCCCACTAGCTGTTCCAACAGGCTAGGCCCGTTTCAGTTAGAGGGCCTAGTCCGTCCCCTTACTTGTTCTTGTGTTTGCTTTTTACTGCTAAAACCGTTTAAATTAGAGGTTTTAGTGTCTGTCTTCCTGGTGCTGTATGTGAGTTTTGTAAAAACGTTTTAGTTAGAGGTTTTTAGCCCTAGTCCTCTTAGTGTGTGTCCCTTCTGAGGATTGTGTGTGCTGTTGTTTGTGGAAAATTTTGTTCCCGCGCTCAGTGTGGTGTTCTAGTGTGCCTGTAGTTGTTTTTTCCAGTCAGGCACTTACTTGTTGTTTTTGGCTTTTGTGACTAAATTTCAAGATGTCCCAAGATTCCAAGGAGCACAAACCTTTGGGTTTTAAAAAATGCTCCGAGTGTGGTTACAAGATGTCCATCACCGATGGACATTCAGTGTGCTTTTATTGTCTGGGAGCTATCCACCTGCAGGAGTGCTGCAGCTTCTGCCATGCTTTCAGTCCCAGGGTGCTCCAAGAAAGAATAAGTTAATTCTGAAGGGACTCCTAAAACCCTCGTTCGAGGAGGCTGTGGATTTTGCTTCCAGCTCAAAATCGAAATCCTCAAAATCAAAAAAGAGATCTCCGGCTCTGTCAGTCTCCTCAGAGCCACCGGAGAAAGTTATCAAACTAGCTTCAACCTCCTCGGCTCCACTGTCCTCTGGGCCACAGGAAGTGTCGGTGTTGATGGAACCGGCATCGGCTCCAATTATATTGGAACCTCTTCGGAGCCGATCTCCGAGTACTAGACCAGTGTCACCTGAGAGGAGATCCCGATCTCTCTCCCTGTCCTCCAAATCCTCCAGGACACTTTCAGATGTGGATGTCGATAGGGTGGTGCAGAGGCTCCTTCAATCACCAGTTTTGGCTAAATTGTTCTCCGCTCCATCCCAGTCGGCTCCGGAGCCTGTTCCGATACCTTCTTCGATTCCTCCTCCGAGTGCATCTTTGACTTCGGAGCCAGAATGCTCCGCTGCATGTGATGTTCCTAGGTCGGTACCGATGGCCCCTCTGGGCTCATCGGTGCCGACATCAGCTCTGACCCCGTTGGCGCCATCCACCGGGTTCGGGACTCGGGATTCTTCAGTCGGGCCCAAGGGGGACACCTCGGGACATCTTTCGGTTCCTAGTCTCTCCCTCAGTGCCTCGGTTCGTGGAACCCCGATGCCTGTTATGATCTTAGAGGCTGGCCGGTCCTCGGATTCGGGGGGAGGCCAGCCTTTGAGGCCATGCAGAGTGCGCTGGCCAGATCTTCAGCCACATCATGCGGGTCGGTCATTCTATCCCCTACCACTCCGGTGAGAGCCTCTGATCACCACCTTTCTGTAGACAGTGGAGCCTCAAGGCCTAAGGATACCCCCACGAGTGGTCCCCAAGTTTCTGAGGGCCCATCAGAGTTTTTGCCTGAGAAGCCCCCTAGAAAGAAAATGTGAAGAGGAAGCACATAGACTCCCAGGATGAGTCTCTCACCTCAGATACTGACCTCGAGGAATCGGAGGGGTCCCCCAAGTCATCCTCTGATGATGTTTCTTTCTCCGACATCCTGGAGATATTGAAACAAAGAGGTGACTGGCTGTCCAGAGCCCCCTCCGAGGAGGAGTCGGTCTTTTTGAAGGCCTTTGGTGCTCAGCCCTCCGCCTCCTGGGTGTCTCCACCCTTCGATGAACTCCTGGATTTAATTTGTCGAAGGGTGTGGGAGAACCCTGATTCTGTGGAACCCGTACCCAGGAGACCCAATAAATTTCTGCCTGCTCCCCCCGGGTAAGGAGTTTTTGTCCAAAGGAGTCCCTGTGGATGCCATGGTGGTGGCGGCGGCCACTCCGAAGGAATTAGCTGAGACTTCTTCCTCTGTCCATCCTCCTAACAAGGAGTCTAGGACCATGGACCGGTACAGGAAGCATACTCTCTCGTCAGCAACCTTTAACTTACGGTCGCTGAACTACCTGTCTCATTTTACTCTGCTCCAGAGAGATCTCATTAAGGAGTTAGGAGATACTCTCACGGGTAACGTTCCTGAGGCGGTGGCCCAGGCGGTTAACGCCCAGGTCTCACCCCTCAATTCCATCGTCACCTCCTCCACGCGACTCATTTCATATGCAGCCGAGGGAGCAAGTAGGGCAGCAAGCTCAGGAGTCGCCCTAAGGAGGCAAGCCTGGATGCACCTTTGTCATTTCGCGGAGGCCTTCAAGTCTTCTTTCACTGACCCCTTTGATGGTTCTTCTTTGTTCGGAAACAAGGTGAAAGACACCCTCACCAGGTGCGAGCAAGAGGGAAAGACTCTGTCTGCTGTAGGGGTCCGTTTTTCCCTTCCCTCTAGGCCTTACCCCAAGGCTAGAGGGGTGGGAAGATGTGGTTCAAAAAATCACAGAGGTTTTTTCCCAGTGCACAGGGTGAGTCCCCCCTCCAGAGGCAGAAGAGGGGGAGGTTGTTCAGGGAGACGCCGCCCTAGAGGCAGAGGGGAGCCCCACAATTCGGGAGACCGCGATTCCTTTCACAGCTCTCCCTACCATCGTTCCTGATGGGATACCAGACTGTGCTTTTCCGGAGCCAGTCCGGGGGTCAAATATCATTATACCTGGAAGCCTGGCAAACCATCACCCAGGACCGATGGGTGTTACGAATAATTTCCGGAGGTTATGTCATCCCCTTTTCGTCAGATCCCACCCCAGTCAGAAAAATCCCGGACGTCCCACCCAGTCAAAGGGATCACGCAGCTTCAGAGGTTTTAATGCTGCTAGAAAAAGGAGTCATCCATCATGTCCCCTGAGACCAGATCAGATTAGGGACTTAATCAAGATTCTTTTTGGTGCCAAAAAGAACAGGGAACCTGAGACCCATATTAGATCTCAGCCAACTGAACAACTATGTACAAAAGTCCAAGTTCCGTATGGTCACACTACAGTCAATTCTCCCATTGTTGGGAAAAGAAGTATGGATGTGCTCCATCGACCTCAAGGATGCTTACTACCATATCAAAATGGACAGGGCATCCAGGAGTCCCCTACGCTTCCGGCTGGGAGCCAGTCATTTTCAGTTTCGAGCCCTGCCCTTTGGTCTCCCCACAGCCCCCAGGGTGTTCACCAAGTGTATGGCGGTGGTGACAGCTCACTTGAGACGTCAAGGATTCCAAGTGTTTCCGTATCTGGACGACTGGCTCCTCACCGCCCCCACCAGGCATCTACTAACCCAAACCAGGGACGCTACCATCACTCTCTGTCAGCAGTTAGACATAACACTGAACTGGGAAAAATCTGCGTTGTTGCCCTCACAGCGTGTCATTTTTATAGGTGCAGAGCTAGACACCGTTCAAATGTGAGCCTTTCTACCACAGGAAAGAATCTAAGAGTCTTACAGCAACAGGTGCACGCCCTGCTACCCCTGAGGAAAGTGAAGGCAAGATGGGTTCTCCAACTGCTGGGGAATATGGCAGCAGCAATTATGTTAGTCCCTCTAGTGAGATTGCACATGATGCTCCTTCAATGGCTCCTCTTTGCTCAATGGTCTCTCCAGAAACTTCTACTTTCTCACCCTATTTTGCTCACGGACAGATGAAAACAGGATCTCAGTTGGTGGCTTTGCACCAACAATCTGGACAGGGGAAAACCCTTTGTTCCACTACCCCCGGTTGCCACAGTGACCACGGACGCCTCCCAGATGGGGTGGGGGGGCATTATCTCGGCAGGACAGTCCAAGGCACGTGGCAAGATCACGAGATACATCTGCATATCAACGTCCTAGAGATGAGAGCGGTGCTACTTGCGTTGCAGGCACTTCAGAGCTTTATACCTCTTGGCACTATTGCAGTACACTCGGACAATATGTCAGTAGTGTGGTATCTGAACAAGCAGGGAGGAACCAGATCATACCCCCTGTGCAGAGAGGCCATGCGAGTGGGTCAGTGGGCAGTAGCTTCCCAATGGTTTCTGGTGGCAACGCACATTCCGGGGAAGTCCAACGTGATAGCAGACAGGCTAAGCAGAGCTATTCTGATGCCTTACGAGTGGTTCCTGAATCATCTAGTTGCAGAACAAATCTTCAGCAAATGGGTTCAGCCTTGCTGCGACCTTTTTGCCAACCCCCTCAATGCGAAATGCAGCAGCTACTTCACGCTGATCCCCCCACAGGGTGAGTCACCCAGGGACGCTCTAGTCCACGATTGGCCCTCCGGTCTGCTTTATGCTTTCCCTCCATTTCCCTTGCTATCAGAGGTTATTCAGAAAGCGCTGTCCTTGGGAAGCAGAATGATTCTAATTGCTCCACACTGGCCTCGTCAAGTCTGGTTCCCCTTTCTTCATCCCTACATTGTGGACACACTTTGGACTCTGGACCCACAACCAGACTTACTGACACACATGTCAGGACAGTTCCACCCCTTTCTGCAGACTCTCCGGTTGACAGCCTGGCTACTCCACTTCCGTCGTTAGTTAGGCTTCATCACTTTTTACCCGAGGTAGTTCATATTTTATCTTCCTCTCATAAGTCCTCTACTAGGAAGATTTATTCCAGCAAATGGAAGAGGTTTTCTATTTGGGCTCATTCCCAAGGAATTGACCCTTACACAGCTCCAATTGCCTCAGTCTTGGAGTTTTTGTCTATGCTTTTCCAGCAGGGTTCAGCATCAGCTACCATTAAAGTTCACTTGGCAGCAATTTCTAATTTTCATGTTGCTAATGATCCTAATCTGATGGCTCACAGACTCTGTAAGGCTTTCCTGAAGGGCACTCTGTTACTCCGTCCTCCTGTCTCAGAACCGATCATGCCCTGGGATCTAAATTTTGTTCTGCAAGCCCTTACTTCTCCACTCTTTGAGCCTGCAGCTACCTGTGACTTAAAATTCTTGACCTGGAAAACTGCCTTTTTAATAGCCATCACATCAGCCAGACGCATTTCAGAAATTCAAGCTCTTTCTATCAAACCTCCATACTTGATCTTTCATAAGGACAGGGTGTCTCTTAGACCAAACCCTTCCTTTCTTCCTAAAGTGGCGTCTGTATCTAATCTTAATCAATCTATTGAGTTGCCAGTGGTTTTTCCCCATTTTTCAAACAAGGCAGAATTTAAATTTCATCAATTGGATGTACACAGACAGTTACGTTTCTATCTGCACAGAACCAAAGATCTCCGAAAATCTGATCAGCTGTTTGTCTCCTTTTCAGAAAACAGAATTGGGTCCCCTGTCTCCAAAATCACCCTATCCAGATGGATATCAAATTGCATCTCTTTCATTATCTACTCAGGGGGTAAAGACCTACCGTTTCCAGTCAAGGCTCACTCTACTCTATGGATGATATTTGTGCTGCAGCTACCTGGGCATCTCCTCATACCTTTGTTACTCATTACAAGCTGGACATGGTATCTAGGCTCAGGTCTTCCTTTGGTTCCACAGTACTCAGGAGTATCTTCCTCTGAGCCTCCCAGGATGTAGGTGCTGGGGACGCTGTCCCACGGGTAAGAATGTAGGCGAGATTGGACTACATAACATCAAGAAGTTATGTACTCACCATAACGTTCAGTGTATGTAGTCCATCTCGCCTCACATTCTTACTTACCCTCCCACCTTTCCCCTTCCTGGAGGATCTGGAGGTTAGGTCTGGTTTTTAGAGCTCCCTTCACCTTTAGTTTATTCCTCTTTACTTGGATGTTCTTATGCATGGGGGTATGAGTGTGGTGTTCTCAGTAAACTAGATCTGGGGATATGGAGCAGTGCACTATGGGATACCTTCTTAGCCCAGCCAATAGAAGACTTCGAGCTAGAAAAGTTTGGCCAAGTCGGAGCCGATATTCGGCTCCGAACCCACGGTTAAGAATGTGAGGCGAGATGGACTACATACATCGAACGTTATGGTGAGTACATAACTTCTTGTTTCCCTCAGAACTAATCCGTCATTCTTACCAAAAATTTGTTCCGATTTCACACTTAATCAAAATGATTGAATTACCTGTTTTCTTTCCTAATCACTCAAATCAAATGGAATATATGCTTCACAAACTTGACGTCCGTAGACAACTTAATTTCTATTTGGACAGGACAAAAGACCATAGAAGGGCTGATCAACTGTTTGCCTCCTTCTCGAATTCTAGAAAAGGTGCACTGGTATCTCAATCTACCTTGTCTAAATGGCTTTCTGATTGTATATCCTTTATTTACCATGAAGCAGGCATTGCGTTACATGACAAAGTAAAAGCTCATTCTACCAGAGCTGTTTCTACTTCTGTAGCCTTTTTGACCAGGCTACCTATTGATTTCATTTGTGCAGCTGCCACCTGGTCAAAGCCGCATACTTTTATATCTCACTACAAGGTAGACAAGGCCTCTAGGGACAGAGCTTAGTTTGGGTCTGCTGTCCTTAGGCAGGTACTCCCATGAGCCACCCAAGATTATGGTGCTGGGGACGCTACCCATCAGTAAGAATGAAGGCGAGATTGAACAACTTCACATAAAGAAGTTATTTACTTACCATAACGTTCCATGTGAGTTGTTCTTCTCGCCTTCATTATTACGACCCCCCACACACACACCTATCCCCATCCAATGTTTGGAAGTTCGAGAGGTTCTACGTTGGTTTTGGTTCTCCTGACGCAAGTTGGCAGCAAACAAGATCTGGGGAAGGTAGAGGTGCATTGTGGGATAGGGCTTTGGCCTCGAGCTGTTACAGACCTTGAGCTTTGCAAATTGGCCAACTCGGAGCCAAGGATCGGCTCCGAACCCATCAGTAATAAGGAAGCCAAGAAGAACAACTCATATGGAACGTTATGGTAAGTACATAACTTTTTTTCTTTCTTTCTGGCAGGGATAGACTTTTTCTTCCTGGAAATATGAGTTGTGCTTTGATTCCTTTCTTTTTAATGATTTTATCAGAGGGACACACACTCTTCTTTTAGACATTACAAGGAGTGAAAAGTCGTTCTCAAACCTGATAGTTTGGTCTCCAATTTTTAATGGAGCAAGTGGCCAGGCAGTTCTTAAAACAAGGTCTTTGTTTTCGGTAGAGATAAAACTTACAATAATAGATCTTGGACAGCTGTTTTTACTGGATACAGAAGTTGTAGTTAAAGACCTGTGTGCCCTTTCTATCCCAAAGGATAGTGCTTCAAGTAGGTTTAAGATTTTAGGAATCCAAGAAGTCAGGAAATTAATCATATTGTCCCCCTCCATCTGCTCCGGGATGCCATAGATTCTTATGTTGTTTCTCCTGGTTCTATTCTCAGTGTCGTCTTTCTTTTCCATGAGTCTGTTGTTTCTTGAAGAAGAAAGTCTGTGTTATTTTCTTTTTCTGTTAACCTGTAGTCTGTCTGTCAGAGTATTCCAAAGCAGCAATCTGGGCAGTTTGTTGTGTAAGGACTTTATTTAATAAGGTTATTTGTTTGGTGGCATCTTCTTTTATATTGTCTATTTCTAAGTTTAATTTGTCTATTTTACCCACCAAATCTTGAACTGTAGTAAGGATTGCTTGTATTTCTTTCTTCATTTGAGTTTCTCGCTGAGAAAATTTGGAGCTGCTCATCTTCCTTTGTGAATGTGATTTCAATGTCCCTTCTATTTGAAAGTTTGACAGGAAAATATGAAAATTGTAGCTTAAAAATTGCACCGACTTGTAGCTTACAACTTCCAGAATTTGATTTTAGTAGTTTCAGGTCTTTGCTAATGAAATTAAATAAAAATCCTGTCAGGAAAAAATGAAGACGGCAGAGCTCGAGAACTCTGCTATTTTCAGCTTGCCATCCAAGCCATGCCCTGTAACTTCATTTTTAAAGGCTCAAGCCACACCCACTGGGAGGTAAAAGTACACATTCAGTAGAGCCCTACTAGGGAATGAGATAAATAAGGAGATAAAAGGTATGTCCTAGTTTGTATCCTAGAGGGAATTCTGCTGTGAATGGGTATAAATCTGATAGCAGAATAGCATTAAGTTAGTTAAAGGCTGTTTGGTTACTGTAGTCCTATATAGAGGAACTGAAGGTGCACATGTACGTGAAAGGTCATTCACTTACAACTAGCTGATCAAACTGAATTTTTTTTTTTTTTACAAGATTTGGCAGTGTTGTTCTTATGACTGAGAGGATAGTGCTTGGGGGGGGGGGGGGTGTCTTCTTAATGGCAAAAGGTATAAACCACCCACAGAAAAAGAAAAATATGTTTAATTATCAGGTTCCAGTCAAGCAGGTGGTGTTATATTGGTGTCCAACTCTATTCTGGTTATGGTGACAGATTTTGTTTGGATATTATCAACAGCATAGTCATTTTGCAGTAGGCCAAATAAGTACAGTGGTTAGCAATATGCACTGAGAAGAGTAAGTGATCCATGTGTAAAGTGTTGTGTGGCCTTGATGATTACTTCCCACCAATGAAATAGGATAAAACTTACTTTAACCTACTGATGTTTTCTCTAAAGGTAACTTTCAAGCTAACATTAAGCTCATGCAACACTCTTCTAAGTTTTAATTGTTCCAAGGGTACAGCATTAAGGTGCTTTAAAACAGGTAGGGAACAAGAACCTTATGAGACCAGCATGACTTATTACATAAAATTTAGCAATACTGTAGCTGTAGTGTATCCTAAAGCCATTTTATTCATTCATTTTTTTGGGTGGGGGTGCATTGTCCTGTATCTGAGCAAGTAGTACTTGGTCAGAAAAAAAATGATTTCTGAATTTTCTTATTACAAAGAGTGATAATCGGCTAATAAGTAGAAAACCATAAGAATGCTGAAGCATTGTACAGAAGTACAGTAAAATGTACTGTGTATATTTGCTGTAATAATTCAGTTCTGCAATTCTGTATTTCTGTTTTCCTATCTGCTAAGTGTTGAGCATTTTTGCATTTCATTTTTCAGGAAGAAAAAGACAGAGAACCACCTAAAGATTCCCTTGATGACCTTTTTCCAAATGACGATGAAGATCAGGGACCTGGAAGTAAGGCAAATTATGTGCCTATGTTGCATTTGCAATAAAAAAGGTTTTGTTTTGGCACATATACATGTATACAGTTGCAGGTGATAGTTTGTTATATCTAATGTGTGTGTGTGTGTGTGTGTGTGTGTTACCTACACATCATTTATTGCACAATTTTCTCTTATTTTTTTTTTTTCAAGTGGGGCAAACTCGTCCCTTAACCACCCCTAAAAATACTTTTTTGCGGTAATATGCAAATTATATTGAAGGTTAAGTAGGTGCTAACTGCCCTTTAGAAAGTATGACAAAAAACAGCATACTGTTGGTAGCACCACCGTGTTTGTTCATGGTTGGGTACTATTCCTAGAATAGATTTGCTGGTGTTACTCACACTGAATAAAATATGCTTGCACACAGATATGCAGGCAATGAATTATGTATTCAAGTATAGAACTTAGTAATTATGACACATTTTCACTGTGTAAGTATCCAGAAAGACTAAAAATGGTCAATGCTGATGTTCGTTTTACACTGCTGCAGTCATTACACTTGGGTTATCCTGCCATCAGGCGGTCCCGCTGTCAGCCAGAGTTCCAAAGTCTTGATCCGGCGTCGGTTGCTGTCGCTTCTTTCCTGACGTCAGAGCGCCAGGGGTATATAAGATGCATCCAACGCCATTTTCTTCAGTCTTTCTTACCACGTGGTGCCCGAAGCAGAAGCAGTTCGCAAGTGCCGGTCGGCCGACTCCTGAGAATTTCAAAGTCGAATTTCAGATCCGAAGTCTTCAATAAAGCTAAGTACCCCGTTGGGGAAACTTTTTTCTTGCCTCAGACCGATGTCAGAAAAAGTTAATAATTGTATTTCTTGTGGGAAGCAAATACCTCATAAGGACTTCCACTCTTACTGTATTCCATGCCTAGGCCCTGATCACGACGTCACTAGTTGTCGGTTTTGTGCTAGATTTAACAAACGCACTATAAAAAGACGTTTTGATTTTGCTTTGCACTACTTTGGCTGAAGGTTCAATTATACTATGCCTTCGGATCAGACGACGTCAGCAATTCCGAAAAAACGCAAAGACAAGGATAAAGACAGGAATCCGCGGTCCAAAACCAACGGCAAAACCTCTTCTAGGCCAGTCGCCGGTTCTCAGTGAGGCACTTTCGCAGCCCCTGACACCCGCTACCTCAGAGCCACAGGCCGCCTCCAACTCCCATGTGGAGACAACTAGGCCTCTGAAAACTCAAGGTATTGGGCTTACGGAAACTAATCCCTCAGATGGGTCTGGAGCCACTGAGCAGGCATCGGCTTCTGAGGGTGTTTTCAGACCTTCACAACTTACCATTAAAGCAACATCTAAGACAAAAGTACCATTAAAGACAAAGAAACAAAGAAGCAAGTACAGCATTCTCCTGGACAATCCTCCATGCCTAAGAAACAGATGCTTAACATGGCCGAAGACCTCATTACTCTAATCAGGGGTTCCCACCCCCCTCCTGAGAAAAGGCATAGGCAGGATACAGACTATGATTCCTCTGATCAGGTTTCCATTTTCTCTGATTCCTCTTCAGACCAGGGATACTGTCTACCCCCCTATGAGGACTCTGATGCTGAAGAATATATCCCTTCAGCCTCTCCTCCGGAGGATTATTCTTTTGGGGAAACTGTATATACCATGAGGGAGCATTTCCATTGGGAAAGTGAGGATTATTCAGAATCCAAGAAAAGGCTCAGGGATTTCCTTTTATTGCCTCAGCACAGGCCCCTGGCTATTCCACCTGTGCTAGATATTGTGGATGATGTGTTCTCTGAATCCAGCTTATCTCCTGATTCTTTGCCCCCTGCACCAGCCAAGCCAGATCGGTATTATAGAGTCCCTGACTCTCAGGTTTCTTTATAAAAACCCTTCTGCTGATCCAGAAGCTATTTCCCAGGGTCCAAAAGGGGTTAAGGCTTCCATTGCAAAATATCCAGTACCCTCTGACAGATTCCAGAGCTTTGGATAGATGGGGGAAGAAAGTTTACACTTCTGCAACTTTAGCAGTAAGGGCTTTAAATTGCCAGTTTCACATGTTTAAGTACCAACAATATTTAATGGCTCAGTTAAAACAGAAAATGCTTGCAAGCTCAGAAGCTCCTGACTGTAAAGAAATGCAGGATTTATTGCATGCAGTTGAACAGGTGGGAAAACATACTCTGCAATATGCTTTGATTCTTTAGAGGCCTCTTGTAGAGCCGCAGTTACTGTGATTCGAAAACATGCTTGGTTAAAAGAACAGAGTTTACCTGATCATGTTAAGGCAAAATTATTGGATGCTCCTTTACAGCATGATACCTTGTTTGGTGTTAAGGACCTAAGAGGTGTTAAAGAAAATGGAGGATAAGGCTAAGTCTATGCAAACAGTCAAGGATTTCTTACAGGTACAACCACCTCGATTTAGCAGAAATTGGCCAACAAAAGAATTGGTCCTTTCCAGTGTTAGACAGGCCACAGAGAGGCAGATACAGACGCCCAAGAGGCAGATCTCAATCCCTAGGCTCTAACAGACAATGACAGTGGGGCACCTCAACCCCAAAAGGAGGTGAGGACAAGTCTCAACCTTACAGAAAACAGTCACAATGACTTCCCCCTTCGTACGCCAAGCACTTCCCTTTTGGCAGCCCCCTTAGGGGGAAAACTAGCACTTTTTTCTCAAAACTGGCAAACAATCACCCAAGACAAATGGGTTCTGAATATTGTGTCTCAAGGTTACAGGTTCCACTTTCATACTTTACCAAGGCTAAAAGGAATGTCAGACCTGCCACAGAATCAATGGGCAAAGGCACAAAAACAAATCACAGCCCTCATGGACATGAGAGCTATTCAAAAAGTACCACAACAGGAACAAGGACAAGGATTTTACTCAAGACTCTTCCTGGTTCCCAGAAAGGACAAGGCCTGGAGGTCCATACTAGACCTTTCAATTCTAAATACTTACCTGGATATTCCGAAATTCAAAATGTTGACATTACAGCAGCTTCTACCCATGCTGGGCAAGAAGGCTTGGCTTGTTACTCTGGACCTCAGAGGCATACCTGCATGTCCCTCAGACAAAATTGCAGAAGATACCTCAGATTCAGAGCTGGTACAATGCACTACCAATTCTCTGCACTGCCCTTTGGCTTATCTACTGCGCCCAGGGTCTTTACAAAGTTCCTGGCACCAATAATTGCATTTTGCAGACAAAAAGGAATTCAAATATATCCATACCTGGACGACTGCCTCATTCAAGCAGAGACAAAGGACATTCTTCTACAGCATCTGGCATTTGTAAAAGGTTGCTAATTTCTCTAGGGTACACAGTAAACGAAAAGAAGTCAAAACTAGTGCCCTCACAACAGATTATATTCCTGGTTGCCAGCTTAAATACAACGGCCCAGATAGCTTATCTCACGCCAGACAAACAAATTCAATTAACTCAATATTTTCAATTACTGGTAAAAAAATCCCATCTCCCTGCAAGAAAATTTCTGCAGGCACTGGGATTCATGGCATCCTGCATACTACTAATACCATATGCCAGACTGCATATGAGGAAATTACAATGGTACCTAAAAGGTGTTTGGACTCAACACTCTCACAGTTTAGAAGCAGTAATACCAATGATTTCTGCCTACAACAGGAGTTTTGATGGTGTGCACAGGCATGTCACCTAAACAAGGGTCAGCCTTTTACCCTACCCACAGCCAGGCAGACTCTAACAGATACTTCGGATTACGCCTGGGGAGCACACATGGCGGGAAAATGCATTCAGGGCAAGTGGACCACAGACCAGATGCATCTTCACATCAATCAAAAAGAGATGTTGGCTGTTCAAAATGCCCTAACAGCTTTCAAGGACCTTCTGCATCCAGGACAATTATTCTTAAAGACAGAAAATACCACAGTAATGTGGTACATAAACAAGCAAGGGGGCACTCATTCTTATCCCCTATGCAGGCAAGCCATGACCTTGTGGAACACAGCTCTAACGTATCAAGTTCATCTGCCAGCACAATTCCTGCCAGGAAAGAAAAATACTCTGGCAGACGATCTAAGCAGAAATATCATGGACCCTCACGAATGGAAATTGAATCCACAAATCTTCAGCATGGTAATGCAAAAATGGGGATGCCCAGACATAGATCTTTTTGCCTCCCCACTGAATTGCCAACTACAAAAATTCTGCACAAGGACTTATCACACACAAGCATGGAAAGTGGATGCTCTCTCGTTCAGCTGGAAAAGCCTAAAAGTTTATGCCTTCCCACGACTGCCTCTCCTTTCAAAGGTACTCCTAAAATCCAGAGAAGAAAAACCACAGATGATCTTGATTGCTGCAGACTGGCCACGCTAGCACTGGTACCCAATCTTAAAGAACTTAGCTCAAGGCCTACCGTGGATTTTGCCTCAAATTCCACACCTTCTGACTCAACAAAACAATCAGATCCTGCACGGTCAGCTCAAAACCCTAAACCTGGCTGCATGGCAGATTCATTAGTCAAACAGGCAACACCTCTCTCTAAAGCTGTTATGGATGTCATTTTAGAGGCCAGGAGGCCTAGCACCAGGAAAGCTTACTCAGAAAAATGGAAGAGATTCTGCACCTGGAACCAGGCTCAAAGCCTTGACCCTCTTGTCCCAAACATTCCTCAGATTCTACAATACTTAACTGAGATGCTGGACAAAGGCCTATCCTTCTCATCAATTAAGATCCACGCCTCTGCCATTTCAGCACATTACAACACGGATCCTCCTTTATTCTCTCATCCCTTGCAAAAGCAGTACCTCAGAGGGGCTAAAAACATAAGACCGCCCCGGAGAGCACCAACACCAACTTGGGACCTCAATTTCGTTTTGGAAAAACTGACCCTGCCACCTTTTGAGCCAGCCAATACAGCCGATCTAAAATTTTTATCATGGAAAACAGCTGTGCTCCTGGCAGTACTTCAGCACGAAGAGTCTCAGAGCTACAGGCATTAATGGCAGTGGAACCTTTTATAATTTTTCATCAGGACAGGGTTTCTTTAAGGACAAACCCTACCTTTATGCCAAAGGCGGCATCTAGTGTGGCTCTTAACCAAACCATCCATTTGCCAACTTTTTATCCAAACCCCCAGAATAAAGGGGAGAAACTTCTGTACTCTTTGGACATACACCGGTAGCTACGCTTCTTCTTGGACAAAACAAAAGCTTTCAGGAAAACCGAGCAGCTGTGTTTGTAGCATATGCTGCAGGATCACAGGGCAAGGCTATCTCAAAGCAAACTATATCCAAATGGATAGGACACTGTATTCGTTACTGCTGCAGACAGCATGGAAAATCAGTCCTTAACATTAGGCCACATTCCACCAGGGCAACAGCCACTTCAACAGCCTTTCTCAGAGGAGTACCTACCAAGGAAATTTTGGAGGCTGCAACTTGGAGGTCAGTGCACACCTTTACCAAGCATTACCACTTGCTTCTTTACTCTAAATCCAGAGCAGGATTTGCCACCGCAGTTCTGCAGGGGCTCATAGCCAATCCTAACTCTTTATAGACCAAGCCACCCAACCTTAGCTTTGGGATTCTACCCAAGTGTAATGACTGCAGCAGTGTAACACGATGAACATAGTACAGTTTTGTACCTACCATAAATGTAGATGTTCGAGTGTTCACACTGCTACAGTCCAGGTTGCCCTCCCTCCATCCCCTCTGAACTAGCTGGACTTATCTATACCTTTCTATCCTATACAACCTTTGTGGTGTATTTGCTTGTATCTGAAGGTATTGTTTTTATTTTATATGTATATTTTTTATTAGCAAATATGTATTGCCTACCTGCTTGGGGGCACCTGACATCTGGGGCAAGAAAAACTGAAGAAAACGGCATTGGATGCATCTTATATACCCCTGGCGCTCTGACGTCAGGGAAGAAGTGACAGCAACCGACGCTGGACCAAGACTTTGGAACTCTGGCCGACTGCAGGACCGCCTGACGGCAGGATAACCCAAGTGTAATGACTGCAGCAGTGTGAACACTCGAACATCTACATTTATGGTAGGTACAAAACTGTACTTTTTCCCTTATATTAAGGTTTGTTTTGTTCTGTCTTGTTAAAGATCTACCATCAAGGATCCTCCTTAGTGGCTGCATGATTATTCACTTCCTCCACCAGTAACCATTTTAATTATCTGGTTTGTTAACTGTCTAGTTGGGCTGGTCACAGGGGTCGTCTTGAGCCTCAACCTAGAGCAACAACCAAATATGACAAATGTAAAATCATAGTCATAATACAGTACGTAAGAGCAACACAGTAATTAAAAGCTTGCATGCCATAGTAAAGTCACATTTCACAGAGAAAGGTACTCCCTAGGCTAAGTACAAATATAAACACCAGTTGGTTATAATACAGTATGCAATCCCAGGAAGTAGTAATATATTACATATCAACTTCATGTTTCACAACATGGCCAGTAGGTCACAGAAGCAGGGAAGGAATTCCTTTGACTGTGTGAAAGCACAGTACAAGCATACATTGAAGAAGGAGACTGATGATGGGAAGCCGGTAAATAGCTACATAGACAGAAGTACCTGTGCACTTTGATGCAGCAGGATGTTTTTACAGGAACTGTTGCATCCTAAAATTATTCCTATATCTTTGGACTTTCAGGAACAGAAGCCATCTGTTTATACATAGTTTTCTGTAAAGTAGTGATGTTAGTACTGTGGGGAGTAGTGATCCAGTAGTTTCAATTTGAAAGTAGCAAGTTTTGTTCATTTTTAATTAATTGTGACATTTTTTCCCAAATGGCAAGGGGAATTTCATTACCCCCCCCCCCCCTCCAATTAAAGCAAAGGTTGGTCATAATGTAAGGACACCTTTGATGTTCTTCATGTTTCACTGTTGCAGTCATCACATTTGGGTTATCTGCCTGCAGGTAGCCCTCAGCCGGCCTGAATACCAGAGTCTTCAGATTTCTGCATCGAATGCTGTCGCTTCTTCCATGTAGTCAGGTCATCAGGGGTATAAAACATGCAGCCGACGTCATTACATCAGTCTTTCTTGCCATGCAGTGCCCAAAGCAGAAGCAGTTCACAAGTGCTGGTCGGCTGATTCCTGAAATTTTCATTTTCGAGTTTCAGACCCGAAGTCTTCAAAAAAGATAAGTACCCCGTTGGGGATCCTTGTTTCTTGCTCTAACTGATGTCAGAAAAAATGAACAATTGTCTTGTCTGTGGAAAGCAAATACCTCGTAGAGATTTTTATTCTTACTGCGTCACCTGTTTAGGCCCAGACCACGACGTCCCTCACTGTCGCTTTTGTGCCTTGTTCAATGCCCGAACTATTCGTCGTCAGGCTATTTTTGTAGCGAAATACTTTTGTTCTCGATCTCCGTATTCCAAAATGACTTCGTTAAGCCGTCCGACTACCGATCTTCCGAAAAAACGTAAGGATAAAGACAGAGACCGCATAGGTTCATAACCGCTGACGACGCTTCCGTTAAGCTAGTCGCCAGTCCGCTGGTACTCAGGCACTTTCGCCACCCGCTACTACATATTTGCAGGCTTCTACTGAGATCCATTCGGAGTCCAGTATGCTGCGAGATGCTTCTTCGATTATGGAACCTGAGGATGTCTCTACCTTGGATGGGTCTGGAGCCGCCATGCAGGCACCAGCTTCTGAGGGTGTATTCAGGCCTACAGACTTTCATTTTAAACCGACAGCATCATTTCCAACTAGAAGTACCGAATTCCTCAGGCCTAAAACTTGCACTACGCCTCGAAAACTGATGATCAAACCGATGACTCGGGCCCATATGCCTCAAAAACAAATGCTTAGAATGGCTGAAGACCTTATTACCTTAATTAGGGGAAGCCAGCCTTCCCCCTCTAAGAGACCTAGAACCGATTTTCTTTCTGATTCTTCTCATCAGGAATCTGATATCTCTGCTCCTTCTGATTACCAGGATTTGCCCTTATCTACTTATGAGGATTCTGATGCAGAGGATTCCATTCCCCCTGCTTCTCCTCCAGAAGATTTTTCTTTTGGTGAAACTTTGCATACCCGTAGAGAGCATTTCCACTGGGAAAGCTAGGACTATTCTTAGTCCAAAAAGAGACTTAGGGAATTTTTACTCCTGCCTCAACACAGGCCTCTAGCTATCCCTCCTGTTCTGGCTATTGTAGATGATGTTTTCTTGGAATCTAGCCTTACCCCAGACACTTTACCTCCATATCCCAAAAAACCTGATGGGCACTACAGAGTACCTGACTGTCACAAGTTCCTCTTTAAGAATCCTATTCCGGATCCAGAGACCATTTCCCAAGGACCAAAAAGCATTAAGGCTACTGCTGCCAAAAACCCTACCCCTTCTGATAGAGATTCTAGAGCCTTAGACAGATGGGGTAAGAAGGTCTACACTTCTGCTACTTTGGCCGTTAGGGCACTAAATTGCCAGTTTCATATGCTAAAGTATCAGCAGCATATTATGGGACTACTTAAACAGAAAATGATGTTGATTCCTGACTGTACTGAACATAAAGACTTGCAAGATTTAATGCATTCTGCAGAACAAGTTGGTAAACATACTTTGCATTGTAGTTCTGATGCTTTAGAAGCATCTTGCAGGGCTGCTGTCACTGGGTCTGTACTTAGAAGGCATGTTGACTTAAGGAACAAAACCTGCCAGATCCAGTTAAAGCTAAATTACTGGATGCACCCTTAAACCAAGACCGCCTTTTTGGGCAGCAAAGCAGAGGAAGTCCTCAAAAAGATGGAGGAAAAACCTAAATCTATGCAAACTGTTAAGATTTCCTACAAGTACAGCCTCCCAGATTCAGTAGGCATTGGCCTTCAAAGAACTGGTCCTTTCCAGTCCCTTCCAGGCCTTCTCAGTCCAAACCTAGGAACAGCAGACCACCAAGACTTCAGTCACAGGCTACGCACAGATCTAAGCAGTGGGGGGCTCCCACCTCTAAAGCAGGGAGAAGTAAGCCACCCCCCTATGGAAACATGACACAATGACTTAACCTTAACCCTTCCAAGCCCTGCTCAAATACTTGCTCCCTTAGGAGGAAAGCTCACACTGCATGCAAAAAACTGGGAACTCATTACCCAGGACAAAAGACATAGTTTCCCAAAGATACAGATTCCACTTCCACACACTACCAACCCCAAAAGGTTGGCCAGACCTCCTCCCAAATCAATGGGCAGAGGCCCAACAGCAGGTTCTCTCCCTTCTCAG
Organism: Protopterus annectens; assembly: GCF_019279795.1. Taxonomy (NCBI): domain Eukaryota; kingdom Metazoa; phylum Chordata; order Ceratodontiformes; family Protopteridae; genus Protopterus; species Protopterus annectens. Next base: position 1,170,003,708 of record NC_056727.1, read on the forward strand.
TATCAGGGCTATTCAACCTGTCCCAGCAGAACTAAGGGAACAAGGTTTTTATTCAAGACTGTTTCTGGTACCCAGAAAAGAAAACTCCTGGCGTCCTATCCTGGACCTCTCTATTCTCAACACCTTTCTGGTGGTTCCAAAATTCAAAATGCTGACTCTTCAACAGCTTCTTCCTATGCTAGCCAAGGATGCCTGGCTGGCAACCGTAGACTTAAAGGAAGCTTACCTGCACATCCCAATAAGAGAATCCTGCAGACAATACCTACGTTTCAGGGCGGGCTCCATGCACTTTCATTTCTCTGCACTTCCCTTTGGCTTATCTACTATGCCCAGGGTGTTCGCAAAGTGTCTAGCTCCAGCCATTGCATTTTGCAGACAGGGAAATGTTCAAATTTACCCATATCTGGACGATTGTCTTATTCAGGCAGAAAGCCAGGCCCTGCTATTACAGCACCTGGCATTTGTAAAGAAACTTCTATCCTCACTGGGGTACACCATCAGCGAAAATAAATCTCTACTAGTACCCTGCCAACAGATTGTATTCCTGGGAGCAAGCTTGAACACAACTTCCCAGATGGCATTCCTCACTCCGGAGAAACAAGTTTATTTGACAGCCTACTTCAAACTATTGGGCACAAAAACCCAGCTATCTGCAAGGAAAATACTGCAAGCCCTGGGGTTCATGGCCTCTTGCATTCTGCTAATTCCATATGCAAGACTGCATATGAAGAAACTCCAGTGGTATCTAAAAAGTTTATGGTGTCAACATTCTCAGTACCTGGAAACAATGATTCCTATCATTCCTTGTCTAAGGATAGAGTTCCTTTGGTGGGCAGAGGCCTGCTACCACAACAAGGGACTCCCTTTCACTCTACCCCCTGCCGCCCAAACCCTAACAACAAAAGCATTAGGCTTTGCATGGGGGGATTACATGGAAGGGCAGTTTCAGGGCAAATGGAACCCAAGACAGATGCACCTGCATATCAACCAAAAATAAATGTTAGCTGTACAGAATGCTCTGACAGCCTTCGACCTTATTCTCCCAGGACAACTATCGGTAAGGACAGACACCACCACAGTTATGTGGTATGTAAATAAGCAGGGGGGAACCCACTCCTACCTTCTCTGCAAACTAGCCATGGCTCTGTGGAGCACAGCCTTGAGCTACCAAGTGCACCTACAAGCTCAATTCCTGCCAGGCAAACTAAATTCCCTGGCAGACGACCTAAGCAGAAATCTCATGGACCCACACAAATGGAAACTAGAACCCAAAATATTCAACCTCTTGAATAAATGGGAGACCCCAAAGGTAGACCTGTTTGCCTCCCCTCAGAACTACCAATTGAACAAATTCTGCACCAGAACTCCCCACAGTCAAGCTTGGAAAGTGGATGCCCTGTTCTTTACCTGGGGAAAGCCTCTCTGTTTATGCCTTTCCCCCTCTGCCTCTCCTCTCGAAAGTTCTACTAAAGATCAAACTGGACAAGCCAAGAACAATACTGATTGCATCAGACTGGCCATGCCAGCACTGGTACCCCCTCTTGCACAGTCTTACACTGCTACAACCATGGCACCTGCTTCAGACCCCTTCCCTGCTGTCCCAGCAGATGGGCCAAATTCTGCACCCTCCCCTTCAAACCCTGAACCTTGCAGCCTGGCTAATTCCATGAGCTCTCCTCTAGCATCCCTCAGTAAGCAGATACGAGATGTAATTCTGGAGGAAAGTAGGCCTAGTACCAGAAAATCCTATGCTGAAAAGTGGAAAAGATACTGCTCCTGGAGCCAGACTCAGGGGATGGCCACTACAGTGCCCAGCTTACCTCATATTCTAGAATACTTAACAGAGATGCTCCACAAGGGCCTATCCTTCTCATCAATTAAGATTCATGCCTCTGCCATTTCAGCACATTATAATACTGAGCCACCCCTCTTCTCTCACCCCTTGCTAAAACAATTCCTTAGAGGAGCCAAAAATTTAAGACCCCTCAGGAGAGCTCCCACTCCAGTCTGGGACCTTAACTTTGTATTGGAAAAGCTCACTATTCCCCCCTTTGAGCCAGCTGCAACAGCAGAGTTGAAATTCCTTTCTTAGAAAACAGCGTTACTTCTAGCCATCACTTCAGCAAGAAGAGTGTCGGAATTACAGGCCCTTATGGCAGTAGAACCCTTCATTATCTTCCATACAGACAGGGTTACCCTCAGGACTAATCCTTCTTTTATGCCCAAGATGGTGTCCAGTGTGGCTTTAAACCAGTCCATTCATTTGCCTACTTTTTTCCCTAATCCACAAAATAAAGGTGAACGGATACTGCACTCTCTGGATGTGCACAGACAACTTAGATTCTATTTGAACAGGACTAAGCTTCTCAGAAAATCTGACCAGCTGCTAGTTGGCTTTTCTACAGGGGCAGAGGGGAAGGCCATTTCAAAGCAAACCATTTTCAAATGGATAGCCCGTTGCATTCACTTCTGCTACAAGCACCATGGAAAACCTACACCACAGGGGATAAGATCACACTCCACCAGGGCTGCATCTACCGCTACGGCATTTCTCAGAGGAGTCCCTACCAGGGAAATCCTGGAAGCTGCTACCTGGAGCTCTGTACATACCTTCATCAAGCATTACCACCTGCCTATCTTTTCCAAATCCAGAGCTGGATTTGCCACAGCAGTCTTGCAGGGCTTAATAGCTGGCCCTAATGCTCTTTTAACTACCTCCTCCCTTCCTTAGCTTTGGGAATCAACCCAAATGTGATGACTGCAACAGTGAAACACGAAGAACATAGTACAGTTGTGTACACTTACCATAAATGTAGATGTTCGAGTGTATTCACTGTTGCAGTCCTGGTTACCCTCCCTTCAACCCCCTGACTTCTCTTGACTTTTATGTTTCCTTCTTGTTGGGCATATTTTATATCATGTGTATTTACTTTTTGCTGGGGGTGTTCCATACCATATAATTTCTTCCTATTGTGGAGGCACCTGACATCTGGGGCAAGAAAAACTGATGTAATGGCGTCGGCTGCATGTTTTATACCCCTGACGACCTGACGTCATGGAAGAAGCAACAGCATCCGATGCAGAAATCTGAAGACTCTGGTATTCAGGCCGGCTGAGGACTACCTGCAGGCAGATAACCCAAATGTGATGACTGCAACAGTGAATACACTCTAACATCTACATTTATGGTAAGTGTACACAGCTGTACTTTTTGTCTTCTCATTGGATAATGTTTGGAAGAGTATGTGCCAGAGATTGACAATGCTGTAAATGAAGACACTTTCTTAAGGGTGTTCAGCAGTCATGTAGCCTATGCCATAAAAACTGTCTAGTTTGCTTTTTCTTGGGAAAAGGCAAAGTTGTACCAGGAGTTCACAAATGAAAGCACACCTTCACATCTGGCTGACTGTGGTCCAAAGGACGCTTTTTGCGTGGTGAGTTCAGGGCAGTATCCAGGAGTGCATATTTAAGTTTAGCTTTAATAGGTTTGGGCCATTAGCTTGTCAAGAACTTAGAATAAGGATTTTAGAAAACATGTAGCTTATTTTAAGTTGTTTCAGTACTTTATCCACACAGGTTTCAACAAGGTCTGTAATGGATGATTTTGGATGTAGCAAAATCCCAGAGTACTTGTGTACCTTGACTGCAGTTATAAGACTGTTAAGGAAGTCAAGTATTTTGAAGCAGTCCCATTCACAAAACCCATGTGGTGTACCAAAGTTCTTTAGTGAGCTTTTTTAGGGGTCGTCTCTAACTTATAGGAATGTAACTAGCCCCATAGCTTTGTAAACTCTCTTTGCATTTTCTTTTCTACCTGCTTCTAGATTTTCTGTCCTTTGCTAGGACCAAATCATCCATGTTAACTGTACATGGTGACTTTCAAACACAGTATACCAAGTGCTAAGGTGTGTATTGCTAAAAAGGAAAGAGAATGAGGTCTAATACACAGTCCTGACAATTCCAGCTGTAAAGGTTAGTACTTTCAAAGTGCTTGTTCCAGAAATTGCCTTGAAGGCCTTTGTTAGATATTAACTTATCATTTGACAGAAAATATAAGTGTTCTGCATAATATGGTGCACAGAGCCCTCTCTAGGCACAAAACTGTCAGTGGAAAATAAGGAACTACAAAGAAGCACTGACAGTACCACAGCTAGGAGATTTATTTAAGTTAAACAGTACAAACAGTACACAGGTTAGCGCTTTCAGGGATCTACCCCTTCATCAGACTAATCTGATGAAGGGGTAGATCCTGAAAGCACTAACCTGTGTGCTGTCTGATGAAGGGGTAGATCCCTGAAAGCGCTAACCTGTGTACTGTTTGTACTGTTTAACTTAAATCTCCTAGCTGTGGTACTGTTGGTGCTTCTTTACGTTTGTAGTTCTGCCTAACATGCTGGCTGTGTAAGAGAATGTCTCCTAGTCCAGTTGGTTCATTTTTGTTACTTTCAAAGCTTGAATTGTGATCCATGGTGGTGTTATATTTATAATTATTTAACATTTGTTTTCCAGGATAGTCTGACTGGACCACAAGTGTCCGTTTTCAGAGGAGTCCTAGGGAGAAAAACTCCATAAGTTTACAGAGAGAAGAAAAATTTACAAGAGAGACATTACAGAGTAGTAGCATACAGATGGTAGACTTTACATCTGTTAGTATACAATAAGAGGATATTCCCTCTTTTGGTTAAAAATACAAGTGTACAGAATATACAATGAGAGTAGATAAGAACCTGGTAGAGCATTGCAAGATATTTCACAATTGAAAAAGAGTATATAAATGTTTTAAGTTTTCCGTATATACATTCAAGCAAATATACATGCAAGAGTATACATACATATATATGCATACGCATACATAAACACAGATACATATACACACACACACACACACACACACACACGTACGTACATACACTCATATATAGGTTATTGCTCACACATGGATAGGTATAGTTAGATGGTGTTGTTTGTGTTGTCCAGGACAGATGGGGTGTAGAAATAGTAAGTGGACGAGGTTTCAGGGGGTCAATTACAATTGCATAGATGGTTGGTGAAGAGGTATGTTTTAAATAGGCTTTTGAAGGAGGGTGTGTAGTATTATATTTTGAGGTCAGGGGGAAGGTTATTCCATACTTTTGCTATTTCATGGGCAAATAGTGATTTCCCAGAGTTGTTTTTTTGCATTTGATGGTTTCAATTAAGGCTTTGTTGGAGGACCGAAGTTGTCTATTTGAATTGCAGAAGTTCAGCATGGCAGTCAGGTCAGGGGTTTTCTCGGGTTAGTACAGAATTAGATGAGGTGGGCTGAGTTGATTGTACCTTAATAGGTTGTTGAGGTGCATTGTTCACATATCTGTACATGACATAGTAGTAGTTCATGTTGTGGCTGCCATGTTACAGGCCTTAACCTTTTTGTCCCTTTTGGAGGAACATGATGTAGAAAGCTAGTTCCTGGCCATTTCAGTTGACTTTCATAAAACAACTGAACAAACTCATCACAAAGAACGAGCTCTCCTTAACATTTTTATATGGAATACATGTTCCCCTTACCCCCTTGCAGTTGGTTTCTCCCTTATGCTGCCTAAACTAACATAACTAATCTGACCTGACAAAATCTCAAGCAATGTTAAAATGTCAGTTAAAGCCTATTCACTGGAATGGGCTTGTGAGATTGTGTCATTGAAAGACCATGTATGAAACTGAACATATACCAGAACATTGCTGGAATTGTTTGATTTAAGTTTGCCATTTGAAGGTATTCTAGGGATGTGTACTCTTCAGACACAACTGCTGCTACTACTTTAGACCTTTGCGATGACCCTAGAGCTAAATAATAATTCCATAAACATATACCCATCCACAGGGAGCGCATACAGTATAGGAAGTTTTTTACTGGACAAGAGCATTTCCAGTTCACTTCCATGCTCTTTTGTCCACAGCACCCGTAGTGTTTGCTGGATACTTAACAGCAGTGCTTGGCCACCTCAGGACCCAAGGGATTCATATTTACACTTACTAAGCTGGGCATTAATCCCTACGTCACTCGATGGGTTGCCAACTGGCTTACTGACAGAATCCACACTGTAAAAGTAGCCGACTCCAAATCCAACTCCAGACAAATGACAAGTGGAGTACCTCAGGGTTCAGTCCTGGGACTGCTCTTGTTTGGCATCTACTTCTCTGAAGTACAGGCCAACACTAAGGGACTCTGACTAACAAAGTTTGCAGATGACTGCAAACTGGGAGCCATTATTGAATCCCCAAATGATGTGGATATTCTACAAAAAGGCCTTACAGAAACAGATGCTTGGTGCCAAAGCTATGGGCTCAAGCTCCGTGCCAAGAAATGTATAGCTATCCCCTTTAGGAAAAAACATGTACCCATGAATTACCACATAGGTGGCAGTACACTAAACACCGAAAGTGTGATGAGACGTAGGGGCATAGGTGGAGAGTGGTCTCACCTTCGATAACCACATTGCTAAAACAGTCACGAAATCCTTGTATGTGGCACACCTCATCACTAAGGGCTTTTCATCCAGAAAAAAGGAGGTCATTGTCCCACTGTACTCATCCCTCATTAGACCCATTATAGAATACAATGCCCCATTTTGGTATGTACCTCTCAAGACATCTGCAACAACTGTAAAGGCCGCAGAAATACCTCACTAAAAGAATCACAGGACTAAAGCAGATGCCCTATGCTGACAGTCTAAAAAAAACTCCAGCTATACTCTGTCACATATCGTCTACTCAGAGGCGATCTCTGCTTAACATAAAGGCCATGTCAAACCCAGAGCTGTTGGACATGCTACACTTAAAGAAATCCCAATCCCTCAGAGCCACACACCCCAGGGATCTAAACTTTGTCATCACAATGAGCAAAACATGCTGGAGGGATAGGTCCCTCACCCAGAGACTCCCCAGACTGCCCATACATGTCAAGCAGAGCACCTCTTTGGCCCTCCTCAAAAGGAACCTTGACGATTGGATGAGAGATAGGAAATTCACCCCGGGGATCGTCAGTCGCCCTGCTAGACACGGGTCTAGGGAGGTAAATATTGTGGGAAGAAATAGCCAGGGAATTGTTATGACTAGGCTTGTATAGGCCCTAGGGCCGATAGCCTAGTACCAGCCTATGAACCTTTTACCTTGATTCTGTAGCTCCAGCAACCTCAGTGGAGGAAATGCAGACTGCCATGGAGTACTCTGTCAATGGTCTCACTGTCCTGTTTTTTTCATGAATCTTAAAACCATAAATCAAATGTGAGCAGACTGATAAAGTGAAGGGTAACACCAAAAAACTTCAAGTAACAGCAAAGTACTCTTCACAATGCAAAAAAGTTTATTTAACGTAGCAAACAAAGCTTTCAGACGTCTAGTCCCTTCAGTGTTTAAAGTAATTTAAAACAGTCATCCATTTAAATACTCAAATTAGAACACATGATACAGCCTATCCTATCGCATAAAAACATTAATTAAAATAACAATTTCATATTAAAGTTGAATACATAATTTATTTGCAAATCTCATAAAAATAGAAATAAAAATAAAAAGGGCAGGAAATAATTAAGTGGCTAAATCCCTATGTATAAAATAGATTTTATGCAACCATTTGTTGTTTTAATTTTAGAACTGGTTTTAAAGTTACTTGTTTATTCAGGCCTGGATATACATCAGCTTGCATGCGAACAATCCATTCATATTGTTTTATATCTAATTTATTAATAATATCCTCACGCCTAATGTTAGGTCTTAAATATTCCATGACCCTAAATACAAATTGATGTGATGTCCCCTGTTCCTGTATATGTTCGCTAAGGAGTTAGTCTCTGTACCCCTACGTACATCCGACCTATGTTCTACTATCCTGTCTCGTAGTCTTCTAGTTGACTTACCTACATAAAATCCTGAACATACTGTATAGGTCACCAGATATACCACAAAAGGGGTATTACACGTAGCTGTACAATTAAATATAAATCTCCTCTTACTGACAGGATGAATAAACTCATTAGAGTGGCAAATACTCGAGCAGCAAGAACAGTTATAGCATGGTACAGTTCCTTTAGTACTAAGGTCGGTGTGACATTGTTTATTCAGGGAGAAGTCTTTATAACATAACCGTTGTTTTAAAGTTTCACAGTTCCTATATGTAAATAGGGGTTTATCGGGCAACCATTTTTCATGACCAAGTATATCTTTTAACACGTCCCAGTTCTCTTTAATAATTTTCTGCATGGATTCATTAGCCGTAGTATAGGTCATTAGATACCTCAATGGCTGTATACCTGTATTTTGTGTATGTGTATCATTAGTACTAGCACAATTAGAGAAAAAAGGTTTAGCCTGCCCCTCTCTCATCTTCATCACATCCTCTCTAACTACATTCAGTTCATTAACATCATACCCTGTTGTTAAAAAATCATTAGTCATTTCATCCATCTGTCTTGACGCAGAGAGCAGTCCTGGTGTTGAGTTTACTGGTTCGTAAAAACTGACTTTTAGTAATACCTTTAAAAGTATGTTTCACGTGCATACTATTTTTGTGGAGGTAGTTATTTGTGTGTGTATCCTTCTTATACATAAAAGTATCCAAGCCATTCTCAGTCAAAAAGACCCGAACATCCAGAAAATGTATCTCAGTATCAGATACATTCATTTCAAATTTCAAAAAGTCAGTAGTCTGACCTAGATATATAAAAAAAATCCCTCAAGTCATCTTTATTTCCTCCCCAGATTAAAAAAATGTCATCAATAAAATGTTTGTAGAAGAGAACTTTAGAAGCATGTGTATTACTCTCCCCATAGATACTCATTTCCTCCCATTTACTCAAGGTCAATTTAGCACATGTGTTCGCCACAGCAGTTCCCATTGCTACCCCTGATGTTTGATGGTATGTTTATTTATTGAAAATATATTATTTTCTAACACTAATTCCAAGAGTTCACAAAGGGTTCCAACCTCCCTCATTGTATGATGACCATATTCCATCAAAATTTCTCTTATTCGGTCAATACCATAAATATTGGGAATTACGGTAAGTAGTGATTTGATGTCTAATGTTACAAACAGAAAACTTGTAACTAGATTCCTATCCCACCACTCATGGAGTTTAACCAAGAAATCACTTGTATCTTTAATGTAACTTGGTACATACTTTAGATATGTTTTTAATACATGCTGTAAGTAGACTGATAGGGGTTCTGTTATCCATCCCTTTCCAGAGACAGTAGGTCTCATTGTTGGTTATGGAGAGATTTGTGAACCTTTGGTAACCCATATAACATCGGGGTAGTTGGGCACATTACAGTAAAATAATTAAAAGTATTCATGTCTATATCATTCATAAGTTGCAGGTCATAAATGCACATATTAATTTTACTGATAATTCCATTAACTTCCTTATCAGTAATAACTCTATAAATGTTTGCACATCAGAAACTAAGTAATTCATAGCTGCAGTATATTTACATAGATCCATTAAGACAATATAACCACCCTTATCTGCTTCTTTTATAACAATATTCTCATTTTCTTGCGAAGCTCTAAGTGAATTAAATTCATCACGAGTCAAATTATACATCTTTCTGAAAGAGTTTTGATTATACAGTTGCCAAATCTGTTTCTCACAGATGCTATTAAACGCAGTGAAAACTGGTTCCCCCATTAGTATAAAAGTACTACTCCAAGTACCTGGTACAGTCATATTGGAATCTTTAAAAATACATTTTAGATTCATATTTCGGATACAGACTTTGAGATCAGTAACAGCATTTACTACATTATCTATCCCTGCTGGGCCAAATTTTATGCCCTGTGATAACAGTGAAATATCGGCATTCGTGAGCTCATAACTGGATAGATTAAGTACACTGTGCCTTTTCTCATTCGTAGCACAGTCTATACAAACATTGTCTTTATTTGCAGTCAGTACTTCACTTACTAAATTTTCTTTGTCCTGCTCCGAGTTGCGGGACCGTTTCTGGGTCTCCCGCACGACTGACAGCGTTCCCTGGTCACATCCGGCTTTCGAATATGTATTTGTTCTGACAAGTTGACAGTCATGCAAAAGTTCTTCTGTAAAAAAGAGGATGAAGAAGCCAAACTAGCTGTAGGTTGTTTAGTTAAAACATTTGTTATCTCAGGAGACTTATGTAGATCCACCCTGTTGTTTTCTCCTAAAGAAACATCTTCATTCCGATGTGCACTAGGTGATGTCACTAGGAAATCCTGCTTATTCTGTGATTGGGTAGATAACTCACAAACCAATGGGGTTGTGGCTGGTGGAGCTACATTCTGCTGATTGGATAAGGGCTCAAAGCTATCCAGCTGATACATAGAACCTTTTTAGATCACACAACAGCGGAATTCTTTGTGATAACTCATTTGGGCCAAGAAAAAATACGGCCGTTGGAAAAATCATTTATATCACATTGCAGTTTCTTCTTTTTTGTCCCTTCAGGCTGCTTATCAAAATCACACATACGTGTTAACATATTCTCATAGAGGGAAACATGTCCATTAAACAAAGGAGATCCAGGTATTTGTTTCTCTAGCGTTTCAGTTTCACAACACAGTTCACTTTCTGTTTTAACAAAAAAGTCATTCATTAACATCATGTAGCTTAAGCCCAACTTAATATTTAGTTCTTGCCATTTTTTAAGATGGTCTGGATAGATATTTCTGTATGAGGGCATGTTCAATACACGTAGCTCTCGGGGAAATATACCTAAATCTATATACGCAAGGAAACTAAAACACTGCCATTGTAATTTCTTAAAAGTCTTTACTTTTTGGTCCAGGGACTGGATTTGGAGAATAAATTCTTCCCTCTGAGCAGTTACCGAAGTAACACCCACTCCTGCATTCATGGTAACTTCTGTTCGATTTAATAGAGGATTCTCCCGTTGTAAAATTGAGTGCAGGGACCTTCCCATGGAGCCTATTTGTGTATTAGTAGGCTGTGTCATAATAGATCAGTCAAATTTGCGTCCACCACCTCACCAAAAGACCAACCAAATACCAAAAATCAAATATGAGCAGACCGATGAAGTGAAGAGTAACACCAAAAAACTTGAAATAACAGCAAAGTGCTCTTCACAACGCAAAAAAAGTTTATTCAGCGTAGCAAACAAAGCATGTGAGAGTGTTCAATCTCGCCGTTTGTTCTTACACACGGGTTCGGAGCCGATCCTCGGCTCCGAGTCGGCCACATAGCAAAGCTCTGCATCTTAGAGAAGCTCGAGACCAGGCTATATCCCACAATCCTCCCTGCCATTACTCAGATCTAGTTTGCCGCTGCAACAGATCACATCGACGAGAGCTCGGACCAGAGAGATTTTTGTTATATTACAGATAAGATTCTTATCTTTCTTGTTTAAAAAGTTCTTAAAGTTCTTAAAGTTAGTTTTTGATATAGTACTAGTGTGTGTGTGTGTGTGTTATTATAGTTAATCCTGTCATATTTTTATAGGTTCCCTTTTGTGGCCTACCTCCTTTTTCACACTTATAGCAATACTTATATATATATATATATATATATATATATATATATATATATATATATAAATATTTACTTAGTAGTTATTAGTTTTTATAGCTAGTGTCTTAACATTTTTCCTAGTAGAGTGTCTTACTTCTACCGGTTATGTCAGAGAAAGCCAAATCCGGCTTTAAAAGATGTCAGTGTGGACAGAAAATGTCCATCACTGACAACCACACTTCCTGCGTCTACTGTCTTGGCCCTCTCCACCTACAAGGGGATTGCTCTATATGCCATTCCTTCAGCGGGAGGGTCATGACAGATAGACGCAGGAAACTTATAGATAGGGGACTACTTAAGCCTGCCTTCCAGGAGGCTTTGGACAAATCGGACCAGGCTTCTAAGTCCTCGAAGGGGTCGAAGATGTCTGAGCCCATGTCATCGGCTCCGAGTTCATCTTCGAAGGTTCGTTTGCCGGTTCCACAGACTTCGGGGCCGAGCGATGATTGCTGCTGAAGGCTTTTGGTGCTCAACCTTCTACCTCCTGGGTTACTCCGCCCTTCGATGAGTTAATGGATTTAATTGCTCGAAGGGCGTGGGAGACACCGGACACAGTGGAACCGGTCCCTCGAAAACCGAGCAAATTTATCACCGCCCCCCAGGACAAGGTTTATCTCACCAAGGGAGGTCCGGTCGATGCTATGGTGGTGGCGGCAGCCACTAAAAAGGAGATGTCTGAGTCTTCCTCTTCTGTTCATCCTCCTAATAAGGATTCTAGGACTATGGACAGATATGGGAAGCGCGTTTTTAGTTCAGCGACTTTTTCCATGCGTTCGCTAAACTATTTGACACATTTTACACGTCTGCAGAGGGATCTCATCAAGGAGCTGGGAGATACCCTCCAGGGTAACACAGATGCTGCTGTTTCAGATAAGGTAACAGCACAGCTTAACACCCTTACCTCCATAGTGAACTCATCCATGAGGCTCATCTCGTATGCGGCTGAAGGATCGAGTAGAGCTGCAGCTTCAGCGATTGCTCTACGAAGACAATCCTGGATGCGGCTGTGCTCATTTGCGGAAGCCTTCAAGTCTTCCTTCGCCAACGCCCCCTTTGATGGAGCCACTCTCTTTGGGCCCAAAGTGAAGGAGACACTAACTCGGTGTGAGCAAGAAGGAAAGACTCTGTCTGCTGTCGGAGTCCGTTTTTCCGCTCCAACTAGACCGTACCCCAAAGGGCAACGAGGCGGAAAAATGTGGTTCCGTAAAACTCGGGGATCTTTCCAGGCCACACAGAGTGATGCCCCCCCAGAGGCAGAGGGGGGGGGTAGAAATGGAAGACGTCGCCCCGGCGGCAGATGGGGTCCGCAGAACCAAGGCGACAGGGATCCTGTCCCTGGTAAGCCTTTCCAGCACTCCTGAACGGGAACCCGACTGTCCTGCTCTGGAGGCAGTCGGGGGTCGCTTGGCTTTATACCCACAGGCCTGGCTAACTATTACCTCGGACTCTTGGGTAAAAAGCATTGTAACCAGAGGATACAAAATCCCCTTCATATCAACTCCACCCCAACAAAGAAGATTTCCACATGTGCCAGCCCATCTGCGAGGCCCAGCAGCACTAGAAATTTCAAAGCTGCTCGAAAAAAAGAGTCATCCAACCAGTCCCGGTGGACCAAAGAGGATCCGGAACTTACTCAAGGTTCTTTTTAGTTCCAAAAAAGACAGGGGACTGGAGACCGATTTTGGATCTCAGCAATCTCAACACCTTCATGAAGAAGGAAAAGTTCCGGATGGTCACGCTTCAATCGATCCTTCCATTTTTACATAAGGACGACTGGATGTGCTCGATAGATCTCAAGGATGCGTACTACCACATCAAAATGGCCAGACCGTCCAGAGATCACCTGCGCTTCCGGCTGGGAGCCAGTCACTTTCAATTTCGAGCCCTGCCCTTTGGGCTCACCTCAGCCCCCAGGGTATTCACCAAATGCATGGCAGTGGTAGTGTCTCACTTGAGACGTCTAGGATTCTGGGTGTTTCCCTATCTGGACGACTGGCTCCTCACCGCCACCACCGAGCGTCGCCTCATACAAGCCAGAGACTACACAGTCAACCTTTGTTCCCACCTAGGGATTTCCATAAACTTCGAAAAATCTGCCTTACTGCCCTCACAGCATATTTCATTCATCGGAGCAGACCTAGATACACATTTAACACTGGTAAAGCTCCCTCCAATAAGGGCTTCGTCCCTCAAGGAACAGGTTCTTCTTCTACTGCAAAGCAGGAAAGCCCCGGCCAAACTAGTGTTGAAGGTTTTGGGACTCATGGCAGCGTCCCTGATTGCAGTTCCTATGGGGAGATTGCACATGAGGCTCCTCCAATGGCTGCTGTTCACGCAGTGGTCATTCCAGCAGTTACCCCTAGCGCACGAGATTCTGATAACAGATTCTTGCAAACGAGACCTCTCATGGTGGGTGTACAGTCAGGATCTCACTATGGGTCGTCCATTTGTTCTACCCAATCCGACGGCCACGATAATCACGGACGCTTCTCTGATTGGGTGGGGGGGACTATTTCAGGGAAGAACAGTCCAAGGGGAATGGTCCAACATAGAGTACAACCTGCACATAAATGTTCTGGAAATGAAGCGTGGTGTTCCTGGCGTTGCAACACTTTCATACCCTTCTACCTCTAGGAACAGTAGCAGTTCAGACAGACAACATGTCTGTAGTCTGATACATAAACAAACAGGGGGGAACCAGATCTTACCCATTATGCAGAGAGGCCATGAGAATTTGGCAATGGGCAGAGTCCACGGGTCGCTTTCTGATAGCAACGCACATCCTGGGGTCATCCAACGTCATTGCGGACAGGTTGAGCAGAGCCATCCTGTTACCTCACGAGTGGTCCCTCAATCCACAGGTGGCAGAAAGAATTTTCCGCAGATGGGGCCAGCCTTGCTGCAATCTATTTGCTTCCCCGATGAATACCAAATGCAGAAGCTATTTTGCCCTTCTCCCCCCTCCGGGGGATGTCCCCAGGGACGCACTGATACACGATTGGCCCCCGGGTCTCCTATATGCATTTCCACCTACCCCCTTGATTCCCAAATTTCTTCAGAAAGCCAGGAACCTGGAAAGGACAATTATACTCATAGCCCCATTCTGGCCTCGACAGATAATGGTTCCCCTTTCTTCGAGCCCATCAAACAGAGGAACCGTGGATCTTGGACCCAGTACCACATCTACTGACCCATTCGTCGGGAGTTCCTCACCCGTCTCTTCTATCCCTCAAACTAGCAGCTTGGCTGCTCCACTTCCCTGCCTAGCCAGGTCTGATCTACTTTCTCCGGCAGTTCAACGCATTCTGGTTGCCTCTCATAAAGCTTCCACTACAAAACTCTACAGGAGTAAATGGAAACGCTTTGTATACTGGGCATCTAGCCAACACTTGGACCCCCTAGTAGCTCCTTTACATAAAGTTCTAGAATTTCTATCTATCCTTTTTCACAAAGGAGCCTCTACTTCCACACTAAGAGTACAGTTGGCGGCCATATCCAACTACCATGTTGGTGAGGACGGTTCTCCTATTATGTCCCACAGGCTTTGTAAGGCTTTTATGAAAAGATCCTTCCATCTTCGACCACCCGTCAGAGACCCTTTATTCCCATGGAATTTAAATTTATTATTGTCACAACTAATGTTGCCACCCTTTGAACCAGCCTCATCTTGCCTCCTGAAGTTCTTGTCGTGGAAGACACTTTTTCTCGTAGCTGTTATTCAGCTCGAAGAGTTTCAGAGCTGCAAGCACTGTCAGTCAGGCCGCCTTACTTAATTTTCCACCCAGATAGTCTCCTTGCGAACAAATCCATCTTTCCTTCCTAAGGTATGTTCTGTCACGAATATTAACCAGTCCATAGAACTCCCTACCTTTTTCAAGAACCATACCAGCAAGTTGGAGTATATGCTGCACAAGTTGGATGTCCACAGACAACTAAGATTTTATTTGGATAGGACTAAAGATTACAGGAAAACAGATCAGCTTTTTGTCACGTTTGCAAACAATAAAAAGGGCATGGCAGTTACAAAACGTACACTATCTAAATGGCTTACTGATTGTATAGCCTTTGTATATTCTAAGTCGAATCAGGCCTTGCCTGCCAAACCTAAGGGCCATTCTACCAGATCAGTTTCCACTTCTTTGGCTCATGCAGTTCGTCTGCCTTTGGACATGATTTGTGCAGCAGCCACGTGGTCTAAACCACATACTTTCATCGCTCATTATAGGGTTGACAAAGCCTCCAAAGACAGGACATCTTTTGGTTCCACTGTGCTTAGGAACATTCTTCCATGAGTCACTCGGGGTGACGGAGCTAGGGACGCTACCCGTGTGTAATAACAAATGGCGAGATTGAATACTCTCACATAAAGAAGTTATGTTCTTACCATAACGTTCCATGTGGAGTGTTCATCTCGCCTTTGTTCTTACATTCCCTCCCTTCCCTCCCTTCCCTCCCTCACGTGTTTGGAAGAACGAGTAGGACTAGAGTCTGGTCGAAATGCCTTAACCCCTTCCGGGTATATTGTTTCTTGCCTCATGGGGTATATTTCACTACCCTTAGTTAATTTGTTAAGTGAGAGAGTGTCTCTGAGTTCTGTGGCAGTGTGTAGCCTTAGCACCTGAGGTTTTTGGTTGGTCTGGTTTATTTGCAAACTAGATCTGAGTAATGGCAGGGAGGATTGTGGGATATAGCCTGGTCTTGAGCTTCTCTAAGATGCAGAGCTTTGCTATGTGGCCGACTCGGAGCCGAGGATCGGCTCCGAACCCGTGTGTAAGAACAAAGGCGAGATGAACACTCCACATGGAACGTTATGGTAAGAACATAACTTCTTTTTTCAGACATCTAGTCCTTCAGTGTTTAAAGCAATTTAAAACAAATCATCCATTTAAATACTCAAATTAGAACACATAACACAGCCTATCCTATCACATAAAAGCATTAATTAAAATAATTTCATATTAAAAATGAATACATAATTTATCTTGCAAATAAATCTCATAAAAATTAAAAATAAAAATAGAAATAAAAATGAAAAGGGGCAGGAAATAATTAAGGGGCTAAATCCCTATGTATAAAAAGAAGTTATGTCTTACCATAACGTTCCATCTGTGTTGTTGATCTTCTTTCATCCATTACTGATGGGTTATCGGTTCTGTCCTCTGAACCGAGCTGGCCAAATATCAAGTTCGCGTCAGCCAAAAACTCTCGAGCCAAGGTCCTACCCAGAATGCTCTGCTCCCTGTTACTTCAGATCGAGTTTGCAAGTTGATAGATAAAATTAGAGGCTACCTCTGGTCATAACAGACTTACCATAAAGGAGTATATGAGATCAACCAGGAACCTTCACATGGGGGACGGAGGGTGGGAAGTATTGAATGAGCGAAGATCAGCAACACATATGGAACGTTATGGTAAGACATAACTTCTTTATCTGATGTTTTTAATCTTCATTCATTCCTTACTGATGGGACAGAATCCCCAGCTACCAGTATCCCTGGGTGGCCCTCATGAAAGGACATTCTTGGGCACTATGAAGCCAAAAGAAGCTCTACCTCTGGAGGCCAAGTCCAATTTGTAATGAAGAATAAAGGTATAATGTTTGGCCCAAGTCGCAGCTGAGCAAATATCATTGAGGGAAGCCTTAGCATGGAAAGCTGCTGAAGTTGCCATAGACCTTGTAGAATGTGCTTTCACTCTGTGAGGCAAGGAGACCTTGTTTTTGTTGTAGATAAAGGTAATTTCTCAACCATGAAGCCAATGTAACTTTTGAGACAGGGTGACCTCGCCTTGGTCCAGAAAAAGTCAGAAATAGTTGGTCAGATTTACGGGTAGATTTTGTTCTGTCTAGATAAAATTGTATTTGCCTATGAACATCCAAGGAGTGCAGGCAATACTCTTCCTTGTTAGAGTGGTTAGGAAAGAATACTGGAAGGACAATAGATTGGTTGATAGACTGCTCTGACACCACTTTTGGTAAAAAGGTAGAATTAGTTCTCAGTGATACCTTATCCTTATGGAAGGTAAGATAGGGAGGTTTGATGCATAAGGCTTGAAGTTCTGACAAGCATCTGTCTGATGTGATTGCAATCAGAAACAAAGTTTTCCATGAGAGATATTTTACATCACATGAAGACGCAGGTTCAAAGGGGGGAGCTGTTAGAGCTTGCAGAACCAAGGCCAAATCCCAAGGTTGTACTGGTTCTCTAAAGGAAGGTTTTAAGTGGAGAACCCCCTTCAAGAAAGTTTTACAGAGTCTATGTGACATAAGCGAAGCATCCTTAAAACCAATATGGAAATTTGAGATGGCAGCTAAATGCACATGAATAGTAGAGGCAGACACCCCAGAGTGGAACAGATGTGATAAGTAATCCAAAACCACCGAAATTGGTTCTGACAAGGAGTCTAATTGTTTATTCGCTGCCCATAAAGAAAACCTTTTCCATTTATTAAGATAGATTAGTGTGGTGGATGATTTATGAGATGCAATGAGAATATTGCACACAGGGGACGATAGGTTTTCTTGCCTGGCAATCATTGGAAGTGGAGAAACTAAGCTGTTAGTTTCAGGATTGTTAGATTGGGGTGAGTCAGACCCTGCTGATGGGAGATCAGTGTTGGGGTTAGATTGAGGATCCAGGGTTGATCTAGCAGGTGAGGCCAGAGGAAGGGAAACCAGACTTGTTGAGGCCAATATGGAGCAATGCGGATCACTTTGCTCTTCAGCTGTCGTGCTTTCTTCAGAAATTGGGAGATGAGGGGAAGAGGAGGATAAGCATAAAGTAGACCCAAGGGTCAAGCGTGGACTAGAGCGTCTCTCCGTGACTGCCCCAAGGGAGGATTAGAGCAAAATAGTTGCTGCACTTGTAGTTGGTTGGGGAGGCAAGTAGGTTGCAGCAAGGCTAGCCCCAGCGGTTGAAGATTCTTGCCGCTGTCATAGGATTGAGGAACCACTCGAGAGGTTGCAGAATGCACCTGCTCAGTTTGTCTGCTATCACGTTGGAGCTCCCAGGAATGTGTGTTCCAGTTAGAAAGCGGTTGGAAGCTATCGCCCATTGCCATATTCTCAAGGCCTCTCAGCATAACTGTTAGATCTGATGCCCCCTTGTTTGTTGATGTACCAGACCACTGACATGTCTGATTGGATCACAATAGTCCCTGACGGAAGGATGGAATCAAATGCAGTGCTAGTAGCACTGCCCTCAGTTCCAGGACACTGATATGCAAAAGGGCCTCTGTCTGTGACCAGGTGCCTTGGACTGAGTTTCCCTGACATAGCCCCCCCCACCCCATCAGGGAGGTGTCCGTGGTCACCGTGGCTATCTGTTGATGGGGGCTGAAGGGGCGAGACCATTGTTGGGGATTTCAAGATATGCACCAGAATAAATATTGCTTGCATCTCTGAGTTACACTTATCTGAAAAGACAAAGGATGTTGTAGAGGGTACCACTGAGTGAGGAGTAGCCACTGAAAGAGCCTCATGTGGAATCTGGCTAGAGGAACATTGGTGATCGAGGCTGCCATTGACCCCAAGAGTTGGAGTATAGATTGAGAGGGAGATTTGTGGTGACGGAGCAGTGGTTGAACCTGTTGCCGTATTCTTTGGAGCCTGTGGTCCAGAACGGATGCTGTGCAATTTGTGTCTAAAAGTAACCCTATAAATTCCAAAGACTGAGTTGGGCTCATGTTGGATTTCTCCCAGTTTATAGTGATTGCCAGGCTTTGAGGTGTTTGGAGAGTGTACTGCAGGGCTTCTTCCAGTAGATGCTTGGTGGGGGCGGTGAGGAGCCAGTCATCTAGATATGGAAACGCCTGAAATCCTTGAAGTCGCAAGTGAGCAATAACCACTGCCATGCATTTGGTGAACACTGTGGGGGCTGTAGAGAAGACCGAAGGGCAGAGCTCAAAATTGGTAGTGACTGGCTCCTATGCGGCAGCGGAAGCGGATGTGTCTTCTTGAGCATTTGTCCATTTTTATGTGGTAGTACACATCTTGAAGATCTACAGAGCACATCCAATTGTCTTCTTCCAAAAGAGGAAGGATAGACTGAACCGTGACCATCCAGAATTTCTCTCTTTTTACAAATTTGTTCAGTGTGCTGAGATCCGGAATTGGTCTCCAGTCCCCTGTATTTTTTGGCACTAAAAAATTCTTGAGTAAAAACTGGATCCTATCTGGTCTGGGGGGACCGTCTGGATGACTCTTTTTTTGTAGCAGCTTTTGGATTTCGTGTGCTGCTGCTTCCCTTTGACGGGTTGGAACATCTGGTAATACTCTGGATGAGATTGGACAAAGATGGAAGGGATGCGATAGCCTCTGGATATTCGTTGTACCCAAGAGTCTGTGGTTATATTTTGCCAGGCAGCGGGATACAAGGAAAAACGACCCCCCGACCACTTCCATAGATGAGTAGTCGGGCAACACTTCAGGAACGCTGATAGGGTTGGCCAGAGAAGGAATTTCTGGAACCCCAGTTTCGCGGATCTCCTCTGCCCCGAAAAGGACGTCTTCCATTGGAGTTTCCCCCTCTGCCTCTAGGGGAGAACTCTGCATGTGCATCCCAGAAAGAGCCCTGTGATTTCCTGTGCCACATCTTCCCGCTCCTCTGATTTCTAGAGTAGAATCGCTGAAGAGTGGAGTGTCTGACACCAATGACAGACAGGTTCTTGCCATCTTGTTCACACCTTGCCAGCATATGTTTCACTTTAGAGCCAAAGAAGCGGCCTCACTGGGGGCGTTCATGAAGATAGCCTTAAAGGAGTCCACAAAGTCGCAACCAGACATGTCGTCTGGTGACTATACCCGTGCCTGCCGCTCTAGCTTCCCCTTCCGTTGCGTGAGAAATAAGATGCATAGAAGAGCTGGAAATGGACTCTAGGGTGGCTATCTGAGAAGCCATGTTGTCACGAAGCTAGTCAGAAACGGCTCCTGCCAAGGTTTCAGAGAACTGGTTGATAATATCCGTCTGAAGCCTGGTAAAGTGTGCCAAATAGTTCAAAGATCTTGCGGCGAAGGTCGATGAAGCAAACACTTGCTTCCCTAGTCTATCACCCAGACTCCTTGTTGGGCGGATGGACAGTTTGGCTCTCTTCTGCCAAATCCTTCTTAGTTGCAGCCGCCACTACCGTAGCATCTTTTGGAAGACCTCGTGACCAATGTGGGTACATAGCTGGGGGCGATAATATTTTATCTGTTCTCCTTGTTATCATTTCCAGGGTGTCAGGAGCCTTCCATGCACGCTGGATGATGAGATGGGCGAGCTCATCGGCCGGTGGGGTGACCCAGGAGATAGGGGGCCGAGCACAAAAAGCCTGCAGGAATATGGATTCCTCAGAGGAAGGATTAGAGGACTTCCAGTCACCCCTCTGTCTAAGGATCTCGAGGATGTAATCAAAGGACACCTCATCAGAGGGTAACCCGTGGGGCTCCTTCCCCATCATCAAAATCTGTATCTTCAGTCAGCGACTCCTCAGTGGAGTCCATGTGCTTCCTCTTGCACATTGCTTTGCAGGGTACTTCCTCAGTGAGAGGTTCTGGGGAAGACTGCAAAGAGGTGGTCTCCTGAAGAGAAGAAACCTGAGGCCCTTGTGCCCAGTGTCCGGTGGATGTGGCTTGTGACAGTTGCGGCACAGAGGGGGGAGCGCCCTCTCCATGGCCTGGAAAGCTGGCCCGCCCAAGGAGGGATGGGAGACCGGAACAGAGCATGACAACCTCAGAACCGGTGTCACACCCTGCCCCGATGAGCCTACCCCCAGACCAGGAGTCTCAAGAGAACAGTGAGAGAGAGAGAGGATTCCTGGAGGGTGTTATAGAAAAAACGGCATGGAACCAAGAATGCCCTAACCCATGGCACAGCCACTGGCCTGAGAAGAGCCCGATGCCTAGTGCACTAAGGGCCACAAGGACAACTCCGGTTCCAAAGTGAGATCCACTGTTGTCGGAGAAAGGGAAGCTGCTGTCAGAGTAATAGGCTTCGAAACTTGGGTCAAAGTCAAAGGAGGAGTGTACATTGGAGTTTGAGGAGATATACATTCACTTGAAGGAGGGAACGTGGACTTCAGTGGGTGAGAGAGACCTCTGGCCACAAGCAACTGGTCAACAAGCCGCAACACATCTTGCTCAGAGAGACTCGTGGTTGACCTCATGGAGAAAGCTGATGGCGATTCTGGCCCTTCTCGAAAAGGACTAAATTGACTACCAGCAAGTGGATCCAAGGAAGGAGAATACTTGGTCCTTCCTAATTCAAGAGGTGCAGAGCCTGGAACCGAGGACGTCTGCACCGAAGAAAATGGTGTGGAAGTAGTCTGCACAGAGGACGTCAGCAGCATAGTAGTTGAAGGTGTCTGCACCGTAAAGGCAAAAGTCTGCCCTAGTTGGTACAGTGCCATCGAGGAAAGTGTCTGCACTGGTAATAAGGACGGTGTCGAAAAGGACTGAAGAACATGTCAGTGCCAAAAATGTCTGCGCCATGGAATACAGAAAGGTCATATTCTGAGCTGAAGGGGATTGTACCAACGGTGCCGAAGGGGACTGTACCTGCATGGAAGGTGCCGGTAAGGGCTGCGACGGAACTGTCGGAGCCGTAGTTGTCTGCATCGGGAACTCTGGTGCCGGTGTCGATAAGGAAGAATTGGCTGGAGCCAGAATCATTTTGGGTGGTGCTGAGCCTGGAGTCGACATGGTCACAGGTGGCAGCACTGAAATAGTAATCAATTTCACCTTCTTATGAGTCGACTTCCTATGATCTCCAGAGGGAGAAAAAGGGAGCGACCTCGATGATGGAGGAAGAATGCCTCTTATGGGGTGTAACAGGAGGGGGGTGAGCCCTCCGACCCAGAAATAGCCTCAGAGAAAGGAGATTTGAGAAGACCTTTCAATGTTAATTTAGTCTTCCTGTCGTTGAGTCCTGGTAGAAACCTTTTTACAAATCCCACACGGTAAGGTAGGAGACATTCAGACAGTAGACATATAAGTCATGGCCATTGGAAAGCGGCCACTTACGGTCGCAATCCTTGCATGTTTGAAATCAATGCAACTTTTCTTATCCGACATAATGATGTGGAGAAGAACAGTACCAAAAGGAAGAGGAAAATCTACCCAAAAGGGTAAGAAGAGCAAAGGAAGGATTACCAACGATGGTAATGAAGAATTACCTCAAAGGTAAGAAAAAGGGTAATAAAGGGAAAAGACTAAAGGGAGAGAATCTAAAGTATATGATAGGGTAGGAAAATATTAGTAGAAATTATTTGAAAATGTTTAAAGTAAGAACAATGTATAAAACTTTCAAAAAATTAGACAGCTGAGAGAGTGGCTTGGCACGGCTGTACAGCAACGCAGCAAACGAGATCTGAGGTAATAGGGAGCAGAGCATTCTGGGTAGGACTTTGGCTCAAGAGTTATTGGCTGAAGCGAGCTTGATATTTGGCCGGCTCGGTTCCCAGGATGGAACCGATAACCCATCAGTAAGGAATGAATGAAGATTAACAACATCAGATAATAGATTTTATGCAACCATTTGTTTTAATTTTAGAACTGGTTTTAAGGTTACTTGTTTATTCATTAATAAATTAGATATAATAAGTTAGATGTAAAAGAATATGAATGGATTGTTCGCATGCAAGCTGATGTATATCCAGGCCTGAATAAACAAGGAACTTTAAAACCAGTTCTAAAATTAAAACAACAAATGGTTGCATAAAATCTATTTTAGACATAGGGATTTAGCCCCTTAATTATTTCTTGCCCCTTTTTATTTTTATTTCTATTTTTATTTTTTTTTAATTTTTATTAGTTTTATTTACAAGATAAATTATGTATTCATCTTTAATATGAAATTATTTTAATTAATGTTTTTATGTGATAGGATAGGCTGTGTCATGTGTTTAATTTAAGTATTTAAATGGATGACTGTTTTAAATTGCTTTAAACACTGAAGGACTAGATTCTGAAAGCTTTGTTTGCTACATTGAATAAACTTTTTTGCGTTGTGAAGAGTACTTTGCTTTTTTTTCATGCATCTTCCCAAACAGAGTTTTACACCATGGAGGACAAACAAAAACCTTCCTGGAGTCATTGTTGCACACTGAATGGAGCAAGCTGATGTTCATCGTGTTTCAGTGTTGCAGTCCTTACAAATAGGTTATCAGGCTCCCAGTAGCCCGCAGTTGGTCAGAATACCAAAGTCTTTGGTATATGACGTCGGCTGCCTCCTGAATAAACCAGAAGCCAGGACATCAGGTATAAAGGCAGGCAGCCAACATAATTTCCTCAGTCTTTCTTGCCACGGAGCCCGAAGCAGAAGTAATTCGCACGAGTGCTGGTCGGCTGATTACCTTCTTTTTATATTCCGACTTCTAAATTTGAAGACTTCCTCAGATAAGTACCCCATTGGGGACCCTTTTTTCTTGCTTTAACGAATGTCAGAGAAAATTAATAACTGTCGTGCCTGTGGAAAACAGATTCCGCATCGTGATTTTCATTCTTACTGTATTACTTGTTTGGGCCTTGAGCACGACGTCCCAAATTGTGATCTCTGTGCTTCTTTCAACCTGCATACCATACACAGTGGAGCTAGGATTTTGTATAAGCACTTCAGAATTTGACCTGAGTTTGTTGGTATGGCGTCTTCTGGTCTCCCGACTTTGGATGTGCCTAAGAAGCGCAAGGATAAGGACCGCAACAGGCCTAGGGTTAAATTAACCAACAACATCCCTATTAAGTTGGTTATCGGTCCAGTGGCAGCCAGTGAGGTGCTTTCCTTGCCCCTGCAGTCCACAGACGTTCAGCAGCAGGCCTCTTCGGAGGCCTTTCCTGAGTCCTCCATTTCTCAGGCTTCTACCTTGCCTTCGGACCCTCCACCAGTCGTCGCCTCTGATGGATCCGGAGCCGCTAGGCAAGCACTGGCTTCTGAGGCCTCTTTTCTCTGCCCGGAGACCAGATCCAGGCCGACGACCTCGGGCCACATTTCTGAGGTAGCTAGGCTTCCCACGTCCCTCCGGCTTTCTAGTAAGCCTCTCTACAGAAAGTCTACTACTAAACAGGCATCGGCCTCCCCTCAATTACCTCAGGCTCAAATGGTTAAAATGGCTAGTGATCTCTTAACTCTTATCATGGGCTCTCAACTTCCTCCTTCTAAGAGGGCTAGGGAATCGTCCCCAGATGTTTTGTCTGCCTCAGACTCAGAAGTTTCTAGCAACTCTGCTGATGAAGGACATTCTCAGCTTTTTTCTGGTTTTGAGGACTCTGATGCTGAAGACTCCATCCCTTCTGCCTCCCCCCCAGAAGATTTCTATTTTGGGGATACTTTGAATACCCTCAGGGAGCATTTTAGATGGGAAAGTCAGGATTTCCCTCAGTCTTAGAAGCGGATTAGGGAGTTCTTGGATTTGCCTCACCATAAGCCTTTGGCTATTCCTCTGGTTTTGGAAGTTGTTGATGTGTTCACAGAGAATTCTTTGACACCTAATTCTGTTCCTCCTGCTCCGAGAAAGCCTGACAGGTATTATCTATGGTGTATTTTTGAGGTATTATAAGTTCCTGATTCTCATCAGTTCTTTTTAATAATCCTACTGCTGATCCAGAGATTATTGCTTAGGGCCCTAAAGGTGTTAAAGCCACGGTTGCTAAAAATCCTGTTCCTTCTGACTGGAATCTAGGGCCTTAGATAGGTGGGGTAAAAAGGTTTATACTTCTTCCACCCTGGCTATTAGGTCTGTTAATTGTCTCTTTCATATGCTTAAGTATCAGCAGCATACTTTGGAGGCTATCAAAGCTAAAATTGCTGGTGTTCCTTCCCCGATGGAGAATAAGGACATGCAGAACTTATTGAATTCTGCCACTCTGGTTACTAAACATTCACTACATTGTGGTTTTGACACTTTGGAGGCTTCTTGCAGAGCAGCGGCCACTGGTTCTGTTATCAGAAGACATGCTTGGCTCGGGGAACAGCCCCTTTCTGAACCTGTAAAATCTAAATTCCTGGACGTGCCTTTGCATAAGGACAATCTTTTTGGAAGCAAAGCAGAAGAGGTGTTGAAGAAACTGGAGGATAAGGCTAAATCTATGCAAACTGTTAAGGATTTTCTGCAAGTTCAGCCTCCTCGTTTTAGCAGGCATTACCCTTCTGAAAGTTGGACTTTTCCTGACCCTAGTAAACAATGTTGTGCTGGATCCAGGGACAACAAGTCTTCCAGGGGACAGACTTCCACCCCTCATAAGGCTAAACACTGGCAGGCTGCATCTTCTAAACCTGGGAGTTCTAAGCAGACTTCCCAAAGCAAACATTCTCATTGACTCTGGCTTTCCCCTGGTTGCCTTTGCAGGCCCAGGGTTTCCTTTGGGGGGGAAGATTAGCCATTTTTGCAGATGTCTGGCACTATCACGGACGACAAATGGGTGCTAAAAATAGTATCCCAAGGCTACAAATTCTCCTTTCACACCTTCCCGGTCCTTCAAGGATACCCAGATATCCCCCCACTTCAAAGGGCAGAAGCAGAAAAACATGTTTCTTCCTTGCTAAACCTGGGAGCAATAGAGCCAGTTCCTGCGCTATAAATAGGCCAGGGTTTTTACTCAAGACTTTTCCTGGTTCCCAAAAAAGGGGACACCTGGCGCCCTAGTCTGGATTTGTCCATTCTAAACACTTTTCTGGTGATTCCCAAATTCAGGATGCTCACTCTTCAGCAGTTGCTACCAATGCTGGCCAAGGATTCCTGGCTGGTGACCTTGGACCTAAAAGTAGCTTACTTGCACATCCCTATAAGAGAAAGCTGCAGGCAGTTCCTTCATTTCAGAGCAGGGAACAGGCACTTTCAGTTCTCTGCACTGCCCTTTGGCTTATCTACTGCTCCTAGAGTTTTTACAAAATGTCTAGCTCCAGTCATTGCCTTTTGCAGGCAAAGGAACATTCAAATTTACCCTTACTTGGGCAATTGCCTTATTCAAGCAAACTCTCCAGAACAACTTCTAAAGGATTTGGACTTTGTAAAGATCCTTCTCACCTCTTTGGGCTACACAATCAATGAAAAGAAGTCAAAATTGGTACCCACCAGGGAGATTGTATTCCTGGGAGCGAGTCTGAACACAGCTGCCCAGATGGTATCCCTCCCTCAAGAGAAACGGATCTTTCAAATTACTTCAAGGCCTTGGCAAGCATGACCCAGCTCTCTGCAAGGCAATTCCTGCAAGCCCTGGGGTTCATGGCTTCATGTATTCTGATGATTCCATATGCAAGACTGCATATGAGGAAAATACAATGGTACCTCAAAAACCGTTGGTGTCAACACACTCAGGATTTAGACTTGATTCTTCCACTGGTTCCCTACCTGCAAACAGAGTTCCTTTGGTGGGCAACGGCCTGTGCACAGAACAAAGGCCTACCTTTCTGTCCACCTCCTGCCAGCCAGACTCTCACCACGGATGCTTCGGACTACGCTTGGGGAGCACATCTAGAGGGCACATGCATTCAAGGAACTTGGACCTATCAACAAGCTCAACTGCACATAAATCTGAAGGAAATGATGGCAGTTCAGCAGGCTTTGATGGCTTTCAAGCATCTTCTCTGTCCTAGTCAGGACAGACAACACCACAATCATGTAGTACATCAACAAGCAGGGAGGGACTCACTCTTACCTCCTTTGCAGACAAAGCATGAGACTATGGTCCATGGCAGCTTCTTTGGGCATTCATCTGATGGCCCAGTTTATTCCAGGAAGGCTCAACACATTGGCAGATCAATTGAGCAGGCAGGTCCTGGATCCTCACACGTGGCAACTAAACAAGACCATCTTCCATCGCATCATTCAGCATTGGGGCACTCCTCAGGTGGATCTCTTTGCTTCTCTGACCAACCACCTTCTTCCAACCTTTTGCACCAGGGATAATCACAACAAAGTTTGGAAAGTGGATGCTCTGTCTTTCCCCAGGACACAGCTATAGATCTATGCAGTCCCTCCTCTGCCTCTTCTTTCCATAGTGCTGTTAAAGATAAGGGACAAAAAACCAAGGGCCATCGTCATAGCTCCTGACTGGCCCAGGCAGCATTGGTATCCACTTCTTTGCAGTCTCTCCCAGTCTCGGGCTTGGCATGTTCCCCTGATACCAAATCTCTTGGCTCAGGACAGAGGAAAGATTCTGCATCCTCCCCTTCAGACTCTGCATTTGACTGCCTGGCTCATAATTTATACCTTTCTCAACAGGTAGTTGAGGTCCTTCATGAGACCAGGAGGTCTAGTACTAGGAAATCTTATGCAGATAAGAGGAAAAGATTCCCCATTTGGATGCAGACGAGAGGAGAAGACCCATCTCAACCTACTCTTCCTCTAATTCTTGATTACCTGGCAGGTTTACTTAATGGTGGACTTTCCTTTTCTTCTATTAAGAGTCATGCTTCAGCTATTTCTGCTCACTGTTCCTTTGAACAGCCCATTTCCTCTCATCCCCTGATGAAACAGTTCCACAGGAGAGTTAGCAATTTAAAGTCTCCCAGAAGGGCACCTACTCCAGCTTGGGATCTTAATTTTGTGCTTGAGAAACTTACTCTGCCTCCTTTTGAGCCTGCTGCCTCAACAGATGTGAAGTTTCTCTCCTGGAAAACTGCATTTCTTTTGGCCATTACTTCAGCTGGAAGAGTGTCTGAGCTGCAGGCCTTAATGGCAGTAGAGCCTTTTATCGCTTTCCATGTGGATCAGGTTTCTCTTATGACTAATCCTTCTTTTATGCCTGTGTTGGTTTCTAGCCTGACTCTTAACCAGTCTATCCACCTGTCTACCTTCTTTCCTAATCCTCAGAATAGAGGAAAAAGATTGCTACATTCTCTGGATGTGCATAGGCAACTTAGATTTTACCTGGATAGGACTAAGTCTTTCCGGAAGTCAGACCAGTTGTTGGTCAGTTTTGCTCCTGGAGCCCAGGGCAAAGCTATTTCTAAACAAACTATTTCTAAGTGGATTGCTCATTGTATTCACTTTTGTTACTTACAGCATGGCAAGGTTCCTCCTCAAGGCATTAGCACCCATTCTACTGGAAATACCTCTACCTCAGCAGCTTTTCTTAGAGGTGTACCTACTAAGGACATCCTGGAAGCAGCTACCTGGACCTCTGTCCACACTTTCACCAAACATTACAATCGCCCTTGTTTTCTAAGTCCAGGGCTGGTTTTGCCACTGCAGTGTTGCAGGACATTCTTACCAACCATTAATCTTTGGTGTTCCTTCCTGGGCTTTGGGAATCAACCTATTTGTAAGGACTGCAACAGTCAAACATGATGAACATAGTGCAGTTGTGTACACTTACCATACATGTAGATGTTCAAGTGTGTTCACTGATGCAGTCCTGGTTTCCCACCCTCCAGCCCCCTTTTTTCCTTTGGCACAGACTGGATTTTTTCTTTACCTGGTCTTACTTTTTTGGGGGGCTCCTGACAGTTATGGCAAGAAAAGCTGAGGAAATGACATTGGCTGCCTGCCTTTATACCTGACATCCTGGTTTCAGGCTTATTATGGAGGCAGCCGATGTCATATACCAAGGACTTTGGTATTCTGGCTGACTGCGGGCTACCGGGAGCCGGATAACCCATTTGTAAGGACTGCAACAGTGAATACACTCGAACATCTACATTTATGGTAAGTGTACACAACTGTACTTTTCTGCTACAAGACAAAGTCCTCTATTAAGTCATATCTTTTTGAGCCTCAGTGAGAAGACAACACTGTCAGTATGAGTCTTCTTGGATGCCAGACCTGGATATCTGCCTGTGACGTCTTGGTTCTGTTGGTCAGAATTCATATATAGTAGACCCACTGGTACATAAAAATCCTGCTGAAACAGCACACATGCCAGCTGAACAACCCAGGATTCCCTCTGTCAAGTATGAATTTAAGTGATAGTGCCAGCAGGTGTTAAAAAAGGAAGGAATACCATTTGTAGCCCCAGAGGGAACGCATTTGTTGACTGCATGTGCCTACAGTGCTAGCTGGGAAAACCTAAAGTCCATCTCAAAATGCAAGGCACCTGTAGTCCCTCCATAATCCAGAGAAATGTCAACATGAAAGAAGTATTGGCCTTTATGGCTTTCAAGATAATTTAGTGCCATATGAACTGTGAAAGTAATCACAAAAAACAGTATTGTGATATTATACATAAATACAGTGTGGAACCCATTCATGCCAATTAATGCATGCTACTGTAACAAACTGTGTAAACAAAAGCTAAACCTGTGGTATATACTTTTGTCTCTGGAGCAGTCTTTTAAAGTGACTTCAGTAGATGAAATCTCTTAAGAGAATGCGCATGAGATGAACGCTCTTACTGCATTTTATTGATTATTTTAATTAGAGTATGCAGCAAATTATTTTTTTGTAGTTTATTCCAGTATTTTCTCCATGACCATTTTTGACGGCTAATCAGGGATATTCCATTGTGTGCATTAATTCATGTTAAGAAAAGTAACGTTCCTAGTTTTGCTTTGTTTTTTCTCAGATTTCATTAATTCATGTTAGCCTGCCACATAGTCTTTCACTTAGGCCTTCGTCATCTTTTGCCTCTTCAGACATGAACACAGTAGGTAACCAGCTCTGCAGATCCAAGGTTAACAGTCACAAGTGGAAAGTAGATCCCATTTTGTTCCATGAACTAATCACAAAATGGGGAGCAACAGAAACAGATCTGTTTGCCTCAAGAACGAACCACAGTTATTGAGGTTCTTTTCCAGATGCCTTTGCAAAGAAGCATGGGCAGTAAATATTTTTTTCCATCTTGTGGAAGGGAACTCTCATCTGTGCCTTCCCACCCATCCTCCTAATCCTCCAAATGCCACACAAAGTCAGCATACATGAGACAAAGTTCATTCTTATATCCTGTCTCTGGTCAAGGTAGCCATGATTCTCCATTCTCGGCCAGCTTATCAAACATCATGTGTAGGTATAACTGTCCTACATGCTGCTTACCTAAGAAGAAGATTCAACAGAGCACCCCAGCCTCAGGACCCTGAGTGTAGCAGCATGCATGGTAGTATCGTGATGCCGTCAAGACCAGTTTATCAGAGTAGGTAACATACATGCTGCAAAAGACAAGAAGGCCTAGCACTAGCAAGTTATATCTAGCCAAATGGAAGAGGTTTTTCTTTGATGTATACCTTGAGATACCCATTGCACTGGAGCACAGAGACAGAGGTCTTAAAGTGTTGAACAGTATTGGTTTAAAATGACTCGCTCTTTGCTTCAGCTTAAGGTCATCTCTGGGTCATTTCATAATGCCTCTTCATGGGCCATCACATCTTCACCAAAAGCTCAAAATCAGATGGTCAAGATTTAAGAGTTACTCAACCAGTGGAGAATGTCATTCAAAACTTGTGTTGCCAGCTTACAGCAGGACTGTTGTCTTGCACTTTCTGAATAGATAAAAAGTCCTTTTCAGCCCATAGGATTTTTGCCTTCACAGAATTTTTTTACATCTTTATTAAATAGCAATAGAAACAACATAAGTAAGAGCTGAAGTTCATAGAGAGCTCTAGTAGTCAAAAATAATTTAATAGCACAAAGCATAATAATGAGTTATGTGCCTGAACATTTTTTGGCACTTCCTTACAATCCAAGATATTCTCCCATGACTTTGGCTACTTTTGTTAAAAATTCTATTTCCAGCAGTGGTTTTGGTGGCAGTTGCAAGTGTACAGTGGATTTCAACAATTCTTCAGGTGCTGGATGTGTTTTTTCAGCTTACACTGGCATTGGAGGGGATTCTTCAGGCAGCAGAGGAACCTTTCATTTAAATTCATGGTTCTCCAACCTGGTGGTACTCTGTCATGTGGTGGAGGCTGGTAATTACTGTTCTATGGCTTTTGAAGCTTCTCATAATTTATTTGAAAAAAAGTTAACTAAATACAAACGTTTACACGTGGACAAATGCATATCTTACCAACTAATTGTAGAGTGCCAAAAGGACTGAGACGGCAGAAGTTCCCCAGTGGGGTGTGTGAGGGCACTAATTACAATTGAATTGTGTAGTATATTCTATGAGTGTGGGTTCAATGTAATGCTTTTAATTGTTAATGAAGCACGTATGGAAAAATTATGTAGTGAAATCTTGGAGATGGATGGTAAAGTGAAACAGGCTTTGTTATTTATAGTGAGTAATGCTAAATATCAATCTGTTTTTAAAAGAGTAGACAAAGTGATTTGTGATTTAAGACTTAGAAAAGCTGAGAAAAGTGAGAGGGATGAAAGGTAATACCACAACTGCACAGCGTACCCGACCCCCAAATACCCTAGTACTACTTTTGACAATGTTAAACAAAGAGTTAGTTTTCAGACCCACAGTGAAGATTTTTTTATTGAGAGAACCTGCATTCCCTTTGCCCAGGAGATCCAGGAGGATGGTGCAGAGGGGTTTGAAGGGCTTATAACTCATTGTTATGCTTCATGCTAGTAAATTCTTTTCGACTTCTAGAGCTTCCGACTGACTTAAACCCTGTTTATTTGGTTATTTGAAAAAGAAAACAAACCATAGTAATATTTTCATTGTTCATCCAGTATACATTTTTGTAACAGCTTAAGATGTAGACAAACTTGTATATATATAGGTTTACCATCAGAATACTGAATGACACATGGTTGAAACTGAATTGGTTGAACACACTATATTGAATGATCAAAATGTTGAAATTAAATTAGTCTAAACTCCCAATGTAGAAATTATCGAATTTGCCCATTTCTGCACTGTAGTGCGATCTTGGAGTTAATATATTTAAGTGGGTGGGCAGCCCCCCTCATGGGGGGGGTGCAGGGGAACGTAGCCCCCCTGCAAAATAGTAGAGTTGATCTCATTGCTTTTTCAATGTAATGATTTTAGACATTTTGACAATTCAGTGTTTTGGGTTAGGATCTAATTTTTCGACCAAGTGATAGACATTCTGTCATTCAGTATTATGATGGTAAACCATATATATATATATATATATATATATATATATATATATATATATATATATATATATATATAAAATAAGAAAAAATCTATCATGTTCCTAATTGTAAACATCTGTTAACGTTTTTTGTACAGCTGTCATTAGTCCATCATTGCATAAATTGCTCAATGCCTGTCACCCCTTAAATCTTACTTCAGCTCCAAAACATTATTCTGCATGTATTTCTACCATAATTTCCATTTTGTTTTTGTAATTTGCTCTTACCCTTTGTAAAGGTTTCACTTCCCGTTCTTTAATCTCTGTTAACAGTATTCAGTACATCCAATGCATCTGGTTTAGATTTTGAACCCATTTTTTAGTAATTGCTTTTTTTCACAGCCACCAGAATTAAACTTTGCAAGGACTTGCTACGTATAGCCATTTCAGATCCTGTATCCCAGCTCAAAAAAAAATATTTTCCTTAGTTACACCCTTTGCTAGTCCAATATTTTTGACAGAGTAATCTGTAGAGAATTTTTGAAGTCTGCCAACTCACTATACTCCCAAAACATATGGTCTCAGTTACCTCTTTCTTCTCCATCACACCTCCAACATTTGCCCTCTGTTAGAGGAAAAATAGTTTGGAGTCTCCTTGTGGTATTAACATGCATGGGCAAACACTTCAAGCAAAAATCCTAAATTTTGTAGACTTTGTTGCACACTTGGGAGCCATACATATGTCCTTCCTTAGTTTCATTTTGAATTACTTATCCAGTCTCTCTTCTCAGTCTTTTCTAATTTCCTATGATTCTTATGGTCATTGTGCAATATTTAATATGCCCTACTAATTATCGGTTTTTTAACAGCCGCTTATTTTGTAGATTCAACTAAAACTCTACCAGAGCAGGTCCTTCACTTAGGATTCCCATATATCCTTCTCATTGCCTATACACTGTCTTCCCTATCAGGGACTGATATCAGTCTATAGCCTGCAGTCCAAATATCTTCTTGGCCTCTTGCCATTCTGTTACCTTTCCTTCTGTAGTTATTTGCTCCAGTACCTTGGTTCCTTTGCCAGTTTTCTCCAGCAAATTCCAGCCCCCTCTTTCCTATTCTCTGTATCCCTAATTGCAGTCATCCCTAATCCCACTCTTTTTATTTCTTGAATTTCCACCCTTTTTCATCATCCCTTTCCACTTTGAATTATAGCTTTTGGTTTGTGTTATGTATATGAGCCCTAACAGTGTAGCTCTAAAACATCCATTCAAGCCATAATTATAATCATTAGGCAGTCCTAAACCACCTCCTTCTGTTGGAAGGATCAGCTTATCCCACTTCACTCTTGCACTTTTTATCTCCCAGATAAACTTCAACTCTTTATTAATTTTTATTCACAACCTCTCTTCTGGTTAATAAACATATAGACTGACCTGTATATAAAACTAAGTGGACTAAAAATTTTTTCACTGCTTGTATTTTGCTGTCCATATCTTTAAATCATATATATTTCCTTTTTGAAATAAATTATCTTTCAATCCAGATATACATAAATTGTTCAATTTCTGCCGTCCATTAAACCTCACACCTTACTTCTTCTGAACGTTATTATGCATGTATTGTCCCTACAAATCCCTTGTATTTCTACATAATTTATTCCTTCCCTTTTCTAAAGATCCTACCTCAAGTTCTTTTATCTCCCTTACAATATTCATTGTTTCAGCTGTAGTTGGTTTAGATTTTAATTTGTTTGTTTATTTATCCTTTGTTGACCAAGTCCCCAGGCTAGTATCCCCTTTTTCAAGGGAGACCTGACGTGGTACTTATACTACACAGAGAAACTTGTCTAGAGCATGGGGGAACTTCCCATACTCTTTTCGATAAGTGTGAGATCTTTTGCATCTATTTGAGCTACCACCAGCTCAGGCAGATGGAACCCCAGTTTAACATCTCACCCTGATCTCCATTTTCTACTAATTGCTTTTTCAGTATCAAGTGACCTTAAACTTAGGTCTTACTGTATTTAGGCAATTCAGATCCTGTTTCCCAGTCAAAAAGACTCATTTGCTTAGTTGCAACCATGTGTTCCCCCAGTATTTCTGATAAAGTACTCTGTAGAAGGTTTTTAAAATCTGCAAGCTGCTTACACTTCTTAATAACATGGTCCCAGTGATCTTTCTTTCTCATCGCACCTCCAGTATTTGCTCTCTACCTGAGAAAGAGTTCTCTGAATTCTGCTTGGAGTATAATAAATAATACATATGAAAATACTTCCAAGTGAAAATCCTACATATTTTTTGACTTAATTACATACTTTGAAGCTATACAGATGTACTCCCATTGTTTTTTTTTTTTTTTTTTTTTTTTTTTTGTAAATTGGATTTCCAGTCTCTCTTCCCAATTCTTTCTAACATCCTCTTATGGATTATTTCAACTTCACAGGTGTTGATGTGGGCATTAATGAGAAGCAGTTGCTAGCATCTTGTGATTTACATAAGGCAAAAGAAATACCAAGTGTCCCATCTGCTTGGCATGCTGTTTAGCAGAAATAAAATTACTGCTATGGCAGGTCAGCTAAGATATCAACCTTATCACTTCATTGAATAAAAGTGTGACATTGTCTGTCTGTCTGTGTGTGTCTGTCTGTGTCTGTGTGTCTGTCTGTGTCTGTGTGTCTGTCTGTGTCTGTGTGTCTGTCTGTGTGTCTGTCTGTGTGTCTGTCTGTGTGTCTGTCTGTGTGTCTGTCTGTGTCTGTGTGTCTGTGTGTCGGTCTGTGTGTCGGTCTGTGTGTCGGTCTGTGGGTCTGTCTCTGTGTGTGTGTGGGTCTGTGTGTGTGTCTGTGTGTCTGTCTGTGTGTAGGAATTTTAGATCTGATGCAATGGCAGATTAATATGCATATATTTCTGGTGCAGTGTTCACTTGCAAAATGATGTCAAGTCATATAACACTCCTCCTGATGAAGCCAGGTATAGTAAAGCTTAGCCGGTATATTTACAGTTTTTATTTGGCATGTATTTGTTCAAGGAAAAAGAAAATTATGCATATTTGTTAGGGAAACTGATCTGCACACATTTACAGTAAAGATGCTGTGAAATTCTAATCATAAATTTGTACTCAGGAAATCCGAACATGGGTTGAGTTTTCATTGTTTTTTTGTTAAAAAGCACAGAATTAGTCCTTTGCATTCACTTTCATGGTCTGTAACAGTCAAATGTGCTCATTATGATAGGGTGCACTGACTTTGACATTGAAGAAGTGACATGAAATGTCTGCAAACAGAAGCCATGATGGTAGTTTATTCACACACATTCAGCCACCCTCCATATATGCCCATTCAGTGACACTGCCACTTTCAAGCCATATCATTAACTGTTTAACCGTGATCAGATGACAGCAAGGATTATTCATTTTCCTTCATAGAATGCCTCTATACCTACCAGTTATGGCCATTTCATTGACTGCAAACATCACGTTTGTATTTGTAAGAAAACTATTAAGAAGAATAATGGCTGCAGTGATGTTTCATTTTTTCACTCTCACGCACAGTCGAGCTGTGCTTAGCCAGTCTGGTGAATGCTTGTGATCATTGACATCAAGGGTTAGCTTCTTTCATTTAGAGACTGTCTCAGTATCCACTTCTTATAGCCAGTGCTGTGTGTGCCACATTTGTCTAATTGTGATAAGATAAAAAGGCTAAGGTAATGCATTTTAAATTTTTTCACACATTCACTAGCCCTGCATTGATATGTCTGTGACTCTTTAACAGCAGCTGGGGTCAGTTATTTTCATCCACAGACTATTTCAGTGCCCCTCCATTATATCCACTTCTTTGACTGTATACACCTCATATATCTCAACTTATTTCACTCCTAAACACACACTAACCATGCCATGTCAAGTCAGTGACTATTTAACTGTTCTGATGATAGCAAGGTCAGTCACTTTCATCCACAGACTGCCTCTGTTCTCTCTGATTACAGTAGCTTTATTGGTGTCACAACTTATATGTATGTTTACAATCAAAAATTAAAAGTAATGGCCACAGTCAAGTATTTCAGCTTGTTTCACACCAGTATACACTAGCTCTGCCATGCCAGATTAGTGGCTATTTAACTGTGATCAAACAACAGCTAGGGCTCATCATTTTCATTTACAGAGTGCCTTCATATCTATCCGTTATAGACTGTTTGACTGCATGATCTTCTCTTGCCTGGTTGTGATTAAAGAAAATTTTAGAATGCATTTACATCTCAGATGTCTAAGTATGAGCAAATTATAAAGTTTCTACATAAAAATAAGTAATGGCTACAGTCATATTATTTCAGCTCGTTGCTTTTAGACACCTACAGTGTTACCCACTGCAGCTTGTACATATGTATGCATGCACATGTGCGTGCTCACACACACATACATACACACACACACACACACACACACACACACACACACACACACACACACACACACACACACACACACCTTTTACCCCTAAGAAGCTAGCTTGATGGTCATTTGATTTCACAGACTACCTACCCCCTAAAAAGATAAAAGGGAGCCACTTGTATAAACTTTTGTTCTCTGACTGGCAAAAACAGAAAGATATAATGGCCACAGTAATGCATTTAAACTTGTTGCAAACACATATATTGCTTCTTCCCCTCAAAAAGGCAGCCACCTTCTGTGCAATACTGATACTAGCTTATGATGGTAAAACAATAGTTACAGTGATTTGTCAACTTGCTTATGTCATAAGTTATGGACCTCCCCCAGCCAGAGCAAGTCATATCACTGATCACTTCACTCCCATTTTGCTTTCACACCCAGGGTGTCTTCCTCTTCCCGCAATCACTTCTGAAGTTTATTTGCAAAGAAAAGAAATATTGGCCAGAATAATGTATTTCAACTTGTTGTTGTTGAACACAACTAGCCCCATCTTATCCCTAACTCCAGTCACTGTAATAAATAAATAAATCAATAAAAAGTAAATTAAATGACTAAATCACTTATGTGTGTATTGTTACTACTCTGCACAGGTATATCTGTTATCCTGTCAGTTTTCAATAAAATACCTGCAAGAAAAAATGTCCCTGAAGATTGGGAGTTTCTGCTTTTGCTGATATATCTGGTGTCTGCTTTTGCTAATATATTAGGTAAAGACTGAGATAGTTTGCACTAGGCAACCTGTCTGTAGTGCTTAGTAACCAGACATTAATTGCCTGGGCAAGTCCTACTGGTGTACAGCTAACTGTCATTTAATGTCCGGGATAAATTCTATTCCATTGAATGTTAAGCAACTAGGATGTTGAGTGAGCACTGAATACTTTACATTGTCTTTTGCTTAATGTCCTCTTGCACAAATTTACATCCACTTAGTACAGTATGGATGTAAATGTGGAAGGACATTAAACAAAGCACACCTGTACAAGTAGAAGCATTCTGATCATTTGTTTATTCTCTTGACTATCCACTTTGTCCCAGTCTTGGTTGAGGTACATACTGTGATTCTGATTCAGGTGAAACTGCTTATTAGAAAATGAACAAATAATATAGCAATAACCCACACCTGGGTGTGGGTAATGCTGGATTTACCCACGGTTGGCGTGGTTTGGTCCCGAGGGCGAAGCCCGAGGGAACAAACAAAGACAACCGTGGGTAAATCCAGCATT
This sequence comes from Protopterus annectens, assembly GCF_019279795.1. Lineage (NCBI taxonomy): Eukaryota > Metazoa > Chordata > Ceratodontiformes > Protopteridae > Protopterus > Protopterus annectens. The sequence goes on from NC_056727.1 coordinate 1,170,041,814, forward strand.
ACCCACACCCAGAAGTGGGTTATTGCTATTATACAATGACATTATTTAAGAAAAGAAATAATCACTTTTCTTAAATAATGGCATTGTATAATGCCTCTTTGCTGCCCTTCCGCAGCTGTCTGGTGTTCGTGGCAGTTCTGATGTACTGCGCATGCCTACGCAGTACATCAGAGTTGGGCAAAAGCAACGGAGAACGCAAGATCTCCGTTGCTACTATCTCGCTATGTTAAATGGGTTTAACATAGCAAGACAGCTTTAAAATAAGCAACAGAGATCTCCGTTGCTTATTTTAAAGCTGTCTCGCTATGTTAAACTCATTTAACATAACGAGACAGGTTAAAAAAAAAAAGCAACGGAGATCGCAATATCTCCGTTGCTTTTAACGCCCTGTGTCGCTGTGTAAAAGGAGTTTATCATAGTGAGACAGCTTTAAAAAAAGCAACGGAGATCTGCGTTGCTTTTTTTAAACCTGTGTCGCTATGTTAAACTCTTTTAACATAGCGAGACAGTGTTTTATACTAACGGAAAAAGTCCGGGCGACCGGACCTTTTTCCGTTAGTATATTGAGGGATTTACAATGGGCACGCTGGTTGGGCTTGCCAATCAGCGTGCACGTTTTAGAGGAGTCATTGTATAATTTCTTTTTTTTTAACTTTTTATTAGATTTTAAAAGTAGCAATACATAAAAAAACTATTACCATAACTACTATTTAACTATGTACAAAAGTTCATAACAAGATTACCTTATAGATAATTAAACCATTGATACTTTTAAAGTAAATCACTTAATTTTTGCCAAGATATATATTGAAGAGTGACATTAGGAATTCTCATTTTTATAGTTAGCAATTATTTTTGTACACTATTAGCTAAATAAACAAATTCAATAAATGATGAGGTAGGTTTACTTTCCCAATTCTTTGTGATAACTTTCCTAGTTATAGCTAAAATAGACCAAGGAAGAGTCACTTGTGATGTTGGGTTAAAATTTGGAACTGGATCATTGAATAAAATCAAAGAATTAGTAATTCTGCATTTATCTGACCACAATGCTTGAGCAAAATTGTTGAACTCGCACCAAAAAGAAGATATTATTCTAGACTCTAAAACTATATGAACCCATGCAGCATTAGATACTTCCCCACATCTCCAATAATTAATATTTGCTGATTTATATATTAATGCGGCTTTATGAGGAATTAAAAAAGCTATATGTAAATGCTTCCACATGAAAAGTTTCCAATAAAGTGAGGAGGTAGATTTTTCTGCAGATTTTTTTATTTACTTCTAAAAAAAAACTTTCATTATTAATGGTTGTAGAATTATTCCAAAATGTCATATTAGGAAGAGTAAAATCAATTCTAATAATTCTGTGTGTGTGTGTGTGTGTGTATATATATATATATATATATATATATATATATATATATATATATATTTATTTATTTATTTATTTTAGATAAATATGACGTTTTACTTGTTAAATTACTGTTAATACTGATAAAAAAGTCTAACATTTTTGAGACAGATTTTATACGCGATTCAAGTAATATTTTCATTTTATTACTAATATGTTCCTTACAAATTTATATTCTCAATTAATTATTTTTTTCTAAACAAAGCAATTCTTGATGAAAGTTATTTACCTCAGACCTGCTAGAACTCTTGTGCTTCTATGGGACCTTAGTTGTATACTAGTAAAGTTAAGTGTGTGCCCTTTTGAACCAGCAGCCTCATCTTCTGTTCATTTCTTCTGTTGGAAGATACTCTTCTTGGTGGCAGTTACCTAAGATAGATATGTCTCAGAAGTCCTAGCTTTATTTTGCAAGGAATCTTTCTGGTTTTCTGCAGAGCTGAGTGGCACTTGTACTAATCTACCCTTTATCCCAAAATTCTTGTGATGGCTGATACAAGTGAAAGTCAACCCAGTAACTGTTGCTGATCTAAAAGGAGACCAGATGTTCAGAATAATGCCTGCAACTAAGCTTGAGGAATGCATGCAGACACCCTAAGATTCCTGGGCACTTGAAGGAAGATAGACTAAGGAAGACTCATCGTGATCCTAGAAGTGTTCACAGGTTTCTAGGTGTATTTTAGGCTAAAAACATCTGGGGCCCTTTTAAGCTTAGACATGCATCGCAATTCTCTGACGAGGCCTGGTACCTTGGTGGTCTAATCAGGGGCTTGGGAGATAAAACGTTTGTCTGTGTTAACCATCGTGTATGCATTTCAGGTTAGTATGATAAACAGGTGTCCTTAAATGTATAACAGAAAACGCCACACGTATGTGGAACATCAACAGGCAGGGACTACCCTTTGTTACCAGCCATGCAGGCTAGAAAAGCTGGACTTGGACTTGAGATCAAAGCAGAAAACTCATGTTTAGGGATATTGTATTTCCTAGCCCAAGAACATGTTGGCATATCAACTGAGCAGATCTTTGTGCATTTCCTACAAGTAGCGGGTTGACCCAAAGTTCTTTCAAAAACTGATAGTCTCAGAGTACCTTTTGCCTTCCCAATTAATTGGCATATTCCATGTTTCTGTTCACTGTTCCTGGACAGTAGACACTTTCTCTATCCCCTGGGACAGGGGTCTCTGTTTTGCTATCCCTGTACTTGTGATTTCCATAGTATTGAGGAATCCAGTCAAGGACAGCCAGAACAATGCTGTTTGATCCCATAAAACCAGGATAACTCCCCTTTTGTGCTTCATCTGCATGCCCAGCAAAGTCTGACTTGTCATTACCTGTTTCTAGTGAAGGGACAGAGAAAAGAGCTCACAATAAACATTCATGATACAAGTACATTTTCAAATAAAGGTGGTATGATTCTTGCTACTGCAAAATCCAGCATATGTATTAGAGGCAAAATGATATAGTCAACAGTATATGCAATTGAAGTATGGTAATAAACACAGTAAAATACACAGGGTAAAATAAAACAGACACCTTGGCCAATATATGCATTCTGCGTCTATTAGTAAAGGCAGCCGATATTTTTACAGTGTATGCAAGGGTGTGGACTTGATGTAAGAACTAGCAGCATTAATGAGCAATAGAGACACAGCATGACATTTTCAGTAGAGAAGAGTGCCATCATATTTTAAGGCACATTGGAGAGTTTATGATAGGGGACTCCTGGAGGGAAAGGGAGCTTTGGGGAGGAAGTGTAGCAGAGAAGCAAGAGATGAGATGAACAGAGAGGGAGTAGAGGGCTGTGGCACAGTGGGTAGCACTGATGCGTATAGCAAGAGGTTGTCCAATTCTGATCTCTGCTGAAGTGCCTTCTGCGCAGAGTCTCCTTGTCCTCCCTTTGTTTGCACAGGTTTTCTGCAGGTGCTCTGGTTTCCTCCAACTTTCCAAAGACATGCTGTAAGGTGAATTGGGAACTCTAAACTGCCCATAGGTGTGTGTGTGTGTGTGTGTCTGTGTGTCTGTGTGCGTTTGTTAAGGAAGAAAGACCTGACAACCTACTTCCATTACCCCTTTTACTTTGAATATCTTATGGGTAGCAGTGGCAGTCACTTGTAAGAGAGCAAGTAGGAGAATAACATAATGTGACTCCTGGTATGAAGAGTCTGTAAAGTAGGTTTAGTTGTGCTGAGATCAGGCAGTTGAGAGTGGCTTCTAGCTTAATGATCTTGCATTTCTGATGTGGCCGTAGCCAAATTTGGCAGTAGTTAAAGGTTGTAACTCCTAGCAGCTCAGTGATGTAGCATTGTTAGTATAGCTGTAGGTCCATTTTTAGTTCAGGTAAGATCTTAAGGACTTGGGTATTTCCTGATGGTTAAAGCTGTTCTGTAAACTTGCTACATATGTGCAACAGATACTCACTTGTTGCTGCATTTGAAGAACTTAGTAAAACAAGCATTTGGAACTTAAGGGTTCTGAAAGGGATACATACATCTCCATCTAGGACCGATTAACTGGACACATCATACTGGTATAAAATATACTGGGCAGTGCTAGATGTGATTATGGCTAGATACTGGTTTAATTTGACCCAACCTGAGCATCTGAAAGGTATATAGTGACAAGTTCAATTTGGGGTTGATTGCATATTTTGCTTTTTTGGTGCAGCATTGCTGTAGTTTTGAGAGTGATCCTTGTAGACGTCAGAAGGTTGGAGTGACATAGGGAAGGCTGATAGGTAGAAAGGAACATGCAGTTGCTGTGCATGCTTCCATACTCAAAAAGAGCTTGTTTCTGGATTACAAATCAAGCTTTTGGTTTATTTTCTTCACAGTATTATTGATGTGTTGGTTGAGTCTGAGATGATCATGTTAACTCCTAGGAGCTCAGTGATGTCTACAGCCTCAGTACCAGTATCAGATTTTGAGAAGATATGGGGATGAGCTAATTTAATTTGGATTTAACAGTGAATTAAATAACAGTATCAGTTTGGGTTTATTTGCATTGAAAATGTGGCCTCCTCAGACAGGCACCCATGTTTGAGTGCATTTTTATGTTAACTTATTTTATTAGCTGCTGCTGAGATGAGCAGAGCTGAATCATCTGCATATGTGATTTGAGTTGTGTAGGACACAGTACATAATTATTTCCAAAGCTCCTAGAGTGTTTGCATGTTGAGGTATGTGGTAATATGTCTGTGCATATGTTATCACATTTCTTTGCTTGCTGTGAGATAATTTTGTATTTTTGTAAACAGTGGGATAAAGCTCTTTTGTTTTCACTTGCTGGAAGGTGTAGGTACTTTTGGGTACTTTGACAGACAATTTCTGTAATTATGTTGTGTAGTGAATGGCTGTTATGGTCATATGCATTGTTTATGAATAGGTGTGAGGATATATGATTAATTGCATTGGTAAACAGTATGAGTACTGGTATTGTTATATAGGATAGTGTGGTTGCAGCTGTAATTGGGTTTTTCACATCCATGTTGTTGGTGTTGACTTTTATATTGGCTGTAGATCAAAGATACTGAACAAGGTTGGGATGAAAGGAGGTACTGCCCACACAGGTAGCTGAAATTTTGTAAATAATTATATGTCATTTGTGAATATCAAACTGATTTATACAAGATGCTGGTGTTAACAAATGCATTAGAACTGTATGTCTTGGGTATCTCAAACTGATTGGTTAGACTTTGTGTTGAAAAGGTATTTGTAAAGTGCTTGTGTTTGAAATGTATCCACAGTGTGACCTACTGGAGAGAACAGAAATGTACATACACTATTGTAACTGTTTAAATGCATATGTTTTAACAGAGGAAACTGGAAATCAGGAGGTTAACCTCAGTCCAGCAAACTTAAAAATATGTTTGAAATTAAATCGCTTTATAGGCTAGGCCATAAAGATGATATCTCGCAGGTTTCAGTGAAGCCAGAGACACAAAGTCTGTATGAGGAAGCTTTCTGTATTGTCTTTTGGGTGAACTAATTACTACTCTGGAAGTGTGGAGGTATGCGATTGTTTTATGACTTCCAGCACCTGCCACAGATCTGAGGAAAAGCCCTTGTGTGCGTATATTTACAGGTAGGTGTTAAGTCCTGCCAGCTTCCAGCAATGGGGGATTGCATGAGAACTAGAAGTCAGATGACCAGAAGTGATGTCATTTTGCAAGCTGTCTCAGAGGTAATATTTTAGATATTATTTTGAGAAGTCTCTTATTGAGACGGAGTATTCTGTATTCTGTTTTGGGCCTGACAACAATGAGGACCATTCACCACATCATCTGCCTTGCTCTATTAAGTAAATTATTAGGGAATAATCATTCTCTTAGAGTCAGGCACAAATTTAATGAAGCTTCGTTTAGATATTGTTCTTCTTTGTCTGAGCCTGTCATTCAATGTTATTTTAAATATTTCCTGTGTTTTTAACTCCGATGTCACTGTGAATATACACCTAGTATTTTCTTGTTCTTTTATTATTTATTGTTAAATATATTTCAACCTTTAATTGTGGCTGCACTTTGTAGAGATATTTAAGTTTTGAGAGTATTTGCATATTTATTTGGTGACACTGTATGGGCCACTCCTAATAGCCTTGCTGTTGGTCAAACTATAATTTGTATTAATAGCTGTTTCACCCAGTGTATTGGGTATCCTTGTAAGGGCCTTAAAGTAGCTGGTGGGGGGGTTCTGGTGGCAGTGATAACTACCCTGTAGTCTGGGCAAGAGGGACATAGCTAGTAAACCTGTGCCAGCCTTTCCCATGTATGTGTGTGGGCGCAAATCAAATATCAGTGTGTGTGTGTCAGCTACTTGGGTGGGGACACGAAGTACTGGTTGGACAGAGAGAGTGTTGGAGGACTTGGCTTGGGACCCTGGCTAAGGACTCAACTGTGCCAGTGGGGAGTCTTATTGGGGATCTGGTGAAAAAGAGAGGAGCCAGCCCCTGGACTGCCTGTGTTCCCTGTGTGCTCTTAAGGGAAATTGTGTTTGATTGTGCTTGATGCAGAGAGCTGAGATACTGTGGGTGTACCTGTTATCCTCCCAGTGAACATCCCCCACTAATGCCAATGGTGAGGATTGAGGCTCCTTGATTACTGGCCCAGAGGTGGAGGGTTATCACAAAGGTTGTGAGAGGTTTTTTTGGGATAATTTATGAGGAATATGTTGATGGCAGGAGGATGGATGGTTTATAATATGAGTTTGAATTGCTTGGTAAAGTATGGTTGTAACAGGTAAACTTGAGTGCAAGTTTAGTAGAAGCGTGATCATGAGAGTTTTGTAGGTAAGTTGGCTTGAAAGTCCTGTGAATATGTGAGGTGAGCCATATGTGGAGTGGTTGGACAGCTATAGTGTAAGAAATGTTTATTAGAGATAGATCGTATGCATCATTTCATATGCGTGTGAATTCGTTTTGTTATTATTAATGTAAGCTGATGCTGCATGTAGTAATGACTAATATTTTGTTATAGTGTTTGTAATTTAGTTAATCTTACTAGCATTTTTAGTTGCAGTATGAAGCCACTCCACAAAGCTGAAAACAACAGTCTTTTTCCTCTAAACAGAAGGCAGTGGACCCAATGTATAAATATAAGCTTCTCAAGCATAAAAGAGTAAAATGATCAAGTACTTCAGTCCTTTTCAGTATTAGGACTTCTTCACAGTTCATTTAATCAGTACATCATCACCACTTTAAATAACTAATTAAAAACTTTCCTCCTTCATTTTGGTAGGTTAATTAAATACATAAAGCAATGTAGTCTACCACTTTTATGTCTAGCCCTTTATCTTTTGTCCAATAATAATCTCTGAGAAATTCATGAAACAAAGCAAAAAATAGAAAAGTTAAAATCCTGTATCACAGCATAAAAATGTGTGTGTGTGTGTGTGTGTGTGTGTGTGTGTGTGTGTATATATATATATATAATATAAAACACTCCAATGTATTCACAGCCTTAAAATGAAAAAAAAAAAAAAATATATATATATATATATATATGTATGCAGTTAAATTATATAAGAAACGTTGTATACTTACGAATCAATTAATATATTAAAATATTAATATTAATTACCCGTTTGGTCCTTTTAATAATCAAGTGCTTCCTTTTTAAGAAAGCAAGTTAAAGATATGTGGTTGTTCAGCCCACTCAGTCCAGTTGCGTTTGTTCTCAGTTGCCGTTCGGCTTCTTCACATTCTAATTTTGTTTTGGTTCGACCCCCCCCTTAATCATTTTCTACAGCTTCACTAACAAAGAACCCAAAAGTGTGACCTTCATTATTTTCTTTAAGCCTCCAGAAGGCGTTAGACTGATTCTCTGTTTTTCCTATGTAGAATGAAGGGCAGTTAATACTAAGTGCAACTTAGACCATCATATTTGTCTCACAGTTGCATCCTTTAGGATAGGAAGCTTTACCATATATGTAAATGTTTACTGATTTTCCTTCAATAACGTTACTACACTGTAAACATCTTCCACATTTTTTCATACCATTGCTCCTGCCTGCCTTTTTTCTTTCAGTTTTTGTAGCCTCTAAATTTTTTTAAGTTCCAGAATCTCCTGTATATAACCACAGGTATTTTCCAGTTATTAATCATGATGTTCATATTGGCTTCAGCATCTTTGTTATTAGTAGTAAGAAAACCTTTTTTTAAAACTTAGTATTACACCCAACCCCTCAAAACCAGTAGCACCAGTACCCACCAGGGGTCTGTATATACCTATGGTTCTTTTTATATACACTTCCTTAAAAATCTCTTTTAAAAACCATATTGGATAACCTGTGTTCATTAACCTAGATCTCAGTTTTTCTTCTTCTATAAAAAAAAAATCCTTTGAGACTAGAGACCATTCTTGACAGTCTCATTAATTGACATTTTACTTGTGCCTTCTTCTGGTGACTAGGGTGACAGCTGTTGAAATGGAGCAAGGTATTTCAGTATGTAGGTTTCGATAGGAAACACCTATTGGAGTGTTTGTACTGATTTCTGTATCAAAATATGATATACTCTTTGTGGACTTGTTTATCGTATAGTGAAAAAAAACTCCTCCAACCTGTCCTCTGTATCTGTCCAGAATATTGCCAAGTCATCTAGGTATTGCCCATAAAATGTCCACAAGTTACAAAATTATTTTTCCAATATGCAAGGACAATGTTTGCAAAAAATGGGGGAGCAGGCTGCATCCATTGCTACCCTCAATTTCTGTTTAAAGGTGGTCCCTTCAAACCAGATATAGGTATTGTCCAAGACTAATTCTGTTAGTAATCCAAGAACTTTAAAAGTATTATTGTCTAAATTCTCCTTGGAAATAAAGTATTCCAGAAATCATTTGAGGCCACATTGTTGTCGGATTACCGTGAATTAATCTGTTATGTCTGTAGTTACTAAAATTAGATGTTCGCTATACATTCTAACATGTATCTTACTAAGGTAGTCCCAAGTATCGCTTAAAAATGTGCCTCTTGTCTTGAAGTACTTTTGTTAGTTTAGGGTCAGTAAATTTCGCCAATGCACATGATGTTCATCGTGTTTTACTGTTGCAGTCATTACACTTGGGTTATCCTGCTGGCAGGCTACCCGCAGTCGGCCTGAATTCCAAAGTCTATGTCCGGAGTCGGTTGCTGTCGCCTCTTCCCTGACGTCAGTGCGCCAGGGGTATAAAAGATTCAGCCGACGCCATTTTCTTCAGTCTTTCTTGCCATGCGGTGCCCGAAGCAAAAGCAGTTCGCAAGTGCCAATCGGCCGACTCCTGAGATTTTCAGAATCGAATTTCAGATCCGAAGTCTTCATTAAATCTAAGTACCCCATTGGGAAAACTTTTTTCTTGCTCCAGAACGATGTCAGAAAAGTTAATAATTGTATTTCTTGTGGGAAGCAAATACCTCTTAAGGATTTTCATTCTTACTGTATTCCTTGCCTAAGCCCAGACCACGACGTTGCTGGTTGTCGATTTTGTGCTAGATTTAACCAACGCACTATTAAGCGTTGGTACAATTTTGCCTTTCATTACTTCGGCCAAAGATTTAATTATACTATGCCGTCGGAACAACCGACGTCCGGAGCTTCTAAAAAACGCAAGGATAAAGACAAGGACAGACATCCGAGGTCCAAAACCGATGATGAGGCTTCCGCTAAGCTAGTCGTCGGTTTGCCGGTTCTCAGTGAGGCGCTTTCGCAGCCCCTGACACCCGCTACCTCAGAGCCACAGGCCGCTTCAGACTCCCACGTAGAGCCGAATGGGCCTCAGGAAACTCAAGGTATTGGATCCTTGGAAACAATCCCCTCAGATGGGTCCAGAGCCGCTGTGCAGGCATCGGCTTCTGAGGGTGTTTTCAGACCAACACAGTTATATGTAAAGCCATCTTCAGCTTCAAAGACAAAGACTAAAGCAGCTCTAAAGACAAAGAAACAAGTACAGCATTCTCCAGGACAGACTTCCATGCCTAAAAAACAAATGCTCAAAATGGCCGAAGACCTTATTACTTTGATCAGGGGTTCCCATCCCCCCTCCTGATAAGAGGGCTAGGCAAGAGACTGAATATGAATCTTTAGATCAGGTTTCCATTTCCTCTGGTTCCTCCTCTGATGTAGGAGACTCTCTTCCTCCCTATGAGGATTCTGATGCTGAAGAATCTATTCCTTCAGCTTCTCCTCCTCAAGATTACTCATTTGGGGAAACCCTGCATACCATGAGGGAGCACTTTCATTGGGAGAGCCAGGATTACTCAGAATCTAAGAAAAGGCTCAGAGATTTTTTTTACTTCCCCAGCACAGTCCCCTTGCTATTCCCCCTGTTCTGGACATTGTGGATGATGTTTTTTCAGAGTCCGGCCTGTCTCCAGACTCCATACCCCCTGCACCAGTTAAACCAGACAGATACTACAGGGTCCCAGATTCCCATAAATTTTTATATAAAAACCCTGCGGCTGACCCAGAAACCATATCTCAGGGTCCTAAGGGAGTCAAGGCTTCCACTGCTAAAAACCCTGTCCCCTCTGATAGAGATTCAAGGGCACTGGACAGATGGGGGAAAAAAGTTTACACTTCTGCTACTTTGGGCGTAAGGGCCTTAAATTGTCAATTTCATATGCTTAAATATCAGCAGTACTTACTATCACTATTAAAACAATAAATGGTGACTAACTCTGAATGTCTAGAAAACAAGGAAATGCAGGATTTATTGTATGCAGCTGATCAAGTGGAAAAACATACTTTGCAATGTGGTTTTGATTCTTTGGAGGCCTCTTGTAGGGCCGCTGTAACGGGTTCTGTGATAAGGAGGCATGCTTGGTTAAAGGAACAGAATCTGCCTGATCATGTTAAAGCAAAATTATTAGATGCTCCTTTACAGCATGATACTTTGTTTGGTGTTAAGGCAGAAGAGGTGTTGAAGAAAATGGAGGATAAAGCGAAATTTATGCAAACAGTTAAAGATTTCTTACAGGTACAGCCACCCAGATTTAGCAGGAACTGGCCTTCAAAAAATTGGTCCTTTCCAGTATCAGACAGGCCACAAAGAGGCAGATACAGACGCCCTAGAGGCAGATCCCAGCCCCAAGGCTCATACAGGCCTAAACAATGAGGTGCTTCTACCCCCCAAAAGCGGAGAAGACAAATATCAATCTTATAGGAAACAGTCACAATGACTTTCCTCCACCAGTACCAAGCACTTATCTTTTGGAAGCTCCCTTAGGGGGGAATACTAGCACTTTTTCAACAAAACTGGCACATGATTACCCAGGACAAATGGGTCTTGAATATAGTGTCCCAGGGCTACAGGTTCCACTTTCACACCCTGCCAAAGGCAAGAGGCATGCCAGACCTGCCACACAGTCAATGGGCAGAGGCACAAAAGCAAGTTTCATCCCTCATGGACATGGGGACCATTCAGCGAGTACCAGTTCAGGAGCAGGGACAAGGATTTTACTCACGACTTTTCTTGGTACCCAGAAAGGACAAAGCCTGGAGACCAATACTGGACCTGTCTATTCTAAACACTTTTTTGGACGTTCCAAAATTCAAAATGTTGACTCTGCAGCAGCTTCTGCCCATGCTGGGCAACAAGGCTTGGCTTGTAACTTTGGACCTAAAAGAGGCATACCTGCATGTCCCAATCAGACAATCTTGCAGAAGATACCTCAGATTCATAGCTGGCTCAATTAATTACCAATTCTCTGCGCTGCCCTTTGACTTATCTGCTGTGCCCAGGGTCTTCACAAAATGGCTGGCACCAGTAATTGCTTTTTGCAGACAAAGAGGAATTCAAGTATATCCCTACTTGGACGACTGCCTTATTCAAGCAGAGAATAAGGACATTTTACTGAAACATCTGGCGTTTGTAAAAAGATTGCTAATTTGCCTAGGGTACACAGTAAACGAAAAGAAATCAAAACTATTACCCTCTCAAGAGATAATATTCCTGGCTGCAAGCTTAAATACAACTGGCCAGATGGCTTATCTCACGCCAAACAAAGGCAACTGACTTCTTCAAAATGTTGGCAACAAAGACCCAGTAATCTGCAAGAAAAATTCTGCAGGCTTTGGGCTTCATGGCATCCTGCATTCTGCTAATTCCATATGCCAGACTGCATATGAGGAAACTACAATGGTATCTAAAAGGTGTTTGGACTCAACATTGCCACAGCCTGGAAATATTAATTACACTCATTCCTTGCCTGCAACAGGAGTTTCGATTGTGGGCACAGGCCTGTCACCACAACAAGGGACAGCCATTCACCCTACCCACAGCCAGGCAGTCAATAACAACAGATGCGTCAGACTATGCTTGGGGGGCCCACATGGCAGGAAAATGTATTTAGGGCACATGGCCCACAAGCCAAATGCATCTTCATATCAATCAGAAAGAGATGTTGGCTGTTCAGAATGCCCTGACAGCTTTCAAAGATCTACTTCATCCGGGACAACTACTGATAAAGATGGACAATACTACAGTCATGTGGTACATAAACAAGCAGGGGGGCACACATTCCTACCCCCTCTGCAGACAAGCCATGACTTTGTGGGACACGGCATTGACTTATCAAGTACACCTGCAAGCACAATTCCTGCCAGGAAAGAAAAATACTCTGGCAGACGAACTAAGCAGAAACCTCATGGATCCCCACAAGTGGCAACTGGATCCACAAGTCTTCAACATGATAACAAAGAAATGGGGATGCCCAGACATAGATCTATTTGCCTCCCCTCACAACTGCCAACTACAGAGATTTTGCACAAGGACTTATCACAAGCAAGCATGGAAATTGAATGCTCTATCATTCAGCTGGAAAACCCTAACAGTATATGCCCTTCCTCATCTGCCTCTCCTCCCCAAGGTACTCCTAAAGGTTATACAAGAGAAGCCAAAAATGATTCTGATTGCCCCAGACTGGCACCACCAGCACTGGTATCCAATCCTAAAGAGCTGGTCTCAAGGCCCAACCTGGACATTGCCTCTGCTTCCTCACTTACTGACTCAACAAAACAATCAGATCTGGCACAGCCAACTCAGGACCCTAAATCTGGCAGCATGGCGGATAATGTAGCCATTCAGAACAAAACTCTCTCTAAAGCAGTAATGGATGTTATTTTGGAGGCCAGGAGGCCCAGTACCAGAAAATCTTATGCAGAAAAATGGAAGAGATTCTGTGCCTGGAACCAAGCACAAGGAATTGACACGATTGTACCAAATATTCCTCAGATTTTACAATACCTAACTGAGATGCGGGACAAAGGCCTATCTTTTTCATCAATTAAAATCCATGCGTCTGCCATTTCAGCTCATTACAATACAGAACCACCTATTTTTTCACATCCGTTGCTAAGACAGTACCTCAGAGGAGCCAAAAACATAAGACCCCCAAGGAGAGCACCAGTACCTGCATGGGACCTCAATTATGTCTTGGAAAAACTCACACTGTCACCTTTTGAGCCAGCCAACACAGCTGAAATAAAGTTCTTATCATGGAAAACAGCTCTGATCCTAGCAATAATCTCTGCAAGATGAGTCTCAGAGTTACAGGCACTCATGGCTGTGGAACCTTTTATCATTTTCCATCCAGACAGGGTTTCTCTGAGGACGAACCCGACTTTTATGCCTAAAGTAGTGTCCAGTGTGGCCCTTAACCAAACCATTCATTTGCCCACCTTTTATCCAAACCCACAGAATAAGGGTGAGAGACTCCTGCATTCTTTGGACATACACAGACAGCTATGCTTCTACTTGGACAGAACTAAAGCTTTCATAGTGGCATATGCTGCAGGATCACAAGGAAAGGCTATCTCAAAGCAGACTATTTCAAAATGGATAGGCCACTGCATTCGTTTCTGCTATTCACAACATGGCAAATCAGTGCCTAAGGGCATTAGGCCACATTCAACCAGTGCAGCAGCCACTTCAGCAGCCTTCCTCAGAGGAGTATCAACCAAAGACATTTTAGAGGCTGCAACTTGGAGTTCAGTGCACACTTTTACCAAGCACTACCACTTGCCTCTCTACTCTAAATCCAGAGCAGGCTTTGCCACTGGAGTTCTGCAGGGCCTTGTAGCCTCTCCTAATCCTATTTAGACCCAGCCACCCAACCTCAGCTTTGGGATTCAACCCAAGTGTAATGACTGCAACAGTGAAACACGAACATAGTACAGTTGTGTACCTACCATAAATGTAGATGTTCAAGTGTATTCACTGTTGCAGTCCAGGTTACCCACCCACCATCCCCCTTTTCTTTGCTGGGACTTATCTGTACTTCTCTATCCTGTACAACCTATGTGGTATATTTGCTTGTAGATAAAGGAAATGTTATTTTACTGCATGCATATTTATTGGCATAATTTTTAGCCTACCAATTTGGGGGCACCTGACATCTGGGGCAAGAAAAACTGAAGAAAATGGCGTCGGCTGCATCTTTTATACCCCTGGCGCACTGACGTCAGGGAAGAGGTGACAGCAACTGACGCCGGACCTAGACTTTGGAATTCAGGCCGACTGCGAGTAGCCTGCCAGCAGGATAACCCAAGTGTAATGACTGCAACAGTGAATACACTCGAACATCTACATTTATGGTAGGTACACAACTGTACTTTTTTGATCCATTTACATCAGCAGTAGGACACAATGGTGTTTTATGAAATTTTTATGAATTTTTGGTATTCCAAATATTCCTGGAGTATGTGGAGAGTCCACTTTTAAATAGGAATATTCAACGCCAGTAATTTGTCCTTGTATCAATAAATCATACACAGTGGAGTCAATTCTGGAATATGCTATATTCAACTCATTGATGGAAACCTTTGTGTATTTCTCTGCAAATAACAGGCATTATATCCTAGAATTATAATCTGTGTTGTTCATGACCAATAACCCTCCCCCTTGTCGGGTTTCATTATTCTTAGCTCTTTTTTACCACTTAAATCATATAATAATTACATTTCACTTTTGTTCATATTACTGCTGATGTTGTCGTGGATGGTAATATGAATATTTTTAGTGTCTTCCTAATGTCACTTTTACACATCCTTTCAAGTAAGAGTTATAGCTGGGTGTAAAGGGGGATTGTCGAGACTCAGCTTCTTGAAAATGTCAACTATCTGGGACTTGCTATCAGTTTCCCCCAGTGGGACATCTAAATGTTAAGTTGGTTAAAGTCTCTACAAGATTCCCCCTTCTTGTAGGTACAAAAGTACCGCCTTTTTCAAACAAGGATGCACATTTTTCACTTTAAATTGACTATACTGCAATTATAAATTTTAAAGTCGCCCTTTTGATTAGTTATTACTGTTAACAGTGCCTTGTGTTGTATTTCTTCCTTCCTCCTTTTTTTTAGAATGGGAAGAAGGGGGAAAATTGGGATGGTAATTCTTGCCCCAGGGATTTTTTATTCCCGCTTTCTTGTATCCCTAATTCATTCTTATGTGTATTGCTCTCTACCACCTAGGGGGAAATATTTCTTAAGGGATTCTGTTGTCTCATAGTACTATTATTTGGACTCCTTTCTATGTAATGGTCATTCTTGTACATACCTTCCCTCCCACTAGTTGATGTATGGTTTCTAATTCCTATAATCATTTCTGTCGCATAGGATCATAGGAAGTTACTAGGCTATTGGCCCTAAGGCCCTTGTAAAACTAGCCAAGAGTTTAGCCCACGTTTAGACAAGTCAGCACCCAAAGTCCCCATCCAGCAGGGTTACAGGTGGAATCCCAGGGGTGTATTTTCTGTTTCCCATCCAGTTATCCAGGTTGCACTTAAAAAGGGATAATGAGGTACTATGCTTGACATGGAGATGAAGTCTTTTCCACAGATGGGGGAGTCTCTGGCACACAAATCTGTCCTGCCAACAAGCCCTATTGATGTCACAGACCAGGTTGAGGTCACTCGTGTTGGTTACTCGAGGAGCTTGACTTGCGGATATGCAGCAGTTCTATCAAGGCGAGTCTGAGATTGCTTTGTATGCCAGACAGAGGTCACCTCTGAGGAGTCTGTATGAAACTGAGTAGAGGGACAGAGCTTTTAGCCTATTTGTGTAGGATGGATGTTTGAGGCCTTGGATTCTCCTGGTGAGGAACATCTGTGGTCTTTCCAGCTGCTGCATGTGCTTTGCGAGGTACATGCCGAAGGGGGCATTGTGCTCAATTATTGGCCTTATAAAGGAGGAATACAGGTATATTATGACCTTCTTGTTCCTGGATGAGATACCCTTACTTATGAGGTGGGCCATGTAGAAAGCTTTCCATACAACAGAAGCAACATGGTGGTCAAAATCAGGCTGCTATCATCCTGGGTGCCAAAATCCCTCATGACTGTTTGTGTGCTTAAGACATTGTTATTAATATGATAATATGTGGAGACGTCACTCTCCCCAAAGGGGATGATGATGCATTTTTTGGCATTCATTTTGAGGCCATGTTTCTGGCACCAGTCATTTGTTTGGGTGAGACCATTTGGAGGACGTCCACATCAGTTTTGGGAATTGATGACCACAGCCAGCTTTCAGTCATCTGCAAACTTGGTCAGCCATAGCCCACAGGTTTTGGCCTGCACCTCAGAGAAGTATATCTAGAATAACAGAGGCCCCAAGACAGATCCCTGGGGTACGCCACTCATTACAGGTCTACTGCTTGAGGTGGCTTCCCCTATTTTGATTAGGTGGGTTCTATCAGGAGCCAGTTTGCTTCCCATCTGGTAACATATGGATTGATGCCTAGTTGAGAGAGTTTATCTATTATGCCCGAGTGGGGAATAGTGTTGAAGGCTATGACCAGGTCAAGGTAGGCGGTGTGCACCGTCTTCCCCTCGTCCATGGCTTTGGTGACTGTCTCAAAGAAGTCGGCCAGATTTGACAGACATGACCTCCCCTTGACAAAGCCAAACCATGTGGGGTCGAGTGTTTGGAGGTTGCCAGTGTTTCTGTTAATGAGGTCCATGATGATCCATTCTTTGGTCTTGCAGATCAGGCTAGGTAGGCTGATGGGTCTGTAATTTCCCGGATCGGTGGATGCTCCACCTTTGTGTAAAGGGATGTCCTCCACTCTGCTGGGACAAAGCCGGTACTCAGGCTTTGGTTGAGAAGGATGCCTAATGGTGCTGCAAGTTCATGTAGGATGCAGCCTGGGATGTTATTGGGTCCCATGGAGGCTGTATTTTTTGCCTTAGAGAGGGCAGTGATGACCTGATGTTCTTCGTTCCCCATTGCTGCAGTCCTAACTATTGGGGTATAGTCCGCATCCAGTCGGCCCGAATACCAGAGTATAAGGCTGACGTCGGTCAGGGCGCATTAGACTGACGTCAGTACGTCAGGGTACTAATGCGCATGACCGACGTCATATCCTCAGTCTTTTTTGCCGCATGGTCCGATGCAGAAGCAGTTTTGCGAGTGCAGGTTGGCGTTCTGAAATATTTCCGAAACCGGAGTTTCAGACCGAAACAGAGTTGGCTAAGTACCCCGTTGGGGAACATTTTGGTTTTTTCTTGCCTCAGTATTTTACCGGATGTCAGAAAAAGTGAATAACTGTATTTCTTGTGGGAAACAGATACCTCATAGGGATTACCATACCTTGTGTATACCTTGTTTAGGGCCTGAGCACGACGTTGTTGGTTGCCGCTCTTGTGCTAGGTTTAACAAACGCACTATTAAGAGGAGGTTAGACTGTGCCAGGTTAGTGTTTGGGAAGCGTTGCAATTATAAAATGCCGCCGGATGCTCCGGCCGCTTCTCCAAGAAGCGCAAGGACAAAACAGCGAAGCCTAGGGTTGATGAACCGGCAGTCCCGGACGTCGGTTCTTTAGAAGGCTCAGTGGAGCCAGAGGTCTTGCCAGGAGTTTCCATGGAGTCCCAGGCAGAAACTTTACTGTTACAGGATGTGCCTACTCAGGAGGTAGGCCAGGCTGAGGGGGCTTCTCAGGTGACTGTTCTTCCCTCTCTTCCCAAGGTAGTTAGAGCCTCTCCTTCTGTTGCCAAAACTTCTTTGAGAGGTAGGCCTAGTTCAGCTTCAGTGGGGGCTTCTCCTAGCATTTCAGGTTCTGTACCTAAGAAACATATGCTTAAAATGGCAGAAGATTTGATTACTATGATTAGAGGTTCTATGCCCCCGCCTGATAAGAGGCCTAGGGTGGAACCGGAGTTTGATAGTCTTGAACAGTGTTCAGAGGCTTCAGAGTCTTCATGGAAGACTTGCAGGAGTATCCTACTTATTCTGATTCTGATGTGGATGATTCCACTCCTACAGCTTCTCCTCCTGAGGATTTCTCATTTTCAGAGACTCTGCATTCCATGAGGGAGCACTTTAAATGGGAAGGCCAGGATTGCTCTGATTCCAGGAAAAAGCTTAGGGAATTCTTGTTTTTACCCCAGCATAGGCCCTTAGCTATTCCTCCTGTGTTGAATGTGGTGGAAGATGTTTTTGCAGAGGCTTCCCTGAACCCTGACTCTTTGCCTCCTGCTCCTGTTAAGCCTGATAGGTATTATAGGGTGCCCGAAGCTCATAAGTATTTGTTTAAGAGTCCTAGGGCGGACCCAGAAACTATTTCTCAAGGGCCTAAAGGTGTTAAAGCTTCTGTGGTTAAAAATCCTGTTCCCACTGATAAAGAGGCAAGGGCTTTGGATAGGTGGGGAAAGAAAGTGTATACTTCTTCCACTCTAGCCATGAGAGCATTGAATTGTCAGTTTCACATGCTAAAATATCAGAATTATCTCCTTTCACAATTGAAATCTAAGGTGGATGCTTTGGCGGAAGGTATTGAGTGTAAAGAGTTGCTGGATTTGGTTCATGTGTCTGAACAAGTGGGTAAGCATTCTTTGCAATGTGGTTTTGATGCTGTACAAGCCTCCTCGAGGGTGGCTGCTACTAGTTCTGTTCTTCGCAGGCATGCCTGGTTGAAGGATCAGAATTTAGCTGAGCATGTTAAGACAAGGATTTTGGATGCTCCTTTACAGTCTAATGTGTTGTTTGGATCGCCTGTGGAAGCAGTTTTAAAGAAAATGGAGGACAAAGCTAAGTCTATGCAAACTGTTAAAGATTTTTGCAGGTGCAGCCACCAAGTTTAGTAGAAATTGGCCTGCTAAGGGGTGGACATATCCTGCTTATGATTCCCAGTCTAGGGGTAGGTCTAGACGTGGTAGGGGCAGGGCTCAAGGTTCTTTTAGGCCTAGAACAGGGAGTTCACCTGCTCAGACTTCTGGTGAGGGCAGGGGTCAGTCCTTTCGTAAACAGACCCAATGACCTGTCTTTTCAGCTGCCAGTAGATTCCCGTCTGGCAGCTCCTTTGGGAGGAAGACTGTCTCTTTTCAAAGAAAATTGGGATTTAATTACTCAAGACAAATGGGTGTTGGATATCATTCACCACGGTTACAGATTTTATTTCCATACAATGCCCCTTTCAAAGGCATGCCAGACGTTCCTCCTCCACAAAGAAAAGAGGCTCACAAGCAAGTTTCTCAGTTACTCCAGATAGGGGCCATTCAGCCGGTCCCTGTATCAGAAAGGGGCCTAGGATTTTATTCTCGCCTGTTCCTAGTACCAAAGAAGGGGAACACGTGGAGACCAATTTTGGATTTATCTCTCCTCAACACTTTTCTGGACATTCCCAAGTTCAAGATGTTGACGTTACAACAGCTTTTACCTCTGCTGGGCAAAGATCACTGGATGGTAACTTTAGATCTCAAGGAAGCTTACCTTCATGTGCCTATAAGGCTAAGTTGCAGGAAGTATCTGCGGTTTCGAGCTGGAAATTCTCATTATCAGTTCTCTGCATTGCCCTTTGGCTTATCTACTGCGCCCAGAGTATTCACAAAGGTTCTGGCTCCAGTGATAGCTTACTTCAGGCTTCAAGGTATTCAAATCTATCCTTACTTGGACGACTGCCTGATTCTGGCTCAAGAAAAGGAAGACCTTCTACAGCATCTGGAACATGTCATAGCAGTGCTAAGATGCCTAGGGTATTCTGTGAACGAAATAAAGTCCAGTCTAGTACCCTCTCAAGACATGTGCTTTCTGGGTGTGAGACTGAATACAGCAGCCCAGATGGCCTTTTTAACCCCGGACAAACAAAAGAGTCTATCACTTTACTTCCATCAACTATCTCATCAGTCCGTGCTGACTGCAAGGACAGTCCTTCAAGCATTAGGGTTCATGGCATCTTGTATTCTGGTGCTTCCCAATGCCAAACTGCATATGAGGAAGCTACAATGGTATCTCAAAATGTATGGACACAGCACTGCCAGGATTTGGACACTGTCATTCAAATAATACCTTGCCTTCAAAAGAATTTTTGTGGTGGGCTCAGGAATGTCACCTAAACAAGGGACTCTCTGTGACCCGCCAGAGGCGAGTCAGATTTTAACGACAGATGCCTCGGACATTGCTTGGGAGCTCATCTAAATGGAAAGTGGATACAAGACAAGTGGCCTGCCAGACTACAGCATCTACATATCAACATGAAGGAGATGTTAGCAGTCCAGTTTGCATTAATGGCTTTCAAGGAGTTACTTCTTCCAGGGCAGGTGTTGATTCTAACAGACAACACAACTGTCATGTGGTACATCAACAAGCAAGGGGAACACATTCTTATCCTCTATGCAGGCAAGCAATGATTTTATGGGAGACTGCGCTAAGCTTGCAACTAACTCTTCAGGCAAGGTTTCTGCCGAGCACAGAACTCCTTAGCAGATGTGTTAAGCAGACAAATCATGGATCCCCACGAGTGGAAACTGGATCTTCATGTATTTCAAAAATTGACAGTGTCATGGGGAACTCCAGACATAGATCTGTTCGCTTCTCCACTAAACCACCAGCTGCCACAGTATTGCACAAAGGGGTTTCATCACACAGCTTGGAAAGTGGATGCTCTGTCTTTCAGTTGGAAAAACCTTCATGTGTATGCCTTTCCTCCTCTGCCTCTTCTTCCAAAGGTACTATTAAAGGTCAGACAAGACAGGCCAAGGATGATTTTGATAGCTCCAGATTGGCCTCGCAACACTGGTACCCACTACTACGGAGTCTGGTAAGGAAGCCTCCATGGCCTTTACCTCTGATTCCTCATCTGTTATCTCAGAAGGATGGTCATCTGCTCAATGTCAAGCTTCACTCTCTTCATCTAACAGCCTGGCATCTTCTGTGTTGAAACACAGCAGGTCTCAACTTCCTCAACAAGTTTTAAATGTGATTATGGAAGCTAGAAGACCTAGTACAAGGAAAGTGTACGCAGAAAAATGGAAGAGATTTTTATTTTGGAGTACAGCAAAGAATTTGCAGGTTTCTGAGCCTAATTTGAGTGTGGCTCTTCAATACCTTACTGAGTTATTGGACAAAGGTTTGTCCTTCTCTTCCATTAAGATTCATGCTGCAGCAATTTCAGCTCACTATGATTGTGACCCACCATTGTTTTCGCATCCTTTGTTCAAGCAGTTTCTTAGAGGGGCAAAGAATATAAGACCCCCATAGAGCTCCTACTCCTGCTTGGGATCTCAATTTTGTGTTGGAAAACCTTACTCTACAACCTTTTGAGCCTGCGGCTACTGCTGAATTGAAATACTTGTCATGGAAGACTGCTTTTCTGTTGGCCATTACTTCTGCAAGAAGGGTGTCTGAGTTGCAGGCCCTTATGGCAGTAGAGCCATTTTTGATTTTCCATAAGGATAGGGTATCATTACGTACTAATCCTTCCTTTATGCCTAAGGTGGTTTCTAGTGTGGCTTTAAACCAAACTATTCATTTGCCTACTTTTTATGCAGACCCCCAAAATAAAGGGGAAAAGATTTTGCACACTTTAGATGTACACAGGCAATTGCGTTATTATTTAAGCAGGACTAAGGATTTTAGGCAGTCTCAGCAGTTGTTTGTTTCTTTTGCTTTGAGTTCACAGGGCAAGCCTGTGTCAAAACAAACTATTTCTAGGTGGATTGGCTTTTGCATTGCATTTTGTTATTCCCATCATGGCAAGGAGATTCCAGCTGGGATTAGGCCTCATTCCACTAGGGCTACTGCCACTTCAACAGCATTTCTAAGGGGGGTGGCAACTAAGGATATTTTGGAAGCAGCTACTTGGAGTTCAGTGCATACTTTCTCTAAGCATTATCACCTTCCTATCTACTCAAAGTCTAGGGCTGGTTTTGCCACAGCTGTTTTGCAAGGCATGTTGTCAGCTCCTGCTTCTTTATGATTTGCCAGCCTCCCTTACCTCTGCTTTGGGATTCTACCCAATAGTTAGGACTGCAGCAATGGGGAACGAAGAACATAGTACAGTTTTGTACCTACCATAAATGTAGATGTTCGAGGATCCCATTGCTGCAGTCCAATTTACCCTCCCTCCTTCCCCTCTGTCTTTAGGGGTGGTTGTGTAGGTGAGGTTACATGTTTATATTTTTTGTATATATTCTTGTATATATTGTACATGTTTTTGGTGCAGGTATTTTGGGCCTTGTCTTTTTGGGGTCTTCTGACATCTGGGGCAAGAAAAGACTGAGGATATGACGTCGGTCATGCGCATTAGTACCCTGACGTACTGACGTCAGTCTAATGCGCCCTGACCGACGTCAGCCTTATACTCTGGTATTCGGGCCGACTGGATGCGGACTATACCCCAATAGTTAGGACTGCAGCAATGGGATCCTCGAACATCTACATTTATGGTAGGTACAAAACTGTACTTTCCCTAGAGATAAGGAGAGGGAGACAGGCACTGGGGATGTCCTGATTTACTGATGGGACAGAGAGATGAAGTTTTCGCTGAATCTGTCAGCCAGTAGGTTGACTATATTAACAGCATTTGAGTATGTGGTATCCTTGACCACCAGTTCTCAACAGATCTGGGTGCTTCCTTTGAGATTGCAGACATATGTGTAGAAGGCCTTATGATTGTCTGTAGTAGATGTGGCCAATTTGGACTCGAAGTTGGCTTTAGTGGATTTCATTAGTGCTCTTATTTGCTTGCTCAGGCTAAGGAGAGCTTGCTTCCAATTGGGCACCTGTTCCTTTTTGGTCCTGGAGAGCATTTTTTTCCTTTTGTTATATAGTTTATTTATTCCAGATGCCCATCAGACAGGTTTACTCTTCCTTGCGGAGGGTGATTTTGTCCTGTTGGGTATTCCTGACTCCATGCATCTATATAAATGCTCGTATAGTACTTTGGTGTAGATTTGGACATTGGTGCCAGTTCCTAAAGAGGAGGAGGGGGGCTGTGAAGCTGTTTATACCATCCCTCAGGAAGTTGTAATCAGCTTTGGAGACGTTTTTTTGTTTGACTGTAGCTAGAGAGCGGTTAGGGGAGATGGTGCCTTCAAAAGTGACCGCTTTATGGTTATTTGGGGGGCCTGTAGCTAGCTATGATTTGAATAGGGGTCTTGTCAACTGTTAACTACACCTGGAGTGTCTCCTGTGCTTCATACCGTTTGACCTGCCTGGAGGTGTGTGTGTCTTTAATATATATATTGAAACTCCGCCTCCTTTGGCTTTGCTGCCCACAGTTTGGGGTGTGATTGTATGATAGGATGAGTAATCAGGTAAGGCTGGAGTGCTCTCCACAGCTTTGAACCAGGTTTCTGTGACTGTACAAATGTAAGCATCTTCCAGGTTTACGAATGCTTTCAGTGAGTGCAGGTTCATGTTTAGACTGCTAGCGTTTAGCAGCATGACTTTTAATTTGCATTTTGTTGAACTTTTTCTGTTGGTAGTGTTGACCTCATGAATTTTCCTAAAAAAGGCACTATGGGGGAGGCAAGGGCCTTTGCTAGAAGCCTGAAGTCCAAGCGAGACAGATACAGGCTATCTGTAGCAAAGCTTCGTGGTCTGTCAGTCATATCTTCCCAGGCTGTCAAGTACTGGATTCCCCTGGAATGACACCAGAAACTAAGCCAGTTGTTAGTCAGTCATTTTCTGTTTGTATTGAAATGAGTTTTTCTCTTTTTTTTATATTTAACTTCATTCAAAACATTTTCAACATTTAATAAATCATTATTAATACTGTTGTCAATATTAATAATATGAATCTCCAAATCCATGTTAATTTGATTGTTTCATCAGCAATTCCATGAGCTCAAACTCATAGCGGTCAAACATTTTTCAGGTGTTCACAATGTAAATCAGTCCCCTCCTGTAATCCTACAGGAAATTTCAGTGTTCTTAAACCTTTGAGTACAATTCTCTCTTCATATATTCTCTGAAATAACTGTTCTCAATCTGTAGTTTACAGTATTTTACAGGTTTATTTTCAAAATTCCGTAACCGTTGAACTGAGGGTAACCCAAAAGTCTGGTCTATCAAGTGTTCTTTCCCAAAATCAAATTCTTTAAAGAACCAGTCTTTTAAATTTAGTTTGTGGTTACATGCATCCATTTGCCTGTCTTGAATCTTACTGGTATTCCTCTTCTCTCTTCCCCCATGTGAGGAGGTGTCCTTTCAGTTCGGCTAGAATCTCCTTGTCCACATGGCAGACTTAGTCTGGATGTGTTTGGGCTTGCATGATCCACATTTGCAGTATCCATTCAACATCCATTGTTTCTGTCGTCTAAAAGGTTAACCTTTTGTGTTAAAAGTGCGACCAACTGCATTAAATTACCCAATGAAGATTCACGCTGGTCCATCCCAACACAGCCATTAGTATGGCTAACGTCTGTGTTTAGGAAGTGACATTGTCAGTGAACTGAGAGCATTCCTTAACTCCAAAAATGAAAACAGACTTAAAAACTTAGAATAACCAAAAGTCCACAGCCACATGAAGCCATTCCACAAAGATGAAAATGGCAATCTTATTTCCTCTAAACAGAAAGCAACGGACCCAATTAGTGTATAAAACTGAGACCACTTTTTCCTTTTCAGTCCTTTTCAGTGTTAGGACTTCTTCACAGTTCACTTAATCAGTATATCATCAACACTTTAAATAACTAATTAAAAACCCTCCTTCTTAATTTTAATAAGTTAATTAAATATATAAAGCAGTGTATCCTACCACTGCATCTGTGTCTATCTCTTTGTCTTTTGCCCAGTTATATTTGCTGAGAAATTCATGAAACAAAGCAAAAAATAGAAAATGACATAAAAATGTGCGCGTGTGTGTGTGTGTGTGTGTAATAAATATATATATATATATTTATATATTTATATATGACTCCAATGTATTCATGACCTTAGAATTAAAGTGTGTATGTAGTTAAATTATATAAGAAATTTTGTATACTTATGAACCAATTAATTAATATATTAAAATGTTAATATTAATCACCCATTTGGTCCTTTTAATAATTAAGTGCTTTCCATTTAGAGGAAACGGATTATTTTCAACTTTGTGGAGTGGTTTTGTGTGGCTGTCGACCTTTTGTTTTTTCTAAGTTTTTTAATTGTTCTTTGCTTAACTTTTATAGTGAGATTAATTCAGAGTATTATAGTAAAATGGAAGCTAGATATGATATAAGAAGACAATATTTATTTGAAGACTATAGTAGTTGATATTTCAGTGTGAAGTGTTGGTTATTAAGACGATATTAAGACATATTATTGTGGTGATTGTTGTCTTTAAGAGGGTGAGAATAAGGGATGAGTTGTTGGTTTGGTTACACCAGAATAAAGGTAATTTGGAGCGGGACTGATGAGAAATGGTAGCAGAACAATAGCAAAGCAGGCCACATCAGTTCCTACTCATTAGTGTGAGTCAGTCAGTCTGCACATGTACAACTGCATTGTGCAGCACAGTGATGTGTTCAGATTAAGACACCTCCTTTAAAGTGATTTAAAAAAGGCAACACTGTAGGAAAACTTGGAAATGCTAAATGAAAGCAGGGATAAAGATGGACCTGCACTCAAGCCAGTTAATTTATAAAAAACAGAGAACCACGGAAAGATTTTCAGTGGACCAGAAAGTAAGGGGTCATAGAACAGTAACTTAAATCAGTGCTCTTCTGTCCAGATGCCCAGTAGAAAGAACTTGAAATCTTGTTCAGTAATATTGATTTTGGATACTGGACACTATCATAATTGGTGTTATTTTCAGAAGCCTTTCAATTTTTGAATCCTAACATTCTCAATTTTGGGATAGCAGCATCCATGTATACCATGGAACCCTCCAAATATGTACTGAAGCTCACATTGTCTTCAGATATTAACTCTCTCAGGAACAAAGGACCTTGTCATAACCATTCACTCTGCATTTATGCTGAATTGGGTTATTTGCCTCACTTGCTTCAAGGTATTAAAAACAGTATCATAGAATGATAAGAATTGTGTGGCAACTAAATGTAGAGACCTTATCTATCTTGCCAGTACCCACCCTTATGAAGTACTTTGCATTTCCAGAAGGACAAATCCAGTCAGGCCAGGAATGAGTTTTCAAAGGATGGTCTCAAAGGATGCAATGGTTTAACTCTTGTTTTGTATGTAAAGACATTTTTTTCCTAGAGATTGGATAAACATTTGGAAATATGTCTGTGTCATCAACATGTTTTATGTTTTAGTAAAGATTTAAATCCTTCATTTGAGTGATAATGAAACTATGTATTTTGGCTATGCAAGTGGTAATGTAGGGTTATTTTCTTAATGGCACAAAATGTCAGACAGAGATCTCCATGTAGGAGTCTATAGAAGGGGTACTAGAGATGCAGCTTCAAGCCTGTCTTGTTAGCTGAGGTTATAGGTTCATAGGTTGGTACTAGGCTATCAGCCCTAGGGCCTATACAAGCCTAGCCATAACAATTCCCTGGCTATTATTTCCCACATTATTTACTTTCCTGGACCCCTGTCTAGCAGGGCGACTGACGTGATCCCTGGGGTGAATTTCCTTTCTCCCATCCAATCGTCAAGGTTCCTCTTGAAGAGGTCCAAAGAGGCACTCTGCTTGACATGTATGGGCAATCTATTCCAGAGTCTGGGGAGTCTCTGGGTCAGGAACCTATCCCTCCAGCATGTTTTGTTTATTGTGATGACAAGGTTTAGATCCCTGGAGCGTGTAGCTCTGAGGGATTGGGATTTCTTTAAGTGTAGCATGTCCAACAGCTCTGCGTTTG
The DNA here is from genome assembly GCF_019279795.1 of Protopterus annectens. Lineage (NCBI taxonomy): Eukaryota > Metazoa > Chordata > Ceratodontiformes > Protopteridae > Protopterus > Protopterus annectens. The sequence continues at coordinate 1,170,068,714 of NC_056727.1, forward strand.
ACATGGCCTTGTATGTTAAGCAGAGATCGCCTCTGAGTAGACGATATGCGACAGAGTATAGCTGGGGTTTTTTAAGGCGGTCAGCGTAGGGCATCTGCTTTAGGCCTGTGATTCTTTTAGTGAGGTATTTCTGAGGCCTTTCCAGTTGTTGCAGATGTCTTGAGAGGTACATACCAAATGGGGTGTTGTATTCTATAATGGGTCTAATGAGGGATGAGTACAGTGGGACAATGACCTCCTTTTTTCTGGATGAAAAGCCCTTCGTGATGAGGTGTGCCACATAGAAAGATTTCCTGACTGTTGTGACGATGTGGTTATCGAAGGTGAGACCACTATCCACCTGTGTCCCTAAGTCTCTTATCACACTTTCTGTGTTTAGTGTACTGCCACCTATATGGTAATTCATGGATACATGTTTTTTCCCAAAGGGGATAACAATACGTTTCTTGGCATTGAGCTTGAGCCCATGGCTCTGGCACCAAGCATCTGTTTCTGTAAGGCCCTTTTGTAGAGTATCCACATCATTTGGGGATTCAATAATGGCTCCCAGATGTCCTTCATGGATGCATCTGCAGTCATAACAAATGGGTTGTCCTGTCGTCAGGCAGCCCTTCGGTCGGCCGGATTCCAAAGTCTGGGTCCGGCTTCGGCTGATGTCGCACTTCACCCGACGTCATCTCTGCTGGTCTTCGGGTATAAAGGCATCAGCCGACGCCATTTTCCTCAGTCTTTCTTGCCGCGTGGCGCCCGAAGCAGAAGCTGTTCGCAAGTGCTGGTCGGTCAGATCCAGAGATTACTACTACCGAATACTACTTCGAAGACTTCTAAAAGCTAAGTACCCCGTTGGGGACTCTTTCTTGCCTCAGCCGATGTCAGAAAAAGTCAATAACTGTTTAACTTGTGGGAAACAAATACCTCATAAAGATTTCCACTCTTACTGTCTGCCTTGCTTAGGCCCAGACCACGACGTAGCAGCCTGTTCGCCTGTGCTTCCTTCAACCGACGAACGCTTAGGCGCCGGTCGGAGTTTGCTGAACAGTTTTTCGGCTCAGATTTTGCGTACATTATGCCGTCGGATCCTCCGACTACCCAAATTGTTAAAAACGCAAAGAAAAGACCGACACTCGCGGTCCGCGGTTTCGCCGAAACCACGGTTAAGCAAGCATGAGTGTCTCGGTTTCGCCAAACCGAGAAACCGGTCAATCTTCAGCGAATCCATGACTACTACTGAGGCTCCTGCTACCTTAGTTGAATCGGCCTCAGAAATTTTGCCTACAATTGTGGTTCCTAGTGATTTATCAGACACCATCCCTTTGGCTGTCTCTACCCCAGCACGTGGTGCTGCTAGGCCTCCTGCAGCCATGTCTATTAAGGCCTTTGCCAGGGCTAAAGCAGCCAAATCTGTTAAATCAGTGCCTGTTAAGCCCCCCTCACACAGGCCCACTTCAAGTTCACAAATGCTTACTCTGGCAGAGGATTTAATATCCTTAATTAGGGGATCCCAATCTCACCCAGACAGGGCCTCTCAGCCCCCAGAAAAGAGACCTAGAGCAGAGCCCCCCGAGCCAGTGTCCTCTGATGATTCTGCGGATGACTCAGACATTACAGACCAGCCAGAGGCTCCTTTTTCTACTTATGAAGATTCCGATGCTGAAGAATCCATTCCAGCTGCCTCTCCACCAGAGGAATTTTCCTTTGGGGAAACCTTACATGCCATGAGAGAACAATTCCAATGGCAGGGACAAGATTTCTCAGATTCAAGAAAAAGGCTTAGGACTTTTCTGCACTTACCACAACATAGGCCCTTAGCTATACCTCCTGTACTGCCTGTTGTGGATGATGCATTTAATGATGTTTGCACTGCTCCTGATTCTTTACCTCCAGCCCCTGCCAAACCAGATAGATTTTACAGGGTGCCAGACACTCATCACCACCTATACAAGGCCCCACTTGCAGATCCCAAACTATATCCCAGGGACCTAAGGCAGTAGCCTCGACCTCAGCAAAAACCCCTATTCCTTCTGAAAGGGAATCCAGGTCCTTAGAGAGATGGGGGAAAAAAGTTTACACCTCTGCTACTCTCTCAGCTAGAGCTTTAAACTGTCAGTTTCATATGATCCAATACCAAGAGTTTATGCTTGATCAGTTAACTAAAAACTGTCCTCTGATGAATCCTTAGATAAGAAATATGTATTAGAAATGGTGAATAACATCCAACAGGTTAGTAACCATTCCTTAAAATGTGGCTATGATGCACTGGAGGCTTCATTTAGATCAGCCATGACTGGCACAGTGATAAGAAGGCATGCATGGTTGAAAGAACAGGTCTTACCGGATCATGTTAAAGCAAAGCTGTTAGATGCTCCTATGGATAAGGCCAGTCTATTTGGTACACCTGCCCAGCAAGTAATGAAGAAAATGGAAGAAAAGGCAAAATCTGTACAAACAGTTAAAGATTTCTTACAGGTTCAGCCCCCAAGGTTTAGCAGGAACTGGCCTGCCAAAAATTGGTCCTTTCCAGACTCCACAAAATCACAAAGGGGCAGGAATAGACGCTCTAGAGGCAGAAATCAATCCAGAGGAGGTGCCTACAGAGGACGACAGTGGCAAGGCAATAACCGAGCCACAGACACAACCACTGCCACTGCAACAGGACAATCACAGTGACTTGGCCCTGACACCGCCTACCAGGGAGCAAATAGCAGCACCTTTAGGCGGAAAGTTAGCCTTATTTTCGAAAAATTGGCACTATATCACAAAAGACAAGTGGATTTTGCAAACCATAGACCAAGGCTACCGGTTCCACTTCCACACCTTACCAGTAAAAAGAGGAATGCCAAACCTACCTCCAAATCAAAAAACAGAAGCTCTACAGCAGATAGCGAAATTAGCAAAGATGAGAGCTGTGGAAAGAGTACCAATAACAGAACAGGGCAAAGGATTCTACTCCAGACTCTTCCTAGTACCAAGAAAGAGAAAAGTTGGAGACCTATTCTCGACCTGTCCGCCTTAAACACATACATCATTGTCCCAAAATTCAAAATGCTGACCCTACAGCAACTTCTTCCCATGCTGGGCAAGGAGTGTTGGCTGGTAACTCTAGATCTCAAGGAGGCATACCTGCACGTCCCCATTCGACCAAATTGCAGAAGATACCTCAGATTTCTTGCAGGATCAGAGCATTATCAATTCTCAGCATTGCCCTTTGGCTTATCTACTGCCCAGAGTATTCACAAAATGCCTGGCATCAGTAATCGCCACTGCAGACTACAGGGAATCCAAATTTATCCATACCTGGACGACTGCCTGTTACAAGCGGACAACAAAAGCAAGCTGACAACAGATTTACAAAGGGTCATTTACTTGCTACAAGCCCTGGGATACACAGTCAATTTACAAAAGTCAAGGCTGATACCATCCCAAACAAGAACATTCTTGGGCTGAATTGGACACAGTAAAACAAATGGCATTCCTAACTGCAGAAAAACAAAAGAACTCCCTCTTTACTTCTTGGCATTAACAAAGCAGAACAAACTAACAGCAAGAAAAGTTCTGCAGGCCTTGGGCTTCATGGCATCATGCATAATCTTGGTCCCACATGCCAGACTGTATATGAGAAAGCTACAGTGGTACCTAAAGAATTTATGGTCTCAACACAGGCACAGCTTAGAAACAGAAATCCCACTAATCCCATGCCTAAAACAGGAGTTTCTATGGTGGGCTCAAGCATGCCAGTCAAACCCAGGCTTACCCTTCCACAACTTTCGAGCAAGCCAAACCATCACAACGGACGCCTCAGACCTAGGATGGGGGGGCGCACATGCCGGACAAATGCTTACAAGGATTGTGGACTCAAGACCAGCTGCACCTGCACATAAACCAAAAAGAAATGCTGGCAGTAAAACTGGCAATCCAAAAATTCAGACCATTCCTCAAAGAAGGCCATTTGATGATAAGGACAGACAACACCACAGTCATGTGGTACATCAACAAACAGGGAGGCACTCATTCATACCCCCTATGCAGAATGACTTTGGACCTTTGGAATCTGGCTCTGAGCTACAACATCCAGTTACAGGCAATATTTGTGCCGGGAAAAGAGAACACCCTAGCAGACATGTTAAGCAGAACCACCTCGGATGCTCACGAATGGATGCTACACCCGGACATCTTCAAGGCCATCACAAAGAAATGGGGAATGCCACAAATAGATCTATTCGCATCCCCACTCAATCACCAGCTCAAAACATTCTGCACAAGGACATTCCACCCACTTGCATGGAAGGTGGACTCTCTATCCTTCAGCTGGAAAGGCCTGACAGCATATGCATTTCCACCTCTTCCCTTGATGCACAAGGTACTACTGAAAATCAAAGAGGAACGCCCAAGGATAATCCTGATAGCTCGATTGGCCAAGACAACACTGGTACCCATTGCTGAGGAGCATGTCTCGGGAGAGAATGTGGTCAATATCCCTGATGCCTTTGATGTTAACTCAGAACAACTACAACATCATGCATCCAAACCTAAAAACCTTGCAACTGACTGCCTGGAACATCACATAGCAGCAACTAACCCAGACCTTTCCCAAAGGGTTAAAGACATTATCCTTGAAGCCCGCAGACCTTCAACAAGAAGGAACTATGCGGGAAAATGGAAAAGGTTTGTCATTTGGAGTACTGAAAGAGGAAAAGATGTGTCGAACATAGATATTGCCAACATTCTGGAGTACTTGGCAGAGCTTCTGCATACAGGCCTGTCCTATTCCTCCATCAAGATACATGCATCAGCTATTTCAGCAGAATACAGCTTCGATCCACCTATCTTTTCGCATCCTCTACTCAGGCAGTTCCTCAGAGGGATCAAGAATGTAAAACCTCCTAGGAAACCACCATTACCAGCATGGGACTTGAACTTTGTGCTAGAAAAGTTGACACTCCCTCCGTTTGAACCAGCAGCAACAGCAGATCTGCAACACCTGTCATGGAAAACTGCTTTCCTACTGGCAAATACTTCAGCAAGGAGGGTTTCGGAACTACAGGCCTTAATGGCAGTGCAACCCTTCCTAATCTTCCATCAAGATAGGGTGTCCATGAGAACTAATCCTACATTTATGCCTAAGGTGGTATCCAGAGTGTCTTTAAACCAGGCAATCCACCTTCCTACCTTCTTTCCCAATCCACAGAACGGGGAAAGACTGCTGCATACCTTGGATGTACATAGGCAGTTACGCTTACTACCTGGACAGAACCAAAAGTAACAGAAAAACTGACCAGCTTTTAGTAGCCTATGCAACAGGAAGGGAAGGAAAAGCAATTTCCAAACAGACAATCTCCAAATGGATAGGAAATTGCATAAGATTCTGTTACTCCTACCATGGAAAACCAATTCCACAGAACATAAGACCTCATTCTACAAGGGCTACAGCCACTACCACAGCTTTCTTACGAGGAGTGGCAACCAAGGACATTATTGAGGCGGCTACTTGGACCTCCGTGCATACATTTGCCAAGCATTATAATTTACCTCTATACTCTAGATCCCGAGCAGGGTTTGCCACTGCTGTACTGCAAGGGATCCTAACTACACCATAATTTTTCTTCCTCCACCCCTAGTTTGGCTATGGTATTCTACCCATTTGTTATGACTGCAGATACATCCATGAAGGACATAGTACAGTTTTGTACCTACCATAAATGTAGATGTCCGAACTGGATAGCATCTGCAGTCAGGATTACCCACCCTCTTCCCTCTGTGGTACTCCTAGGTATTTACCCTCCTAATAGCTAGCTGGGGAGTCTCTTATGGTGTATTTGTTTGTATATATGTACATACATGCTTATTTTTGTGTTTGCCTTCTACTTTTTTGGAAACATTGGCATTTATCCAAAATTTAGCCTTCCAAGAGGGCAACTGGCATCTGGGGCAAGAAACACTGAGGAAAATGGCGCCGGCTGATGCCTTTATACCCGAAGACCAGCAGAGATGACGTCGGGTGAAGTGCGACATCAGCCGAAGCCGGACCCAGACTTTGGAATCCGGCCGACCGAAGGGCTGCCTGACGACAGGACAACCCATTTGTTATGACTGCAGATGCTATCCAGTTCGGACATCTACATTTATGGTAGGTACAAAACTGTACTTTTGCAGTCATCTGCAAACTTTGTTAGCCAGAGTCCCTTAGTGTTGACCTGTACTTCAGAGAAGTAGATGCCAAACAAGAGCGGCCCCAGGACTGAACCCTGAGGTACTCCACTTGTCTGGAGCTGGATTTGGAGTCGGCTACTTTTACAGTGTGGGTTCTATCAGTAAGCCATTTAGCAACCCATTGGGTGACATAGGGATTAATGCCCAACTTAGTAAGTTTATCTATGATACCAGAGTGGGGGATGGTGTCAAAGGCCTTGGCAAGGTCTAGATAGGCTGTGTGGACCACCTTACCCTTGTCCATGGCTCTGGAGACTGATTCAAAGAGTCAATCAGGTTCAGGAGACAAGATCGGCCCTTCACAAACCCAAACTGGGTGGGGTCCAGTGTTTGAAGGTTGCCAATGTCTTTGTTTATAAGTTCCATGATAATTCGCTCCATGGCCTTGCAGATGAGGCTTGTCAGACTGATGGGACGGTAGTTTCCGGGATCCAAGGTGGATCCCCCCTTGTGGATTGGGATAACTGTAGCTCTGCGCCACTCAGTGGGCATGAAACCTGAGGTGAGGCTATGATTAAACATGACACTTAGGTGAGGTGCCAGTTCATATTGTAGTTCATGTACTACACAGCCCAGGATGTCATCTGGTCCCATGGATGCTGTATTCTTGGCTTTAGAGAGTGCATTTTGTACCTGTGTGGCCGTTATTACTGGAATTTGGCAATCTTCCGGTATTGAGATGGGCCATTTAGGGGGTGAGAGGGGGGTGAAGTTGGCACTGAATCGATCTGCCAGGATATTGGCAATATCCTTCGGATCAGTATATTTAATGCCATTCTGTTTTAGCTCAGAGCAGATCTGAGCATTTGTACTAGTAATCATATTTTAGTTAGGGATCTCTAGGGTCTTTCACATTGCATGATATATGGATAGATACATACCAAAGGGGGCGTTGTACATTGTGATCAGTCTGATCAGAGCCAAGTACCTTCGTTTGACCTGGATGAGATGCCTTTGGATGCGAGATGGGCCATATAGAAGGGTGTCCTGATTGTCAGTGCTACATGCTGGTCATAGGAGAGCAGTTGTTAGTGAAAGTAAAGAGATGTTCATCGTGCATACAGCTGCAGTAATCACATATGGGTTCTCTGCCATCAGGCGGTCCCTCGGTCGGCCGAATTCCAAAGTCTTGGTCCGGCCGGTTGTCGCCGCTTCTTCTGACGCCAGTGAGGCCAGAGTATATAAGACACAGCCGACGCCATGTTCTTCAGTCTTTTTTGCCGCGCGGTGCCCGAAGCAGAAGCAGTTCGCAAGTGCCGGTCGGCCAGCTCCTGAATTACGAATATTTTGGAATCCGAAGTCTTCATTAAAGCTAAGTACCCGTTGAAACTTTTCTTGCCTCAGACCGATGTCAGAAAAAGTTAATAATTGTATTTCTTGTGGGAAGCAAATACCGCATAAGGATTTCCATTCCGCTGCATACCTTGTTTGGGCCCAGACCACGACGCCTCGGGCTGTAGCTTTTGGCGCTACCTTCAATAAACGCACTATTAAGCCGGGCGGAGTTCGCCCAGCACTACTTTGGTAAAGCTTTTGATTATAAAATGTCGTCGGACACTCCGACTACCATTTTGACCAAAAAATGCAAGGAAAAGGACCGACACGCGAGGCCCAAGGGTCCCGCCGACACCACGCCAAAACAGGCTACACGTGGTCCGGTTCTCAGCGAGACGCCTTTGCAGTCCCTGACTACCGACGACACTTCTTTGGCAGTGTCCTCTGTACCCGAGACCGCTGGGTCTTCGGCCCTTTCCCAGACTACAACCGAAGCCCCTGCTAATGTTGAGCCTACTAATGTGGACAGGTCCACCTCCACCCATGGTGTATTTAGGCCCTCATCTTCTTTTTCAATTAAGGCCTTTACTAAATCCAAAGCAGCCAGGCAGCCCATGAGGCCTGTTGTACAGGGCCCATCTCCAGGTCCCATGCCTAAAAAACAGATGCTTAGAATGGCTGAGGATTTAATTAATCTTATCAGAGGTTCTCAACCCCCTCCAGACAAGAGACCCAGAGTGGAGGAAGATTCTCCCTCTTCTGATCAGGGATCCATTTTATCAGAACATTCTGATGCAGGGGAACACTCTTACTCTCCTTTTGAGGATTCGGATGCAGAACAGTCCATTCCCTCTGTATCCCCTCCTGAGGATTTTTCCTTTGGGGAAACCTTACACACCTTGAGGGAACACTTCCATTGGGAAGGCCAAGACTTTTCAGATTCCAAGAAAAGACTTAGGGAATTTCTTTACCTCAACACAGACCTCTGGCTATACCCCCTGTTTTGGACATACTGGATGACGTCTATTCGGAGGCTTGTCTTAACCCGGATTCCCTGCCTCCTGCACCAGTCAAACCTGATAGGTATTACAGAGTACCCAGCTCTCACCAATTTCTCTTCAAAAGCCATAATGCTGACCCTGAAACCATTTCACAAGGCCCCAAGGGATTGAAGGCCTTCACTGCCAAAAATCCACTTCCTGCAGAAAGGGAATCAAGATCTTTGGAAAGGTGGGGGAAAAAGGTATATACCTCAGCCACCCTAGCCGTGAGGGCTTTAAATTGTCAGTTTCATTTGCTTAAATATCAACAGTTCCTGTTATCACAATTGAGGAACAAAATGTCTCAACCTGAACAACAAGATTTAAAGGAGTTACAGGATATGATGTATAGTGCAGAACAAGTGGGTAAACACACTTTACAATGTGGTTATGATGCCCTAGAGGCCTCAAGTAGAGCGGCAGCTACATGATCAGTCATTCGCAGACACGCCTGGCTTAGGGAACAAAATTTACCTGATTATGTGAAAGCTAAACTTCTAGATGCTCCTTTGCAAAAGGATGTGCTGTTTGGTACTAATGCTGAGGAGATACTGCGGAAAATGGAAGAAAAAGCCAAATCTATGCAAACTGTCAAAGCTTTCTTACAGGTCCAACCACCATGTTTTAGCAGAAATTGGCCTTCAAAAAACTGGTCCTTTCCAGCCACTGACAAGCCCCAAAGAGGTAGATACAGACGCACAAGGGGCAGAGGGCAATCACAAGGATCATATAGAGGCCGACAATGACAAACTCCAGCACCAAGAGGTGGCGAAGACAGTGCACAACAATACAGGAAGCAAACCCAATGACTCCCTCATTTCCATGCCAAGCATGTCTCGGCTGGCAGCACCTTTGGGAGGAAAACTAGCACTATTTGCAAGCAATTGGCATATTGTCACAACAGACAAATGGATCCTGGACATTATAAACAGAGGCTACAAATTTCAATTTCACACTCTTCCAAAAATGAGAGGCATGCCAAACCTGCCACAAAATCAAAGGGCAGAGGCACAACTGCAAATTTCAAAGCTCATAAGCATGCGAGCTATTCAAGAGGTACCTACCCACCAACAAGGTCAAGGTTTTTATTCAAGACTTTTCCTGGTACCAAGGAAAGGAACCGACTGGAGACCCATTTTGGACTTATCCACCCTAAACACATTTCTAATCGTACCAAAATTCAAGATGCTCACATTACAGCAGCTAGGCAAGGAGTTCTGGCTGGTAACATTGGACCTCAAGGAGGCATACCTGCATGTCCCAATCAGACAAAGTTGCAGAAGATACCTCAGATTTCTTGCAGGTTCAATCCACTATCAATTCTCTGCATTGCCCTTTGGCTTATCTACTGCGCCCAGAGTATTCACAAAGTGCCTGGCATCAGTGATTGCTTACTGCAGACTTCAAGGGATACAAATTTACCCTTATCTGGACGACTGCCTGATCCAAGCCGACAGCAAGAACATACTTCTGGAACATCTGGCATATGTGACACGGTTACTGCTTTCTCTGGGATATACAATCAACAAAGAGAAATCAAGGCTAACACCATCCCAGAAAATAACTTTCCTGGGTGCCAACTTGGACACAAACACCCAGATGGCCTACCTTACACCAGAAAAACAAGGGCAACTATCTCAGTACTTCAAAATACTAGCAAAAGTACCAGGCTTACTGCAAGGAAAATCCTGCAGGCTCTGGGATTCATGGCATCTTGCATTCTATTAACCCCATTTGCAAAGCTGCATATGAGGAAACTTCAATGGTACCTAAAAAACCTATGGTCTCAACACAGTCACAGTTTGGAAACAATAATACCAATAATTCTATGTTTGCAAAAGGAATTTCTATGGTGGGCCCAAGCATGTCAAGCAAACAAAGGCCTCCCATTCTGCAAGCCTCAAGCAAAACAAGTCATAACCACAGACGCCTCAGACTACGCCTGGGGAGCGCACATGACGAACAGGTGCATTCAGGGCAAATGGTCCCAAAAAGAAAAGCACCTTCACATCAATCAAAAAGAAATGCTAGCAGTAATAAATGCAATTACAGCTTTCAAGGACTTCCTCCATCCAGGACAATTACTAATAAGAACAGACAACACCACGGTAATGTGGTACATAAACAAGGAGGAACACATTCATACCCCTTGTGCAGACTAGCCATGACTCTTTGGAACTTGGCTCTGGAAAGACAAATCGAACTTCAAGCACAGTACTTGCCAGGATTGGAAAACACACTGGCAGACAATCTAAGCAGAAAAATGACAGATCCACACGAATGGAAGTTACATCCTCAGGTGTTTGCAGAAATAATCCAAGCATGGGGGAGGCCAGACATAGATCTTTTTGCCTCCCACAGGAATCATCAATTGGAAAAGTTTTGTTCAAAGACTTTTCACCCAAAGGCCTGGAGAGTGGACGTCCTTTCATTCAGTTGGACAGCATGGACAGTTTACGCATTCCCACCTCTGCCTCTTCTGCCCAAGGTGCTTTTGAAAGCAAGAACAGACAAACCAAGATGTTACTGATTGCTCCAGATTGGCCAAGGCAACACTGGTACCCACTCCTGAGGAGCCTAACACATACTCCTCCCTGGTCCCTGCCTCTAATGCCTCTTCTGCTGACTCAGCACAGCTACAAAACTCTTCACAGTCAGCTGAAAACACTCAATCTCGCTGCATGGAAAATTCCTTAACACCACAACAGAACCTACTCTCCAAGGAGGTACAGGATGTCATTTTGGAGGCCAGAAGGCCAGCTACAAGAAAAGCTTACTCCAAAATGGAAGCGGTTTTGCTCTTGGAATGAGAAAAAAGGCCAGGACCATAGAAAACTGAACTTGCCTCAGGTATTACAGTACCTAGCTGAGCTATTGAACAATGGACTTTCTTTTTCTTCCATAAAAATCCATGCCTCAGCCATCTCTGCAGAATTCAACACTGATCCTCCTTTATTTTCTCACCCACTCTTACGACAGTTCCTCAGAGGGGCTAAGAATATAAGACCACCAAGGAAACAACCAATACCAGCCTGGGATCTTAATTACATACTAGAAAAATTAACATTGCCTCCTTTTGAACCAGCTGCCTCAACAGATTTGCAATATTTGTCCTGGAAGACAGCCTTCCTTCTGGCCATCACTTCAGCTCGTAGGGTTTCTGAACTTCAGGCCCTCATGGCGGTGCAGCCCTTTCTCATTTTCCATCAGGACAGGGTTTCCTTCGCACCAACCCATCATTTATGCCTAAAGTGGTATCCAGGGTAGCTTTAAATCAAGCCATACACCTACCCACCTTTTACCCCAATCCTCAAAACAAAGGGGAAAGGCTGCTACACTCCTTAGACATCCATAGGCAGCTTCGTTATTATTTGACAGAACAAAGTCCTTCAGGAAATCAGAACAACTCTTTGTGTCTTATGCTGTAGGGGCTCAAGGGAAGCCAGTTACAAAACAGACTATTTCAAAGTGGATAGGCCACTGCATACGGTTTTGTTACTCCTATCATGGAAAATCTGTTCCTGCAGGTATCAGATCCCACTCCACCAGGGCCACAGCTACCTCTACAGCCTTCCTCAGAGGAGTTCCTACCAAAGATATTTTGGAGGCAGCCACTTGGAGTTCTGTACATCCCTTCACAAAACACTACCATCTGCCTTTATATTCCAGAACAAGAGCAGGTTTTGCCACTGCTGTTTTGCAGGGCATTCTGGCTCAACCCAGTTCCTCCTAGTACCTACCACCCAGTACATAGCTTTGGGATTCTACCCATATGTGATTACTGCAGCTGTATGCACGATGAACATAGTACAGTTTTGTACCTACCATAAATGTAGATGTTCGAGTGCTAATACAGCTGCAGTACAGGTTTCCCTCCCTCCTTCCCACTTGGTAAAGGCATGAGGCCTAGCAACCTCTTCATACTACCTGACTGGGTTATCCGGCTATGTTTTATTTGCTTGTTACCACTGATTTTGGATTATATTGCATTGCTTGTATATGTATATAAGCACTATTTAGGTATTGCCTTCCTTCTGGGGGCACCTGACATCTGGGGCAAGAAAGACTGAAGAACATGGCGTCGGCTGTGTCTTATATACTCTGGCCTCACTGACGTCAGAAGAGAAAGCGACGACAACTGACGCCGGACCAAGACTTTGGAATTCGGCCGACCGAGGGACCGCCTGACGGCAGAGAACCCATATGTGATTACTGCAGCTGTATTAGCACTCGAACATCTACATTTATGGTAGGTACAAAACTGTACTTTCCCTGCCCTGACAGCTGTGTCACTTTGGAGTTGGGATGCTGGCTGTACTGTAAATACGTTGCAGGTGAGAGCTATTTACCAAATGTGACTATACTGCACTTTTTTGTTTTTACCTTTATCCTTTTTTTCCATACACCATCCAGTTCTTGTTGTAGTGCTTCCATATCAGGCGATGATAAAGCAGTTATACCCAGCTTACAGTCATGGGTAAATTTAATTAGCCAAATGTCTGGGTGTATGATTTGGGTGACAGGGAATTAAATGCCAAAAAGGAGGGGTCCCAGCAGCGAGTCCTGCGATACACTACTAGTTACTTTTTTTATTCCTTTTTAATTGTTTTTGTTCCTGCACCTACCAACCATCAAGCTCCCCAGTCAAACTTGAGCTAATTTTTCAGAGCCATCCATGGTTGAGGTCATCATTTAGGCAGCTATGAGGGTTGCTTGTTTCCTTGCTTGAGGACTTTTTTTTTTTTATTTTTTAATTATTTGGCCTCATCCCCTCTCCTGGACAGGGGTGTGTGTTCTGCATCAATACAGGTGCCACAACACCTTCACCTTTGCAAGAACATAATCCACTTGTACTTGCTTGAAGGTTACCACAATGTGGTGGCTTGGTGTGCTATACACACATTCCCTAGGTTGTGGGCCTAACTTCTTCCTCCAAAGGATGGCTACAATCTGTGACTGGCTCTAAACCTCCACCATAGCATGTGGGCACCCATCCTCTTTGTCAGCTCTATCAAGATTCCATGCCACTGATTGAACTTGAGTCATGTGGACTCTTTCTGTCTGAGGGGACACCTGTCACCTTAACTATGCAGGTTCTGTCCTTCAGCCAGTTTGATATCCACCTTTTCACATAACGGTCTATATTTACTCTTTTAACTTCTTGACAATACCAGCAGAGGGGAAGGTTTCAAATGTTATTCCCAGATCCATATATGCAGTATGGACTTTGTGGTTATCCGCCACCTAAATGACCCTTTCAAAGAAGTCGGCTAGACTGAGTAGCTGCTGTCTGCCTTTGAGAAAACCAAATTTAAGGGTCTAGTGGCATAAGAAGCCAAAAATCATGTATTTCATGGCTTTACAGATTAGGCTAGTAGCGCATCTCTCAGCTGTTCCTGATTTTCTGGGATGTCCCTGATTTTAACTCCGATTTTACCTCTGCCCCTTTTTAGCCTTCCTAAAAACTGTTAACTTTTGGAGAAAAGGTGGTGAGTTACACTTAATAAATCCATTAATTAAATTATAGACTTCTTTTACTTCAAAAAAACTACATGAATTCACAATGTCTTGCCCTAGTTAATAGTACTGATATTTTAAAGGAGTCATTGATTGTTCCTGATAATTTCTTCTGTGGTATGCTCAGCTAATGCACATGTCTACAGAATGTTGGCTGAGATTGGCGGGTGTTTGAATCCTGCCTTGTATACATATTTTGTCTGGCAGGTGGTGCAGAGGGTCAAGGCTGTGAACTGTAGTTTCTGTAGTACAGGATTTGATTCTTTCAACAATCATTTGCCTACTGTGTGACCCTGAGCAAGTCACTCAACCTGACATTGCTCTTGGGTCACTCCTGAAAAGGGACTGTGTGTCCAGTCGGTTAGCTGGTTAACAAATGGGTATAGTTGTTGTTGTTATTATTATTTGTTTATTAATTAATTAATTAATTAATTAATTAATTAATTAATTAATTAATTTTTGCCCCTGGTTCATTAAGAGCTGTATAAGACTAATGGGTCTGCAGTAGGGCTCCCCCTTATTTTGTCTTTAAAATTATTTTAAGATTTTCCTTAACAAAAAGTTCAAACTGCATTGGAAAACCAACATTCTTGCTTCCGTCTTCTGTCAGAGGATCACGTATGTTGTCTTCCATTTTTCAGTATGTACATTTCTGCTGTAGCTAGCACATCTGGTAACTTGATTCTGAAACTGTGGGATGTGTCTAAATTATTTCAGAATTTTAGGATGTGACATCATACTTTCATTCTTTGATTACAGCCAACTGTTTCACATTTGGTAGCTGTATGTTCTTTTTTTAAAAAGTAAAATTTGTGCTAGCTAAGTAATGCCAGTACAGATGATTGTTTCATTAATTTCCCTGCATTTGTCATTTGTATGTTATGAATTTATCTTCTCCCATGTAATGTTTTGTATATAAATGTGATTTTTATTGCTTGCAATTTTTTGAAAAGATGTTTTGTCGCTACTGTTACTTCCTTACTTCTTTCAACGGCTGCTGAAACCCAGGTGACATGTTGTATCTGTTTACCTTGCTATTGTTTGTATGCAGACACTGCTCCTTTATAGCATTTTCTTACAGTTTTGTATTTTTGTTATCTGTATATCATCTTTTAACTTACCAGTCAGTTTTATACAATCATACCAATGCAATGTTTGCTTTAGCAGTAACAGTAAAGGTATTAATGATGTGATTTTGCATAGTACTGTGTAGAATAGCATTAATTTTTGATGCATACTGAATCTGATGTGCTACTGTTCTTAGTGCAAAACCCGCACAGCAGTGCAGCAGCTGCAGCCCAGCAGGGTGGATACGAGATTCCTGCTCGTTTGCGTACTCTTCATAATCTAGTCATTCAGTATGCATCTCAGGGTCGCTATGAAGTTGCGGTGCCACTCTGCAAACAAGCTTTGGAGGACCTGGAAAAGACATCTGGACATGATCACCCTGATGTAGCCACCATGCTTAATATACTGGCACTTGTCTATAGGTGAGATTACGTTCTTTTTTTATTTGCATTGTGTTTATTTTCTGCAAAACTTTGTGTTTTTTAATCAGGCTTGGTTTGGGCTCTAGATCTCTCATGTTCTGTAGTATTAATAAGGGTATTTAGCTAGATTTCCTTTGCAAAGAATTCTTAACCTGTCCACAGTTCGACTTGCTGCATACTAGAGAGAAGAATTCCATCACATGTATTGTTCTTTGATTTACTGAAATCCTGGCTACCAATGTAGCCTTCCTATGATAAATGAAGCTTCTAGTCAGCAGTGTTTTGAAGAGTAGTCCAGGGCTTGAGAGAAATATTTTCATTTGTTACTGTATGACATTTTTACTGTTTTTCAGTTTTCAAAATTTGATAATGTTCTTCGTGTTTCACTGTTGCAGTCATTACTTTAGGGTTATCCTGCTGGCAGGTTGCCCTCAGTCGGCCTGAATTCCAAAGTCTTGGTCCGGCATCGGTTGCTGTCGCCTCTTCCCTGACATCAGGGGGTATAAAAGATGCAGTAGACGCCATTTTCTTCAGTCTTTCTTGCCGTACGGTGCCCAAAGCAGAAGCAGTTCGCAAGTGCCTGTCGGCCGACTCCTGAGATGTTCGTGTTCGAATTTCAGATCCGAAGTCTTCATTAAAAGTTAAGTACCCCGTTGGGGAAACTTTTTTCTTGCTCCAGAACGATGTCAGAAAAAGTTAATAATTGTATTTCTTATGGGAAGCAAATACCTCATAAGGACTTTCATTCTTACTGTATTCCTTGCCTAGGCCCAGACCATGACGTTGCTAGTTGTCGGTTTTGTGCTAGATTTGACCAACGCACTGTTAAGCGTCGGTATGATTTTGCTTTTTGTTATTTTGGCCGCAGATTTAATTATACATACCAGAGTTCACAAGAAACGCAAAGAAAAACAAAAAGACAAGCAACCAAGGTCCAAAACCGACAACAAGGCTTCTTCTAAGCCAGTCGCCGGTTTGCCGGTTCTCAGTGAGGTGCTTTCGCAGCCCCTGATGCCCGCTACTTTAGAGCCGCAGGCCGCTACCGACTCCCACGTGGAGCCGACAGGGCCGCTGGAAACTCAAGGTGTTGGACCCTCGGAGACTATTCCCTCAGATGGGTTTGGAGCCGCTGAGCAGGCATCGGCTTCTGAGGGTGTATTCAGACCTACGCAATTATACATTAAAACGACTTCAGCTTCAAAGGCAAAGACTAAAGCACCTTTAAAGACAAAGAAACAAGTACAGCAACCTCATGGACAGGCCTCCATACCCAAAAAACAGATGCTCAAAATGGCCGAAGACTTAATTACTTTGATCAGGGGTTCCCGTCCCCCTCCTGATAAGAGGCCTAGGCAGGAAACAGACTATGAATCTTCAGATCAGATTTCGATTTCATTTGATTCCTCTTCTGATCAGGAATACTCCCTTCCTCCTTGTGAGGATTCTGATGCTGAAGAATCTATCCCTTCAGCCTCTTTTCCTGAGGACCACTCCTTTGGGGAAACCTTGCATACTATGAGGGAGCATTTCCACTGGGAGAAAGATTTTTCAGAATCTAAGAAAAGGCTCAGAGACTTCCTTTTACTACCACAACACAGGCCCCTAGCTATTCTACCTGTGTTAGACATTGTAGATGATGTGTTTTCAGAGTCTAGTCTGACTCCTGATTCCTTACCTCCAGCTCCTGTTAAGCCAGACAGATACTACAGGGTTCCTGATTCTCATAAATTCCTTTTCAAAAACCCTGCTGCAGACCCAGAAACCATCTCTCAGGGTCCCAAAGGGGTCAAGGCTTCCTCTGCAAAGAACCCTACCCCCTCTAACAGAGATTCTAGGGCTCTGGACAAATGGGGAAAAAATATTTACACTTCTGCTACCTTGGCTATAAGGGCCTTAAATTGCCAGTTTCGTATGCTCAAATATCAGCAATATATCATGTCACTGCTTAAACAGAAAATGTTGATAAATTCTGAATGTGCAGAAAACAAAGAAATGCAGGATTTATTGCATGCAGCTGAACAAGTTGGAAAGCATACTTTGCAATGTGGTTTTGATTCTCTTGAGGCCTCCGGCAAGGCCGCTGTTACGGGTTCTGTCATTAGGAGGCATGCTTGGTTAAAGGAACAAAATCTGCCTGATCATGTCAAAGCAAAATTATTAGATGATCCATTACAGCATGATACCTTGTTTGGTGTTAAGGCAGAAGAGGTGTTAAAGAAGATGGAGGACAAAGCTAAATCTATGAAAACGGTCAAGGATTTCTTACAGGTACAGCCTCCAAGATTTAGCAGACACTGGCCTACAAAGAATTGTTCCTTTCCAGTGTCAGACAGGCCACAAAGGGGCAGATCCAGATGCCCTAGAGGCAGATCCCAGCCCCAAGGTTCGTACAGGTCTAAACAATCGGGTGCTTCTGCCTCCAAAAGTGGAGAAGACAAATCACAGCCATACAGGAAACAGTCCCAATGACTTCCCCCTGCTTTTGCCAAGCACTTATCTTCTGGCAGCACCTTTAGGGGGAAAACTAGCACTATTTTCTCAAAATTGGCACATTATAACCCAGGGCAAATGGGTCCTAGACATAGTTGTCACAAGGCTACAAGTTTCACTTCCATACCCTGCCAAGGGCAAATGGTTGGCCAGACCTGCCAAAAAATCAGTGGGCAGAGGCACAAAAACAAGCCTCATCCCTCATGGACATGGGAGCAATTCAACAAGTACCAGAGCAAGAGCAGGGACAAGGATTTTACTCAAGACTGTTCTTGGTACCAAGAAAGGACAAGGCCTGGAGACCAATACTGGACCTATCTATTCTGAACACATACCTGGATATACCAAAATTCAAAATGTTGACTTTACAACAGCTTCTGCCCATGCTGGGCAAGAAGGCTTGGCTTGTGACTTTAGACCTAAAAGAGGCATACCTGCATGTCCCAGTCAGACAAACTTGCAGAAGATACCTCAGATTCAAGGCTGGCTCAATGCATTACCAATTCTCTGCACTGCACTTTGGCTTATCTACTGCACCCAGGGTCTTTACACAGTGCCTGGCACCAGTAATTGCATTCTGCAGACAAAGCGCAATACAAATATATCCTTACTTGGATGACTGCCTCGTTCAAGCAGAGAACAAGGACATTCTACTACAACATCTGGCGTTTGTAAAAAGACTTTTAACATGCCTAGGGTACACAGTCAACGAAAATAAATCAAAACTAGTACCCTCTCAAGAGATAATATTCCTGGGTGCAAGCTTAAATACAACTGTCCAGATGGCTTATCTCATGCCAGACAAACAAAGGCAACTGACTACCTATTTCAAAATGTTGGCAACAAAGGCCCAGTAATCTGCAAGAAAAATTCTGCAGGCTTTGGGCTTCATGGCATCCTACTAATTCCATATGCAAGACAGCATATGAGGAAACTTCAATGGTACCCAAAAAGTGATTGGACTCAACATTGCCACAGCCTGGAAACAAGGATTACTCTCATTCCCTGCCTGCAACAGGAGTTTTGATGGTGGGCGAAGGCTTGTCACCAGAACAAGGGACAGCCATTCGCTTTACCCCCAGCCAGGCAAATATTAACAACGGATGCATCAGATTATGCCTGGGGGGCTCACATGGCCGGAAGATGTATTCAAGGCACATGGTCCTCAAACCAAATGCATCTACATATCAACCAAAAAGAGATGCTAGCTGTTCAAAATGCCCTGGCAGCCTTCAAGGACCTAATTCATCCAGGACAATTACTGATAGACAGACAACACCACAGTCATGTGGTATATAAACAAGCAGGGAGGCACTCATTCTTACCGCCTTTGCAGACTAGCCATGACTTTGTGGGACACAGCATTGACTTACCAAGTACATCTGCAGGCACAATTCCTGCCAGGAAAGAAAAATACTTTGGCAGACGAACTAAGCAGAAACCTCATGGATCCCCACGAGTGGCAATTGGATCCACAAGTCTTCAGCATGATAATAAGGAAATGGGGATGCCTGGATATAGATCTATTTGCCTCTCCTCACAACTACCAACTAAAAAGATTCTGCACAAGGACTTATCACAGATAAGCATGGAAAGTGGACGCCCTGTCTTTCAGCTGGAAAAACCTAACAGTATATGCCTTTCCTCCACTGCCTCTCCTCCCCAAGGTACTCCTAAAGGTCAGACAGATGAAACCAAAGATGATACTGATTGCCCCAGACTGGCCCCACCAGTACTGGTATCCAATCCTAAGGAACTTGTCTCATTGCCCAGCTTGGACCTTACCTCAAATACCTCATCTACTGTCCCAACAAAACAATCAGATCCTGCACAGCCAACTCAGGACATTAAACCTGGCAGCATGGCGGATAATGTCATACAAAACACACCTCTCACTAAAGCTGTGATGGATGTCATTTTGGAGGCCAGAAGGCCTAGTACTAGAAAATCTTATGCTGGAAAATGGAAGAGATTCTGTGCTTGGAACCAGGCACAAGGAATTGACACAGCTGTTCCAAATATTCTTCAGATTTTGCAATACCTAACTGAGATGCTGGACAAAGGCCTTTCCTTTTCATCAATTAAAATTCATGCCTCTGCCATTTCGGCTCATTACAATGCAGAGCCACCAATCTTTTCTCATCCTTTGTTAAGGCAGTACCTCAGAGGTGCCAAAAACTTAAGGCCTCCAAGGAGATCACCAATACTTGCATGGGACCTCAACTATGTCTTGGAAAAACTCACCCTGCCTCCTTTTGAACCAGCTGCTACTGCTGATATAAAGTTTTTATCTTGGAAAACAGCTCTACTCCTAGCAATAACTTCTGCAAGACGAGTTTCAGAGCTACAGGCACTCATGGCTGTGGAACCTTTTATCATTTTTTATCCAGACAGGGTTTCTCTGAGGACAAACCCGACATTTATGCCTAAGGTGGTGTCCAGTGTTGCTCTTAACCAAACTATTCATCTGCCAACTTTTTATCCAAATCCACAGAACAAGGGGGAGAGAATTCTGCATTCTTTGGACATACACAGATAGCTTTGATTCTACTTGGACAGAACCAAAATTTTCAGAAAGACGGAGCAATTACTAGGGGCATATGCTGCAGGATCACAAGGAAAGGCTATCTCAAAGCAGATTATTTCAAAGTTGATAGGCCACTGCATTCGTTTCTGCTATTCACAACATGGCAAACCAGTGACTAAGGGCATTAGGCCACATTCAACCAGAGCAGCAGCCTTCCTCAGGGGAGTACCAACCAAAGACATTTTAGAGGCTGCTACCTGGAGTTCAGTGCACACCTTCACAAAGTTCTATCATCTGCCACTCTACTCTAAATCCAGGGCACACATTCACAAAGTACTATAATTTGCCACTCTACTCTAAATCCAGGGCAGGCTTTGCCACTGCAGTTCTGCAGGGCCTCATAGCCGCTCCTAATGCTCTTTAGCTCCAGCCTCCCAACCATAGCTTTGGGACTCTACCCAAAAGTAATGACTGCAACAGTGAAACACGAAGAACATAGTACAGTTGTGTACACTTACCATAAATATAGATGTTCGAGTGTATTCACTGTTGCAGTCCAGGTTACCCACCCGCCATCCCCCTTATTTTTGCTGGAACTTATCTTTACTTCTCTAATCTATACAACCTATGTAGTGTATTTGCTTGTAGATGAAGGCAAAATATATTTTGGTGCATGTATATTTTATTTACATATTTTTAGCCTACCCTTTTGGGGGCACCTGACATCTGGGGCAAGAAAAACTGAAGAAAATGGCGTCTGCTGCATCTTTTATACCCCTGACATCAGGGTAGAGGCGACAGCAACCAACGCCGGACCAAGACTTTGGAATTCAGGCCGACTGAGGGCAACCTGCCAGCAGGATAACCCAAAAGTAATGACTGCAACAGTGAATACACTCTAACATTTACATTTATGGTAAGTATATACAACTGTACTGTACTTTTATAAGAGAACTGATGATTCTTTGGTTTAACTAGATAAGCAACATTTCACTGAAATTGCAGGTGTTTGGTAAAGTGCAAATGCTGTATGTGTGTGTGTAGGTGTATATGTGTGTGTATATATATCTATACATCTATATATATATATATATATATTCTACATGTGTGTGTAATGTGTGTGTGTGTGTGTATGTGTATATATATATATATATATATATATATATATATATATATGTATGTATGTATATATATATATGTATGTATGTATATATATATATATATATATATATATATATATATATATATATATATATATAGATATGTATGTGTATGTATGTATATAGACAGTGGATATAGAAATTGTATACACCCCTGTTAAAATGTCAGGTTTTTGTGATGTAAAAAAATGAGGCCACAATAAATCATTTCAAAACTTTTCCCGCCTTTAATGTGACCTATAACCTGTACAATTCAGTTGAAAAACAAATCTGTTAAGGGAAAACATATAAAAAATAAAAAAAATGTACAATACGCTGGTTGCGTAAGTGTTCACACCCTTAAACTAATACTTTGTTGTGTGTGCACACCCTTAAACTAATACTTTGTTGAAGCACCTTTTGATTTAATTACAGCATTCAGTCTTCTTGGGCACACACCGGCCATCAATTAAGCAGATTCAGTTTAACCCCAAATAAAGTTCAGCTGTCCTAGTAGGATTTTCATGACATTTACTCAGTTGCCTGCTACAGCAATAGCCATGGTTCACAGATTGCTTACAAAGCATCAAACAGATCTCATTGTTGAAAAGTGTCAGTCAGGAGAAGGGTACAAAAAAATTTCCACAGCATTGATATACCATGGAACACAGTAAAGACAATCATGAAAAAGTGGAGAAAATATGGGACAACAGTGACATTGCAAAGAACTGGTCGTCCCTCCAAAATTGATGAAAAGACGAAGAAAACTGGTCAGGGAGGCTGCCAAGAGACCTACAGCAATACTGAAGGAGCTGCAGGAATGTCTGGCAAGTACTGGTTGTGTACTACATGGGACAACAATCTCCCATATTCTCCATATGTCTGGACTATGGGGTAGGGTTGCAAGATGGAAGCCTTTTCTTACACAGAAAAACATCCAGGCCTGGCTAAAATTTGCATAACAATACATGATGTCTCCCAAAAGCATGTGGGAAAATGTATTATGGTCTGATGAGACCAAGGTTGAAGTTTTGGCCACAATTCCTAAAGGTATGTTTGGCTCAAAAACAACATTTCACATCACCAAAAGAACACCATCCCCATGGTGAATCAAGGTGGTTGCAATATCATGCTTTGGAGTTGC
Source organism: Protopterus annectens (assembly GCF_019279795.1). Classification (NCBI taxonomy): domain Eukaryota; kingdom Metazoa; phylum Chordata; order Ceratodontiformes; family Protopteridae; genus Protopterus; species Protopterus annectens. Next base: position 1,170,091,543 of record NC_056727.1, read on the forward strand.
TTTTCTTCAGCTGGAACTGGGGCTTTAGTCAAGGTGGAGGGAATTATGAACAGTTTCAAATACTAGTCACTTTAGGCCCAAAACCTTCAGGTGTCTGCTAGAAAGCTGAAGATGAAGAGGAATTTCACCTTTCAACATGACAGTGACCCCAAGCATACATCCAAATCAACAAAAGAATGGCTTCACCAGAAGAAAAGTTTTGGAATGGCCCAGCCAGACCCCAGACCTAAATCCAGTAGAAAATCTGTGGGGCGACCTGAAGAAGACTGTGCACAGGAGATGCCCTTGCAATCTGACAGATTTGGAGTGCTTTTGCAAGGAAGAGTGAGCAAATATTGCCAAGTGAAGATGTGCCGTGCTAATAGACTCCTACCCAAAAAGACTGAATGCTGTAATTAAATCAAAAGGTGTTTCAACAAAGTATTAGTTTAAGGGTGTGCACACACAACAAAGTATTAGTTTAAGGGTGTGCACACTTATGCAACCAGCATATTGTAAGTTTTTTATTTTTTATATTTTTTCCCCTAACAGATTTGTTTGTATTTCAATTGAATTGTACAGGATGTTCTTTGGGTTTCACTGTTGCAGTCATCACACTTGGGTTATCTGCCTGGAGGTAGCCCTCAGCCGGCCTGAATACCAGAGTCTTGGGATTTCTGCATCTGATGCTGTCGCCTCTTCCGTGACATCAGGTCGTCGGGGGTATAAAACATGCAGCTGATGCCATTACATCAGTCTTTCTTGCCATGCAGTGCCCAAAGCAGAAGCAGTTCGCAAGTGCTGGTCGGCCGACTCCTGAAATTTTCATTTTTCGAGTTTCAGACCAGAAGTCTTCTAAAAGATAAGTACCCCGTTGGGGATCCTTTTTTTCTTGCTCTAAACCGATATCAGAAAAATTGTCTTGCCTGTGGAAAGCAAACCCCTCACAGAGATTTTCATTCTTACTGTGTCACCTGTTTAGGCCCAGACCACGACGTCCATCATTGTCGGTTTTGTGCCTTGTTCAACGCCCAAACTATTTGTCATTGGGCTATTTTTGTAGCTAAATTCTTTCGCTGTCTATCTCCGTACTCCAAAATGACTTCGGTAAACCATCCGACTACCGATCTTCTGAAAAAAAAAACGAAAGGATAAAGACAGAGACAGACCGCATAGGTCCAAGGCTGCTGACGAAGCTAACGTTAAGTTAGTCGCCAGTCTGCCGGTACTCAGTGACGTGCTTTTGCAGCCCCTGATACCCATTTCTACAGATTCACAGGGCTCTACTGAGACCCGTTTGGTATGCCGCGAGATGCTTCTTCGACTATGGAATCTGTGGATGTCTCTACCTTGGATGGGTCTGGAGCCGCTGTGCAGGCACCGGCTTCTGAGGGTGTATTCATGCCTTCTGATTTTCATATTAAACCAACAACTTACTTTCATACCAAAAATACCAAATTTCTCAGGTCTAACGTTCGCACTACGTCTAGGAAACCGACAACCAAAGTTCATTCTAAGGCCTACGTGCCACAAAAACAAAGGATTAGAATGGCTGAGGACCTCATTACTTTAATTAGGGGAAATCAGCCTTCCCCCTCAAAAAGACCCAGAACTGATTTTCCTTCTGATCAGGATTCTGATTACTCTGATCCTTCTGATTTCCAGGACATACCCTTATTTACCTATGAGGATTCTGATGCAGAGGATTCCATTCCCTCTGCTTCCCCTCCAGAAGATTTTTCCTTTGGTGAAACCCTGCGCATCCTTAGAGAACATTTCCACTGGGAGAACCAGGACTACTCCCAGTCCAAAAAGAGACTCAGGGAATTTTTAAGCTTGCCTCAGCACAGGCCACTAGCTATCCCTCCTGTTCTGGAAATTGTAGATGATGTCTTCCTGGAATCCAGCCTTACCCCTGATACCTTGCCTCCAGCTCCCAGGAAACCTGACAGGTACTATAGAGTGGCTGACTCTCACAAATTCCTTGTTAGGAATCATACTGCGAATCCAGAAACCATTTCCCAGGGACCTAAAGGCATTAAAGCTACAACTGCCAAAAATTCTACCCCTTCGGACAGGGATTCCAGGGCATTAGACAGCTGGGGAAAAAAGGTATGCACCTCTGCTACGCTTGCCATTAGGGCTTTAAATTGCCAGTTTCTTATGTTAAAGCATCAGCAGCATATTATGGAGCTAATTAAACAAGAAATGTTGTTGACTCCTGATTGGGCAAATCACAAAGATTTACAAGAGTTAATGCATTCTGCTAACCAAGTTGGTAAACATACTTTGCAATGTGAGTTTGATGCTTTAGAAGCATCTTGCAGGGCTGCTGTCACTGGGTCTGTTCTTAGAAGACATGCTTGGCTTAAGGAACAGAACTTGCCAGATCATGTCAAAGCAAAATTACTGGATGCATCATTAAATCAAGAGTGCCTATTTGGTAATAAAGCAGAAGTCCTCCTCAAAAGAATGGAGGAGAAAGCTAAATCTATGCAAACTGTTAAAGATTTCTTACAAGTACAACCACCTAGATTCAGTAGGCATTGGCCTTCAAAAAACTGGAATTTTCAAGTCCCTTCCAGGCCTTCTCAGTCCAAACCCAGGAGCAGCTGACCACCAAGACTTCAGTCTCAGGTTATGCACAGATGTAAGCAATGGAGTGCTCCCATGTCCAAAACAGGGAGTAGTAAGCCTCCATCCTATGGTAAAATTGCACAATGACTTATCCTTAACTCTTCCACGCCTTACCCAAGTATTTGCACCTTTAGGAGGGAAACTTGCACTGCATGCCAAAAACTGGCAATACATTACCTAAGACAAATGGGTCTTAAACATTGTTTCCCAGGGATAGGGATTCCAGTTCCACTCACTCCCATCCATAAGCGGATGGTCAGACCTCCCCCCAAACCAGTGGGCAGAGGCCCAAAAGCAAGTACTTTCTCTTATCAGCATCAAGGCTATTCAGCCTGTCCCAGCAGAACAAAGGGGACAAGGTTTTTACTGTAGACTGTTTCTGGTCCCCCGAAAAGAAAACTCTTGGCGTCCTATCCTGGATCTGTCTATTCTCAACACCTTTTTGGGGGTTCCAAAATTCAGAATGCTAACTCCCCAACAGCTGCTTCCTATGCTAGCCAAGGACTCCTGGCTAACGACCCTAGATTTAAAAGAAGCTTATCTGCACATCTCCATAAGGGAATCTTGTAGGAAATACATACACTTCAGAGCAGACTCTGTGCACTATCAGTTCTCTGCACTTCCCTTTGGCTTATCTACTGTGCCCAGGGTATTCACAAAGTGCCTAGCTCCAGCCATTGCATATTGCAGGCAGAGAGGAATTCAGATTTACCCCTACTTGGACGATTGCCTGATTCAGGCAGACAGTCAGGAATTGCTACTTCATCACCTGGCATTTATAAAGAGACTTCTAACTTCACTGGGGTACACCATCAACGAAAATAAATCACAACTGGTACCCAGCCAACAGATTGAATTCCTGGGAGCAAGCTTGAACACAACTTCCCAGATGGCATTCCTCACTCCAGAGAAACAAATTTATTTGACAAACTATTTCAGTCTACTGGCCACCAAAACTTAGCTATCTGCAAGAAAAATACTGCAAGCCTTAGAGTTCATGGCCTCTTGCATTCTACTAATTCCATATGCAAGACTGCATATGAGGAAACTTCAATGGTACCTAAAAAGTCTCTGGTGTCAACATTCTGAGGACCTGGAAACAATGAATTCCTATCATTCCTTGCCTAAGGACAGAGTTCCTTTGGTGTGCAGAGGCCTGCAACCACAACAAAGGACTCCCTTTCACTCTACCCCGTGCCACCCAAACCCTAACAACGGACGCATCAGACTATGCATGGGGGGGCTCACATGGCAGGGCAGTGTATTCAGGGCAAATGGAACCCAAAGCACATGCACTACATATCAATCAAAAAGAAATGTTAGCTGTACAGAATGCTCTCACAGGCTTCAAAGGCCTTATTTTTCCAGGATAACTATTGGTAAAGACAGACACCACCACAGTTATGTGGTACATAAACAAGCAGGGGGGAACCCATTCCTACCCTCTCTGCAGACTAGCCATGGGTCTGTGGAACACAGCCTTGAGCAACCAAGTGCAACTCCATTCTTGCCAGGCAAATTAAATTCACTGGCAGATGACTTAAGCAGAAATCTCATGGACCCAGATGAGTGGAAACTGGAATCCAAAATATTCAAGCTTTTGAGGAACAGGTGGGGTATTCCAGAGGTGGACCTTTTTACTTCCCCCTCAGAACTATCACTTGAGCAAATATTGCACCAGAACTCCCCACAGCCAAGCTTGGAAAGTGGATGCCCTGTCCTTAACCTGGGAAAGCCTCTCAGTCTATGCCTTTCCCCCTCTGCCACTCCTCTTGAATGTTCTTCTACAAATCAAACAGGACAAGCCAAGGACAAGCCTGATTGCGCCAGACGGGCCACGCCAGCACTGGTACCCTCTTTTGTGCAGTATGACAGTGCTACAACCATGGCACCTGCCTCAGACTCTTCCCTGCTGTCCCAGCAGGCGGGCCAGATTCTGCACCCTCACCTACAGACCCAGAACCTTGCAGCCTGGCTAATCCCCTGAATTCAACACCAGCAACCCTCAGTAAGCAGGTGCTGGATGTCATTCTTGAGGCAAGGAGGCCTAGTACTAGAACATCCTATTTGGAAAAATGGAAAAGATACTGTTCCTGGAGCCAGTCTCAGGGAATGGGCACAACTGTGCCCTGCTTACCTCATATACTAGATTACTTAACAGAAATGCTCCACAAAGGCCTATCTTTCTCTTCAATTAAGATTCATGCCTCTGCCATCGATAATATATATATTAAACCAAAGAATCTCAGCTCATTATAATACTGAGCCACCCCTCTTCTCTCATCCCCTGGTAAAACAGTTCCTGAGAGGAGCCAAAAATTTAAGACTTCCCCAGGAAGGCTCCCACTCCAGCCTGGGACCTTAACTTTGTATTAGAAAAGCTCACACTTCCGCCCTTTGAACCAGCGGCCACAGCAGGGTTAAAATTCCTCTCATGGAAAACAGCTTTACTTCTAGCCATCACTTCAGCAAGAAGAGTGTCTGAATTGCAGGCCCTTATGGCAGTGGGAACCCTTCATTATCTTCCATGCAGACAGGGTTTCCCTCAAGACTAACCCATCTTTTATGCCCAAAGTGGTGTCTAGTGTGGCTTTAAACCAGTCCATTCATTTGCCAACCTTTTTTTGTAATCCTCAGAATAAAAGGGAAAGGATTCTACATTCCCTGGACATGCACAGGCAGGTTAGGTTCTATCTGGACAGGACTAAGCCTCTCAGAAAATCTGACCAGCTGCTAGTCAGCTTTGCTGCAGGGGCAGGGGGCAAAGCCATTTCAAAGCAAACCATTTCTAAATGGATAGCACACTGCATCCATTTCTTCTACAAGCACCATGGGCAACCTACGCCACAGGGGATCCAAACTCATTCCACTAGGGCTACATCTACCTCTACAGCATTTCTCAGGGGAGTCCCTACCAGGGACATCCTGGAAGCTGCAACCTGGAGCTCTGTGCACACTTTCACCAAGCACTACCACTTGCCTATATTTTCTAAATCCAGAGCTGGATTTGCCACAGCAGTCTTACAGGTCCTGATTGCCAGCCCTAATGCTTCATAACTACCTCCACCCTTCCATAGCTTTGGGAATCAATCCAAATGTGATGACTGCAACAGTGAAACATGGGGAACATAGTACAGATGTCCTTCATGGATGCATCTGCAGTCATAACAAGTGGGTTGTCCTGTCGTCAGGCAGCCCTGCAGTCGGCCGGATTCCAAAGTCCGGGTCCGGCTTCGGCTGATGTCGCACTCCACCCGACGTCATCTCTGTTGGTCTTCGAGTATAAAAGCATCAGCCGACGCCATTTTCCCCAGTCTTTCTTGCCGCGTGGCGCCCGAAGCAGAAGCTGTTCGCAAGTGCCGGTCGGTCGGATCCAGAGATTACTTCTACCGAATACTACTTCGAAGACTTCTAAAGCTAAATACCCCGTTGGGGACTCTTTCTTGCCTCAGCCGATGTCAGAAAAAGTTAACAATTGTTTAACCTGTGGGAAACAAATACCTCATAAAGATTTCCACTCTTACTGTCTGCCTTGTTTAGGCCCAGCCCACGACGTAGCAGCCTGTTCGGCCTGTGCCTCCTTCAACCGACGGCGCTTAGGCGTCGGTCGGAGTTTGCAGAACAGTTTTTCGGTACTGATTTTGCGTACATTATGCCGTCGGATCCTCCGACTACCCAATCTTCCAAAAAACGCAAAGATAAAGACCGACACTTGCGGTCCGCGGTTTCGGCCGAAACCACGGTAAAGCAAACCGCGAGTGTCTCGGTTTCGGCGAAACCGAATACTGATCAAAGTACAGCTGAACCTATTCTTACAACTGAGGCCCCTGCTACAACTCTTGAATCGACCTCAGAAATTTTACCCACTACGGTGGTTGACTTATCAGACACCATCCCTTGGATGTCCCTACCCCAGCACGTGGTGCTGCTAGGCCTCCAGCAGCCATGTCCATTAAGGCCTTCGCCAGGGCTAAAGCAGCCAAGACTACTAAATCAGTGCCTGTTAAACCCCGCACATCCAGGCCCTCTTCTAGTTCTCAAATGCTTTCTTTGGCAGAAGATTTAATTTCTTTAATTAGAGGATCTCAATCTCACCCAGACAGGGCCTCTCAGCCCCAGAGAAGAGACCTAGGGCAGAGCCCCTGAGCCAGTGTCTTCTGATGATTCTGCTGATGAATCAGACATTACTGACCAGCCAGAGGCTCCCTTCTCCAATTTTGAAGATTCTGATGCTGAAGAATCCATTCCAGCTGCTTCCCCACCAGAAGAATTCTCCTTTGGGGAAACCTTGCATGCCATGCGAGAACAGTTCCAATGGCAGCAACAGGATTTTTCAGACTCAGAAAAGACTTAGGACCTTTCTGCACCTCCCACAGCACAGGCCCTTAGCTATACCTCCTGTTCTCTCTGTGGTGGATGATGCTTTCAATGATGTTTGCTCCGCTCCAGATTCTTTACCCCAGCCCCTGCCAAACCAGACAGATTTTACAGGGTGCCAGATACTCATCACCACCTTTACAAGGCCCCACTTGCAGACCCAGAAACTATATCCCAGGGTCCCAAGGCAGTAGCGACCACAGCTAAAAACCCTATTCCTTCTGAAAGGGAAGCAAGGTCATTAGACAGATGGGGTAAAAGGTCTACACTTCAGCTACTCTCTCAGCTAGAGCTTTAAACTGTCAGTTTCACATGATACAATACCAAGAGTTTATGCTTGATCAGTTAACTAAAAACTAACCACTGATGAATCTCTTGATAAGAAATATGTATTAGAGATGGTAAATAACATACAACAGGTTAGCAACCATTCCTTAAAATGTGGCTATGATGCACTGGAGGCTTCATTTAGATCAGCCATGACAGGCACAGTGATAAGAAGGCATGCATGGCTAAAGGAACAAGCTTTACCGGATCATGTTAAAGCTAAGTTGCTAGATGCTCCTATGGACAAGACAAGTTTGTTTGGTACACCTGCCCAGCAGGTTATGAAGAAAATGGAAGAAAAGGCAAAATCTGTTCAAACTGTTAAAGATTTCTTGCAGGTTCAACCCCAAGGTTTAGCAGGAACTGGCCTGCCAAAATTGGTCCTTTCCTGACTCCACAAAATTTCAAAGGGGCAGGAATAGACGTTCCAGAGGCAGAAACCAATCCAGAGGAGGTGCCTACAGAGGACGACAGTGGCAAGGTAACAACAGAGGCACAGACGCAGCCACTGCCACTACATCAGCACAACCACAGTGACTTAATCCTAACTCCGCCTACCAGGGAACAAATAGCAGCTCCTCTAGGCGGAAAGTTAACCTTATTTTCAAAGAACTGGCACTACATAACAAAAGACAAGTGGATTTTACAAACCATAGATCAAGGTTACCGGTTTCACTTCCACACTTTACCAGTCAAAAGAGGAATGCCAAATCTACCTCCAAATCAAAAAACAGAGGCTCTACGCCAGATAATGGAGTTAGCAAACATGAGAGCTGTGGAAAGAGTGCCAACAGCAGAACAAGGAAAGGGGTTCTATTCCAGACTATTCCTAGTTCCAAGAAAGGAAAAAGCTGGAGACCAATTCTCGACCTGTCCACCTTAAATACATACATCATTGTCCCAAAATTCAAAATGCTCACCCTACAGCAACTTCTTCCCATGCTGGGCAAGGAGTCTTGGCTGGTAACTCTAGATCTCAAGGAGGCATACCTGCACGTCCCCATTCGACCAATCTGCAGAAGATACCTCAGATTTCTTGCAGGATCAGAGCACTATCAATTCTCAGCATTGCCCTTTGGCTTATCTACTGCCCAGAGTATTCACAAAATGCCTGGCATCAGTAATCGCCCATTGCAGACTACAGGGAATTCAGATTTACCCATACCTGGACGACTGCCTACTACAAGGGGACAACAAAAGCAAGCTGACAACAGATTTACAAAGGGTCATTTACTTGCTACAAGGACTGGGATACACAGTCAATTTACAAAAGTCAAGGCTGATACCATCCCAAACAAGGACATTCTTGGGCGGAATTGGACACAGTACAACAAATGGCATTCCTGACTACAGAAAACAAAAAGAACTTCCTCTTTACTTCTTGGCACTAACAAAACTGAACGAGTTAACAGCAAGAAAATTTCTGCAGGCCTTGGGCTTCATGGCATCATGCATAATCTTGGTCCCATTTGCCAGACTACATATGAGGAAACTACAGTGGTACCTAAAGAATTTATGGTCCCAGCACAGACACAGTCTAGAAACAGAAATCCCACTAATTCCATGCTTAAAACAGGAGTTCCTATGGTGGGCTCAGGCATGCCAGTCAAACCCAGGCCTACCCTTTCGCAGATGTCAACCAAGCCAGACCATCACAACAGACGCTTCAGACCTAGGATGGGGGCCCACATGCTGGACAAATGCGTGCAAGGATTGTGGACACAGGATCAACTTCACCTGCACATCAATCTAAAAGAAATGCTGGCAGTAAAACTGGCAATCCAAAAGTTCAAACCATTCCTCAAAGAGGGCCAGTTGATGATAAGGACAGACAACACCACAGTCATGTGGTACATCAACAAACAGGGAGGCACTCATTCATACCCCTATGCAGAATGACCTTGGAGCTGTGGACCCTGGCACTCAGCTACAACATTCAGTTACAGGCAATGTTTGTACCGGGAAAGACAATACTCTAGCAGACATATTAAGCAGAACCACCGGATGCCCACGAATGGAAGCTGCACCGGACATCTTCAAGACCATCTCAAAGAAATGGGGAATGCCACAGATAGACCTATTCGCATCACCTCTCAATCACCAGCTCAAAAAATTCTGCACAAGGACATTCCACCCACTAGCATGGAAAGTGGACTCACTCTCCTTCAACTGGAAAGGCCTAACAGCATATGCATTCCCACCTCTTCCTTTGATACACAAGGTACTACTAAAAATCAAGGAAGAACGTCCAAGGATAATCCTGATAGCCCCAAACTGGCCAAGACAACACTGGTACCCACTACTGAAGAGCATGTCTTGGAACAATATGTGGCCAATACCCCTGATGACTT